>NC_090873.1:6803104-6928104 GCF_036669935.1 Montipora foliosa | reverse complement strand
TTCAATTTAGCCTAACATTGAATGAAGACTGAATTTCAGTTGTTAATAACCACACAAGCCTACATTATAAACAGCTTTTGATAATTTGAAAAAGTGAACTGTAAACAAGACAAAATCGTCTTCAAGGGGCGACTATTTTGTTGGACGTTTAAGATTAAATATAAAATAAAAGATATTTTCAAGAAATAGAGTTAGAATATGGAATAGCTGATCTTATGAAGTGCGTAATGAGGCATTCAACATTTGCGGAAAAAAAGGACTTTGTAAGTTTCCGAGGCAATTTCGGGTATGCACACGCGCGAAATTTTGAGGCTGGAAATTTCCATCGTCATTTTTGATTAAGTGCAAAGTGATCTTAAAGATTTCTATGGTCGTTTGTGTTTGACGTTGGAAATTTCCGTGGTCATTTTGTATCAACCCTATAGCTTTGACGTTGGAAATTCCCGTCGTCATTTTGCATTGCATTGGACTGATTTTAAACTCATTTGCCTTACTTAGACAAAAAAATCAATCCACCTTCTTCAATTTGGAAATATTTTGAACCGTTGTTCTCATTCTTGACATAAATTTACGTTTCTGGCAATAAATAGAAGAAACCTCTGAATTTCTTGCCAAGTCCTTTTAGCAAAAAAAAAATATTTTTAAGCAAAATTTTCCATCTTTCAGTGCGCCTCCACAGGAACAGCAATTCCGGAATACTTTCTTGGTATTTTTGCCACACACAACTGAGCGGAAGGTTGGCAAAAAAACCGTACATTGAGCCTTTTTTTTTTTCAAATCCAAGCTTGGCAATCCGGGCTTAGCAATTTTAAACCTTAAATAAGCTATTTTGTGCCAAAATTCCCAGTTTTCTTGGCACCTTTTAATAGGAACTATCAATATTTTGCCAAAAATTAACGTTTTAGAATATCCCCGTTGGTTTTAGAACGTGTTAATGTCTTTGTTGTCTTTGTCTTTGTTAGTCGTTTGTCTTATGCGTATTTGAAATAAACGCGACTTCAATCAACGCGATTTGAAAGGAATTTTGCTTCCCAATAACTGATGAAATTAACTCGAAGTATTCAAATTCGCGTTAATTTCATGAAGAGTTAATTTCCTATAATAAGGTAGATGGAATAATCGGGAAAGACTTACGAACGTGAATGGTTATATTTTTTTTAAGGTGGCGTTTTCGCCCACGTCGGCGTCGTAGATCCTTAAAGTCCCTATTCTCTCTCACCTTTAATTGAGCTATTTTCCGCTTCGAAGGTTTGTTTGAATGAGTGTGAATAGAAGAGAATATCTTTCTTCGCCTAAATGAAAATCGAGATAATCTACATTCAGTCCATTTAGCAGTGCCACGACCAAGAAAATACAAATCGAGAGTTTTTGCAACGGTAACTTCACAAAGAGAGGACATCATTGGTTAAAAGAGGGGAAAATAATCGTGCTGCACGAGCGGCACGCTTTTTAGTACATTTCTTTGACGTAATCCACAAAACAATGTGAAATGACCACATTTCAGGTTTTGACGACAACGTGATCATGAGCATGAATGAGCATGCAACAATGAACCGTTCATTTTCCGATTTTCGGCCTTCACAGGATAATTCGCCCATTTTGTGTTGACGTGAACAAGATGGACCAAATCGCGACGTTCTTAATATGATAGTGATAAGTTATATTCCGAAGTGGCGTTCAGTTTCAAAGTGACGTTGACGGTGGCCTCTAGTGGTTTTTGAGGGTAATTTAAGTCGGACTATTTCGATGGACGCAGGACGTTGCTATTTTTTTAGTATCAGAAGAGCGTTGTTTTGTATTTTATCAGTGTTATTAATTATTATACCATTCATCTTCAATACCCTTGCTGGCCACTATTTAAGTATTAGAACGGGAGCTAATTACTCTAAATTTTCGCCTGCTCATCCATGAGCCACCAAAAGATCAGTAACTACATTATCTACTGCTGTGTACAAAAAAACGTGCTACCGGTAATTCCACAGAGTTTTTAAGCACTCGGGTATTGCAGCACAGGATTTGGGTTTATTTTTGCTCATGTCAGGAAAATATAGAACCTAGCGAATTGCATCTGTCACGAAAAAAGCAGCACTTTCGGCTCGTGTATTTTTTTAGGCCTTAAATGTTCATCTAGGAGTTCGAGATTTTTTCTCCGTTTACCTTTCGAATGCATTCCCTAACAAAGGGTCGGTCGGACGGAGTAAAGAAAAACAACAAGAAACCAAGAACCAATCTGAAAAAACAGTTCCGAGTTGCATGAAGAATCGATAGGCTGGGAATAGAAACAGTTAACATAAATTCGTCCCACGTAGACAGAAAGCCTCTTCTAGGGAAAGGTGTCACGTTTACTCCGGCGTTGTAGTTGAAACTGAATTGAAAGCTGTATGGGCAAAAATAATGTTTATATTTCCGGATAAATTAGTTAAATGTTTCACTAAGCCAATACCTTTCCTCTCATCACTTTTTTTTGTTTTGAAAACTAAAAAATATGGGTCGTTCGGACAACTGTTAACAAAGACAAAAGCGGACGGCCTTACTAACCTTGTTGGCTTAATAAAACCTCTTCGATACAAATTCCAGGGTCCGTAATTATGGATGCAGTATTTTCTCTCGTGTATTTAATCTTAACATTTGGTTTTGTTTTAAACGATTTTACATACCTCGTTTTTCGCTCTTTAAGAAAGCCTGCACTCATTCGCTTGGACATAAACTAATACGTTCCTCGTTGAAACAGATGTCTTTTATTAATTACAGCGATCTCTCTTAGCAGGTGTCATTTGCAGAACTTTATTTGCCTTAGCAGTGATGAGGTTGGAAAGGCTCCAGATGTTCGTATACAATGATGCTGAATTTTATTTAACAAAAGATGAGCAAGTGATAATCGAGAGTAAAATGAGGCAGATCGGTCCAGTGGTTATAATTAGGGCACTTGCCGTGATAACTGTGGTTCAAGTCCCATTTTGCCAACTGGTTTAATTTGTTCCTGGTAGTCCCTTGGTAGAGGGCTATGGAGTTGGTATGGATCACGGAAATGTGAGGGGAGGGGAAAGAGGTTTAGGAGGAAACAACACCATAGGAAAAACGTGCCCCTCCCCCCCCCCCCCCCCAGTCCCTATCTCTCAGCCCTCTCCTCCTTCCCTCTAAGTGTTCACAAGAAACCCATTATTTCTTGGACCTTTTTTTCGTTCATGTAGATCAGTGTCGCCTCACTTGAGAAAATTGGGTAATAAGTGATTAACGTTCTAGTATCATTCACTATAAAGGCAGCTAATAATTATTCAAGTTCTTTCGTTTGTCAATTTAGTTTTCGATTTCGATCGAATACAGAATAGATTCAGTGGGAGACATTTTTCACGGATTATCATTTCGTTTCGTTTGTATATAGTTTCCTTCAGTCTTCAAGGTCTTGGAGTAGTTTATGGAAAAAGGAGGGGGACATTGGGGTGTATTAGAAACCGAAAAACCGAAGAAAAAAATCATCAAAAACCGCAAAACCGCAAAAAAATTCGGCCAAAACCGAAAACCGCATACAAAACCGTCAGAAAACCGATACAATGGTGACAAGTGCGGCGTACAGAGCAAACTGCACTAACACTTTATTTCATCAAAGTATTTGTGAATGTCATGGACTTGTCTAAAGCCTTCATATCTTTTAGTACCTGCTAAAATCATAGGCTTTATTTCTGCCGCTCTCTCGAGCCCGGACTTTGTGGGCTCATTTTCCGTAAAGCAGCTGGTAATGGAGCCATGTTAACTTAGGAGAATTTGCACACAAGTCCTCTCTAAAGTTGCAATTTTGCAATCGCAAAAAGCTATAGCTCTGGAAACTTCAATCAAAACTCTCTAATTGAACATTTTTATTTGATAACTAAGACCTGACAGTTTCGAAATTCGAATGGAATGTTTAATCTTGGTCTACTGACATGCGATTGCATTGAGGAAGCTAACCGGTACTGTTTGTTCCTTGTTTTACATAGCAGCAGGAACTTGCTCAAAAGTGTAAATAAACACTTTTATATTTCTTCGCGCGCAACCCTAAAAGAGATTTTCACGGCTACATATGATTGCGTTTTGCCCAAAACACCCTAGGTGAGACCAAAATCCGAAATTTACACTCCTAAGCGAGACGACGAGCATCCCTCCCCCTTTTTGTATGGGAGTTTCATATTTTTTTTTATTGCTGATGAATTGCACCGTGGTTGAATAAAGATTAAATAAATAGATAACACTCTATTCGAGATCAATTGCCGCTCAAATCTAGGAAAAACCGGAACCCAAATAGGACAAAATAGAAAAACCCAAAAAGCACATCGGATAACAAAACCGAAAAACCGCTCGTGTTTTTTACGAAAACCGAAAACCAGATGCTAAAAAACGAAAAACCCGCAAACCGCAATGAACACCAAAACCGAAAAACCGAAGTCTTTCGGTACAAAAACCGAAAAACCGATCTAAAAAATAGCCAAAACCGCAAAACCGAAAATCCCAATGTCCCCCTCAAAAAGTTAAGTTTCAAAACGGAGAAGTGTCGAGCTGCTTGTTAATCGAAGGGCAGAGTGCAAACTTAAATATACGTCGTAAATACTCAGGAGTATCTTAAACTGAGCACTTAAGTTATTTTACTAAATTTTTACCAATTTGTTAATAAGGTTTGACTATTTTCCTCTTAATTTTAACGGTAACCAATTAACAGTATCTCTGAATAAACATCTGCGCCTACAAAATGAATAACAAAATTACCATTGACGAGACATTTTGTTGGCACTCAAGGGTAAATAGTGCATGGGGAGTTGAATTTGATGAGAGTGGAAAACAGGCACGGGAGAAGCTAATGATAACCACCGCTCTGGGCTAACTCCCCAATGTGCAGTCTTGTAGTCTTGAACGTTCATTCGTCCATAAGAGAGTTTAGGGTCCGGAATAAAAATATGTTGAGTGATGATTTAAAACGGTATGTCTGACTTTTTGAAGCAACAAGGATAATAAAGATAAGTTTAAAGTATCATTTTAGCAGGTGTTTGACAATTTTAATGTAAATCCGGTTTCCGTAAAAACGAAGGATTTCTAACTTCCGACGCCTCCATGTATTCCTATTCCAGAATACGGTCAATCGAACGCACCCTAAGAAACTTTGAGGGCTACTGCAATGGCACGGGCGCTTACCATTTAAACGAAATTTTTGACAGATGATACTGGATGTCTTGCCTACCAAAGAAATGAGAAAATAGAACTAGCCGTGCCTTCCGAATGTCGCAAGGGTCTGGTACAAATAAATGTGGCGGCCAATGCCCGCCAAGTGAAGTGGTGTAATTCTCGCATCGGAGCCTAGTTCTTCTAGTGATGCAAGAAATTGGTCTAGAAAATTCCGATCGTTTCGGTAAAAGTGGAAAAAGAGAGACAACCTTCGCAGGTTGTCCATTTTTTCCGTCGGTGTCAGCGGCCGTTCCATTTGTTTTCCCACGGGAAAAACCGGTTTTTTTCTTACAAATGGAAAGCGCCCCTTCATTGGTTTATAGTGCACGTGGAAAAGTAATCGTGCTGCACGTGCGGCACTCATTTTTGCACATATTTTTGTGGTACTCCGCGCCACAACGACGTGAAATCACTAAATCTGACGTTTTGACGACAACGCACGTGCACGTGAGCATACCTCTCATCCTCTATTTTTACTATGAAACCGCTCGAACCAAATTTATTTTTAGGATACTTCACCCACTTTGTACGACGTGGAAAAGATGGAATTGATGGTTTGTATCTAACGTCACGGCTGCCATGTTGATGTACAGAACAACGCAGTAAAATGTATTTTGGGAATTTGACCCTATTATTATGCAAAACTTGTGGGGTCATTTTCTATTGTTTTGTGCAAAAATATGGCCGTCTCATCACGTGGATGCAAACCAAGAATACGACGGTACAAAGTTGTATTTCGAGATGACATTAGGGACATTTAGATCGGAGGACCAGGACGACTACGAGGACGAGTTTCCGTACTGGGCATGCGCATTAGGTTCGGAGGTCAATATTTTTCGAGGTGCGCGTGCTCAGTACGGAAAACTCCTACTCGTCCTCGTCCTCCGCTCTAAAGGTCCCTAATGTCGTCGACGTCGCCGTCGTAGATTTAAAGCCTGGTTTCCACATGATCTGCAACCGTCTGCGATCGGTCTGCGACACGATCGCCGATAGGTCAGCGCCACATTGCAGACATATGGAAGCATGTGCCCCCCGGGTTCTGAGGCGATCTGCAGCATACGGTCTGGATGACCGGGAAAGTTGAATCTAGTTCTACTTTCCCGACCATTAAGACACTTCCGACTAAGACAATTTTTAAATTAATTAATTAATTGAAACGTGTGTCTGAGATGATCTGTGTCCTATCGGCGACACACTATCGTTCGCCTTGAAACACGTCAATCAGACTTGAAGAAAGTGCGCTCCTCTTTCTCCTCGCTTCCCAGAGGATTAGTGGTACGCTTCCCTGCGATCGCTTCAGATTTAAATGGAAACATTTGCCTCCTGTGTTTACGATCGTCTGCGATAAGACCGACGCAGACAGCTTGCGATGGTCGCAGACCGTTGCAGATCATATAGAAATCAGGCTTTAAAGGGGTAGGTACAAAACACAGGCCACAGGTCACCAGTCACAGGTCATTGTTTTACCAATTCGGAAACAACCCTAGCACTTTACCAATGCTAACATTAGGTGTAAAAACGTTTGTTTGGGCCTCGGGCCTAAGGTTAGTTGTAATGATTGTTTAGGATACTTTCTGTATTGGTAAACAAGTGACCTGTGACCTGTGACCTGTGTTTAGTACTTTCCGATCTTAAAGTCTCTGTTAAATCAAACGGCGACGTTATTCGTAAATAAACCTGTGCAGCGATGTAATTATTCTTAATTCATTTTATTCAGAGTTGACGCTTTTTTAGATGTTTTAACGTGATAATAATTATAATGATGTGAGGCCGGGACGAGGTTTCAACGGATGGCTGACAAATTAAAACGCTTGCAATGCATTATTAATTAAAAGAGCTTAAATAAAATTAAAAGCCTTCAGGGACACTACTCTTTAGTTGTGTTATTTCACTTGAAAAATAAAGTCTTACAACAATCGTTCGTTCAATTGTACTTGGTATCAACAGACCGTCGGTTGTTGTTGGAAATTTGTTGAATTGTTTGATTGTTTGTGATGCCTCCCGAAAGTTTGCATTTAGACTCGAACCCAGTGCTTTCTAGACGGTATAAAGGAGAGGAAGCTTAGCTTAGGGAGGGTTTGATGTTTGATTTCCTTCTCAGGTTATTTTCCGCCATAAAATACAGCGTTTAATCATTGTTGAATTACAGTATTATGGGAAAATCAAACGCCTTGCACTGTGAAGTTCAGCTGTTGGATGACCAAAGCACAACTGTGGACCTGGATGTAAGTGTTTTCTTCGTAACAAAAGCCAGCCATTTTTTTAATGTTTAAATAGAAAATAGAATATTCGAGTGTGTAGTACGTATGTACAAAGTCGAAAGATCTTTTGCTTGTTTGCATGTGTGTTTCTTTAAAAGCTGGAATTATTTTTGACACTCAATTGAAAACCGTTCTATTAAAATAGTTTGTAGTTATTGTTTTTCGTTTCTACTTACTAGACATTATAGATACCTGTACATCTCCTCCCATAGGGAAAAAATTCTAACGTTATCAAGAAAACTTTACTCTACCTTCTTACTCGATTAATGCATCCTGTGGGTTTAAAATATCTAGGATATAGCAAAAATTTCTGTCCTTGGCGGTTTATAGACAATAGTTTTTGATCCTTGTTATTAGTAAGGAAAATATAAGTTTAGACATGCTAATTAATTTTTGGGCATCTTTATGACTGGCTAAAACGAATTTACTATGAAATGATATATGAGATGAATCATATATTGAACTGCAGATATGAAATCAAGTGAAGCTATGATCCTTTCAGTTATGAATGCAATTTTAGCAATTGCGTAGAGAAGCCTGAAAAGTTAAGGACTTCAACAGGGTTTGAACCCGTGACCTCGCGATGCTGGTGCGATGCTCTAATCAACTGAGCTATGATCAGAGGTATTGCGGTGTCACGGGTAATTCAAACCCTATTGAAGTCCTGAAATTTTCAGGCTTCTCTATGCAATTGCTAAAATTGCATTCATTACTGCAAGGATCATAGCTTCACTTTTTGTGTGTGAAACAGTTTACATAACCCTTTTTTTTTGTGATTTGTGTTTTTATTACCTGTAATGGAGCCCACAGCTTAAGTGACTTGTTTTTGTATTTTGTCTTTTTATCAATAGAGACCATTAACAAAATTTAATGAAAACAGACCAAACATGAATCCACTTACAAGTCCTCTTCCATCTAGAGAGAGCTGCATACATGTCTGTGTTGAGACAACCACTGGTCAGCAGTATGCCACTCCTGTTCTCGTTCCATTCACCTTATTCCAACATGGTCGCCATTTTAGTATTCTTTTGTTTCCTTGCAAATTAGCCCTTGTTGCCTCATTCTTAAGCTAAAAATTCAAAAGAACGAGTTAACATGGGCTAATTTGCGAGCAAACAAAAGAATGCTAAAATGGTGGCCATTTTGGAATAAGGTGTATGATGTTTCCTGCCTTATCACACCTGTTTTTTAAGAGGGCAATGGTGCACAAATAAATAGGTGTTATAAATATTATTTTTGTCCAAATTCGCTGTCTTGGTGTTAATAACGACAGTAGTTGTAGCATGGTCTGTATGCTGCTCAATCTGGTCATCGTGACTGCAATTGGACGGCATCTAGCACAGTATGTTTCCTGTACCTAGCAATGCCAATTTCTGCCCAACCCTATGTAAAACCGCAGGTCTTATTGACTTAAGTAAATTATTTTATTAATATATATGAATATATTATTATTAGTAGTAGTAGTAGTAGTAGTAGTAGTAGTAGTAGTAGTAGTAGTAGTAGTAGTAGTAGTAGTAGTAGTAGTAGTAGTAGTAGTATCACACCATCATTAGAGCGGTTTTCAATTGAGTGTCGAAAGTAATTAGAAAATAACTTTGGTTTATGATTACTTCACTCAGTGATTGGTTCAAAGTTCTTGCAACATTTTGTCAACCAATCAGAAGTGAAACGAAAACCAATCGTGGCTCGCGCGTACACATTTTCCCGCGCTTTGTGTCGGCTACGTGTAATTACTTCGAGTTTTGATTGGTTTACTGGATTGTCTCCAACCTTTTTGATTGGCCAAAGTAATTACTTTGGTTTTGGTTTTACGACACTCAATTGAAAACTGCTCTATTGTAATTATCATTACTATTATTTTTACGGGTTATCATCATTAAATTCCAGTTACAAGCTCAAAGTGTCAATAGCGGTTCTGAAGATGGATAAAAGGTACGTGCAATAAATTTTTAAAAATGTATCACAAGTCCACACATTGCTTCTGCCCCATCGAGACGATATGCGTTGTATGTTGAAGGTGGTTTCATTCACGTTGTCTTTTACAAGACTTTTTACAAGACTAAAAATTATTTCCATAGAGTAAAATCCAAATTTTTTCGACACTAGGTCATTATCGGTGTACATGACATAAAAGTATGAAAATTATTGCGTTCTCTATTTTCACATTCGCTATAATACACCTTGCTTGCCCCCCAAATTTTGCAAAAAACCTTGTTTCCAAATGCTCTTGGGAATATTCAGTATCCCCAAGAGCATTGAAAATGCAAAATTTGGGGGCAAACAAAGTGTATTATGGAGAAAATTACGTGAAAATAGAAAATAGAACGTTTTCACTCACGTGACCAGCAGCCATATTGGATTACTGAAACAAAAGAAGTTATTTGCATAAAAATAGAGTTCAATTCCCGGAGGATTAGTTTGGTACACCATCATGGCCGCCATTTCTTTGTTTTGGAACACCAACATGGCCGCCGTGACGTCATGTGAAAACGCTCTATTAGAGAGATTAAGCATCATGTTTCGGCAAACGGCAAACGTCGGACTAAAATTTGCGTTTTGCCAAAAATGGAATAAACTCGTTTGATATGAGCTCATTTCTTGCGTGTTAGCAGCAAGTATCAACCAACTTTTCAAAAGAGAGAGGCGAGTTACAGTAACATCATTTTCATTATTTTCATGCTTTCATGACAAGCAGCAGCCCACGGTATAGCGTTTACTGTTTCATTTAAACGCGATGCTTAATTCTAACTTTCTTCGCCCCTTTAAGACATTCCTCGGTATCCAAAGTTAGCATGCGTAGCCGAGTGAGTCTACAACAAATTGCGTTGGCAGGGCGTGCAAAGCCATTGTTTTTGCCCACTAAATATGCAAATTTGTGACGTTCTCGTTGCCGTCGCCGTTGTCTTTGCTAAAGCTCGCTAATAAGAAGATAAACCGGACGCGCATTTTCCCGCGCTTTGAGAAAGTTACATGTAAGGTGAGTAGGGGAGGCGCAGAGGTGAGAGCACTCGCCTCGCGCCAATGTGGCCCGGGTTCGATTCCCAGATCCGGCGTCAACTGTGGGTTGAGTTTGTTGGTTCTCTACTCTGCTCTGAGAGGTTTTTCTTCGGGCACGCCGGTTTTCACCTCTATATACTACTATATATTACTTACTTAGTTTCGTTTTGATGAAAAGCCAACTTTTAATTTGGAAATGTGCAGAAGAATTCTAAAATCATAGTGTTCGCTGTTCTATTTTTTTGTCTAAGAATGCTGGTAATTCCTTCCCCTTAATCTCAACATTACATTTGTTCATAAATCCAAGAAGTAAATCTCAATAAACGGTCTCTTTATTTTCACTCGTTGAGTATGCATAGAATGTTAAGGAAACCCTAAGCTAAACACAATTTCAGTTAACCTTCACTATCACTCTGTTGTCGGTAAAAGGGAAAGAAATCTGCGACTTCTTTCGTCGTCGACGGATTTCCTTATTCCTTAGGCAGATCTAGAGATTCTCTTTCTCTTCACACAAAAAAAACGAGTAATTACAGTAAGTAAACTGTAGAACAAAACCAAGTACATTATTCTACATTTTAGAGCAGTTTTCAAATGACTTTCAGAAGGAATTACGCGACTGCAATTGACACGCTTAGTGGTTGGGTTAAAAATCACGCGCCAATGAGAAGGAAAACCAATGGCGACTTGCAAGCGCGATTTTTCCCGCGCTTTGAGCAAGTTACATGGAATTGCTGCGAGTTTGGATTGGTTCATTGCGCTCTTTTCACCTTCTGTGATTGGTCGAAATGATTACTCTGGGATCTGTTTTACGACGTTCAGTTGAAAACCGCTCCAAGACGCAAATCACTCCACCGGGTATTTTTCCGCCTTCTTGTTGACCTCATTAGGGAGCTTTAGCAACGACAACGGCGACGGCAACGAGAACGTCACAAATTTGCATATTCAGTGGGCAAAAACGATAGCTTTAAGCGCCTTGCACTTGCGTTTTTCATTTTTGTCCATTTCTTTGCCGTCGTCGGCAAAACAACAACGTAAAATAACCAAGTTTGAGGTGTTACGGAGAACGTCAGCACTTGGAGATAAATTTTCATTTTTCTCCCCTAAATTTAGCGCCGCTCGTAACGGTTTCATTCCTAGTGTAGGACCGCCACACCTTTGTCATATTAAAAAGCTTGGAATAGACGCGAAGTGATCGCAATAACTTGAATTTATGTTTTTACATGACGTTCTCGATGCCGTTCCCGTCGTCGTTGCTAAAGCTCTCTATTGACATTTTGTGGCGGGGCGTAAGGGGACTGGGTGTGGCTCGCTTTGCTTCTTGTTGAGCTTGTGCCATTGTTGCCAAGCGACTGAAACACGCACGTGATAATGCGTTTTGAGAACTTTGCGCAAACCTGAACTCTCGTTTCCAATCTCGTCTCCAGAGTCCCCTTTTCTTTTGGTCAGCACCAAGGTGCTGACCAAAAGAAAAGCGGATTTTGAGGACGTCGCGTTTCGTGAGGCCGTGATTCATTCACCCAGCATCGAAAAAAAGATCTCCAACCGGTTGCGACTGAAAGATACGACGAGAATTTCGGCAACGTAAACTTCTTTTCAATGTTTGTTTCGCCAGTATTCCATTTTGTTCACGTTATACAACGGGTGAAGAATTATATAGCCGGTTTGAAAAAAAGGGAGAAAGCGAAAGATTCTCTAAAAACGTACAAATAGAACTTGAGTTCTTCATTCAAACATACCTCGTAACGATACTTATGTTATTGAACTTGTAATTATGCTAATGATTTAAAGTTAACACAATCTGTGCAAGTAATTATGTAAGTGTCCTTTTGTAAATTTAGTAATTACTTATGATTTTCATTGTAGTCGTTTAGTGTGACTGTTCCTCCCAGATTAGCAAGTGCTATTTGCGGACCAGTCGTTTTGTGTTTGTTTTGTGTTGTGTATTGTCAATAGGCCAGTTTCGTATTCTAACGGTTGGACTGGATCTAGCATGAAATGGAGGCTAATGCGGGCAAATTAATTGTATTTGAAAAGATTTGCCATGCTAGACCCAGTCCAGCCGTGAGAATTCGAAAATGGTCTGTTGTTCTTGAAGGTAATTCCCTTGAAATTGTTCAACTATCAAACTTTTTTGGAAACTTGGCATAATTAACATTCATGATATGAACATTAACAAAATGCAAGAAAAAAATTGGAGTCACCGAGCTTGTTTACGCGGCTGCAGGCTCTTAAAATGGGGTATTTTTACTGGTTGCGCGTTGAAAATTCGAATCATCTTCATACAGAATTAAGTCTTGGTTACTTTAAAGACACAAGAATGTTTTTGGAAAATAAAGCTTCTTTTATTAACATAAGCAGTATTGCTTCATGTACGTCGTTTTTGATTGCCTGGTTGTGGGAATAGTGCACTTTTAGGGACAGTTCCGTGGTTAGCTTGAAGTCCTCGCCTTGGCCAAAATACACCCAGTACGGGACTGTTTTCCAAAAAAATTCATGTTGTCCTATCAAACTTTTTTCCTTCTTCAAATATGTTCTTTATTAGATTGTTCTTAGCAAATACCTGAAAAAAAAATTCGGGGGTCACGTTGCTCGTTTGAGAGAAAAGGATCGTTTATTTCGCTATCGGGCTTAGTTTGGGGGAAATCTCTTACGTTTTGTAAGCACACGTGCTCATGTGCGCGCGCTAATGACGCGAAAATCGTGCGCAGTAGGGATGCGCAATGCAATACTTGGGAATTACCTTAAATATAGTTGAAGTTAAAGTTGAAACTTGCGTTGGCTTACAACAAATGATTTTTTGTAAGCCAACGCCGTCGTCAAAATCTATCATGTATTCTTTCTTTCAGTTTTAAACCTGTGCGACCTCGCGAACTTCCTGGTACAGAAGCAGTTGGGTGTCCTTGTTCTCGTCAAGAGTATCGTGGTCTTTAATCATGGCAAAAATGAAACACATTTATCGAAAACCACTTTTGTTTCCCGTTTGTTTCGTTCACGATCGGTGACGACCGTTAAGTCAAAGTGGGTTGCGAGACATCCAAAAGTCTTCCTTCACCAGTTCTCAAGAAAGTCATTGCAAAAGGAGACTAAGCCGCTATCAATGAAGCCAACTAACTTGATAAAAATAGGTGAGTGGAGGTTCTCTAGGATCTACAGGGTCTGTTTTGGACTAGTGACTGGTTTTAGGGTCTCCACACACGAGGCAAGTTGTCATGCTTTGTTTATAGTGGAAATGGACTTAGCTATCAATTTCAAGCTAGTTCACAGGCACCCCACTTTTAATAATTTGAAAGAAACATGATTAAGAACCCCAACTGGTAGGAGGCAACCAGTTGGCTATTTAAAAAGCGTAGTAGAATTGAATCCGGGACAACCGCAAACAAATCCAAACCATACTTTTAGGTTAGAACGAGAACAGTTATCGACGACTATTTGCAGTTGACAACTTACAGTAATTAAATCGACAACTTATTGTGTTGGGAAATGCGTTTCCACACACGCCTTATTCCAAAATGGCCGCCATTTTAGTATTCTTTTGTTTGATTGCAAATTGGCCCTTTTGGCCTAGTTCAATAATGTTAAATATTCGTCTGAATTTTCCGTTTGAAAGCGAGGCCGACAGAACCAATTTGCGATAAAACAAGCGAATACTAAAATGGCGACTATTTTGGAGTTTTCGAGAAATTTAATTGTCGATAACCGGCACGTTTCGTGGAATCCTGGGAAATAGAGACAAGAAATGAAGAAGTGCTCAAAGACAGGAGAAAGTGATCCGGTCGCATTTGTCATCGACCACTAAAGTAGTTTTCCTTTTGAAGAGTTCAAGAGGAAACACTGCATTGTTTCACACGCGATGTTTTGTCATCGATAACTTCTTTTTACAGACAACTAAACGGTTAACAACTTGGATCGTCCGTGAAGGCCCTAAAACATCTTAAGGACGGTGCTTTCTAATTTAAAGATATTTTTGCCCGGTTTATGAATATGCGGGAACAGCAGATCTTAGCAAGTTTTATTGGTATCGAAAAAGAAAATTGGGAGTACCCGCGCATTTTTCAGCGATAATTAAAATACAAATGAATGTATGACGTTCTTTTCCAAATTGAAGCTGAATTATCTCTAAAAAATGCCTGGTTACCCCCAATGTTCTTTTTGGATACCAAGAAGACTTGCTAAGTTTTGCTTTCTCCGAATAGTTTTAGGAGGAGGAGGACAGACGTTTCGTCCGGTCGTTTTCCCATTCCATGTGCGGAACTTTGCTGCCAATATTTGAGGAGTTTGTTTTATTTTTTATTATTATAATTTCGTTTACTTACGTTTTCAAGAGAATTTGAGTAAACTCCAGCCTTGCCTGCTAAACTGATTCTTGGGTTCCAGAAGCACTGGAAAGAGCGTTTCCGAGTGTCCTATTTTAACATTTCCTGGGGAGGGGGAGGGGGGCATACCCCCAGACCCCCAGACCCCCAGACCCCCAGACCCCCAGACCCTCCTAGGCAGCTCGGGCCTTCGGCGGTCACAAGGCGCCTTGCGACGCCAAAAATTGTCTCGTCCGGTGCTTTCAGAAATATGTCCGCTGCTTTACAAAGCTGTCGAAAACCCTGATAAACCGCGCTAAAATATCCCTGTATTAGTAAACACCACCCATAGAAAACCCGAGTATCTCGAGATGCGCAGAACGTATGCGCAATAACAATAGTAGGCACCGTCGTTAAGCCAAAATCATCTTTATCTCCGGGACAAGAAAAACAGGTTAATCAACACTTTTTCAGGTAAATGTTATAGTTACTTGACCATGCCCAAGATTGTAGCCAGACTGATTATGTCTATTTTTGCCCGCGTTGTAAGATCCTCCCCCTCCCCCACAGGAGTTGCCTCTTGCCTTCCCGCTACCTCCCCCAGAGTAACCTCCACCACCTCCACCACCCCCTCCATGTCCGTATGCCCCAGCACCTCCTCCAAATCCTCCAATGGCATTGTAGTGTAGGGCTCGTCCACCCACTCCTCCCTGAAGAAATCCTCTGCCACCTTCTCCGCCATATCCAGATGTACCGTTAAAATTTGGCGAACTTCTTCCACTGGAATAAAATCCGCCACCGCCACCACCTACATGATACATTGAAATTATACCGAGATCTCATAGAGTCTATCTAGGATGTTTTTCTCTGGAAGCTAGTTTCCTGATAAAGTAGACTGAGTAGCTGGTGGAATATTTTATCCCGGGATTATTTAAACACGTGCAAGTAAATGTTGTATTTTGGCCTCAAATGCGAGCGGCTGTGGGATTTCAACTCATCGTTATGCCACTCGCGGCCTAAGAGCAACCATTAATTTACTCGCGCGTCTTTAAATAATCCCGCGGTAAAACATCCTGCCAGCTTCGCAGGCTACGAAAAAGGGTTTCAAATTAAAAAAAAAGCATGTCTTCATTAAAATTACAATCAAATCGCTGGAACCGGTATACAATCGTATAAAATTATCTTTACTACTTTTTTCTGCACGCGTTTTATAATATCTCGCCCTCGTTCCTGCTGGTAGTCTGACCCTCCCAGCTGCGTTGCGTGACGACTGACACTAAAAACGCCTGCAAGGGATACTAACTTGCAAGCAAGTTCTCTCGACGGGGTGGGGGTAGTGGACGAAAGAGGGGTTAGGGCCTCCACTCCGCCCCCTATCCCCTTGAAAGAGACCCAAGGTCGATCTCAAGTGAGGTACATTTTTCCCTGTTTGTTTACTCCACTTTTTAGCGTGAATTTGCTCAGAGGGAAAATATCTTTTTAGAAATTATAAAAAAACGCTTTTCTTGGAGGCAGAGGTTGCATAGCATAGTTAACGAGTTACTTAATGTAGCAAATTTCTGCACAATTTTAGTTGAAAATTAACGAACACTTGCTTTACAGAACTATCTAGTACCACTGACGCCCTATATTTTTTTCGTTTGAATACTTTATTGCTCCTGTAAAGTTAAACGCATATGTAAAATCATAGCCTGCAAAGCAGGCGTATTTTGGTAAGAATCGAGACCGGAGTCGGGAGAAATATCGGACGACATCTTGGATAACGAGACCAACAGAGGACTGGGGCGAGTCCAAAAAAATGCACTCAGTAGCGACCCATCCTCTACTTCCAAAATGACAATTATCGACAATTTCTAATCTCTAAATTGACTATTATCGTCAATTGAGGATGCTTAGGGCTTGATAGGGATTATGGGAAATGAATATCTATTTTTAAAATCCGAACCCAAATGCCTGAACTTGCAGGACCCGAACCAGGGAATGTTAGACTATCACATCGCCAACTGCCAGAACATTATTTTTTTAAATATGTTAGTTTTTTTTTTCATCCGAATGCTGCTGTAAACGTGTATTATCACCCGCTAAGAAACAAGTTTAAACAGGAGAAAATATCGGTTACCAAACCTCAAGAGAAAGCTAACCATTTTAAAATCAAGCACTAGACTTACTTGTTCTACTTTAACTTTTTTCTTTTCATCTGCTACCACAAGTCTTGGGACAGAGTAATCTAAAGTGACGATAACAGTCAATCCAGAGAAAATGAGGAATTGTCGATGATCGTCATTTCAGAGGTATCTACTCTGGAACTGATATTTTTATACACGTCTACTGTGGCAAAAAAACCTTAAAGTGTATGGCCTTTCGCCACAGTAAACCCAAGTGTAACCTCAAGCAATGCATTGTCTTACCCATAGCGCTTTTGTCTGAAGCCTGGGCACCTTGTCCACCACTTCCTCCTGACAAAGACTGGAACCCAGTTTTCCCAGTTGTTGCTGTATTTGCATCACATTCTAAATGCCGTGAAGTCACAGTTTCGACGCCCCCTCCCCCTCCAGCTACTATCAAAGGTGTGTTCGTTCCTCTGACTACAAACGTACCTCCACCTCCACCTGAGGTCGAAGAGTGGTAGTTAATACCACCTTCTTGACCAACGAGTATCTGAATGGTTTCGCCTTTTATTAAGCTAAACGTTCCTATCATCCTGGCTCCTCTTCCCCGATACTGTTGACTATTGTTGCGTGTATCGTACCCCCCTGCAGCTCCTCTTGCATCAATTCGGTAGTCACCAGTGTACGGAACTGTCCACCGCTGTATACCGCTCACCACTGCAACTTGACCTTCATGGTCTTTGCCTCTGTAATAACTGCCAAGTGAAGTTGGACCCAGTCTACCACTTGCACCAAGAGTTGTGAACAAAGCTCCATATGCTGTATAATAGAACCAAACTAATTATTCAACGAACCACCGGCAAGTACCCCCTCTTCCTCCTGGCGACTCACGTTGATACCCATGGAGCTTAAGGCAAATGTTTTACCATCCAGTTTTGACGGTGACAACAGCAATAACAGTGGCAATTAACGTTGATAATGACCGTGACTGTGACAATGACAATGACAATGACATGGATCATGCAAATAACAATGGGAATCATATTGACAACGGTAATCACAATGATAATGGCATTGTCAATGGCAATGACTGAGACAATGACAATGACATTGATCATGACAGTAACAATGGGAATCACATTGACAACGGTGATGAAAATGGCATTGTCAGTGGCAATGACAATGACTGTGTCGCTGGGACAATGACTTTGACATTGCTCATGACAATAATTATGGCATTGACAGGGGCTACGGCAATGACTGTGAGACTGTCAGAGAAAAAATGGCAGTTCGCGTACCATTAACAATGGCAGTGGCAATGGCATTGATTATGAAAATAACAATGGAAATCACATCGACAACGCTCATCACAATCGCATGGGCAATGGCAGTGACTATGACTGTGACGATGACAATGAGCAATGGTAGTGGCAACGTCACTGACAATGGCAGCAACAGTGGTGATGACAACGACATTGATCATGACAATAACAATGTCAATGACTGACAATGACATTGAGAGATGGCTGTGACAGTACCATTGACAACTTGATGACGATGAATATGACATTACTCTTTACCGTGACAATGTCAATCACAATGACAATAAGAGGTAGTGTTTTTTGAAGTTATAAACTTGTTATTAGAGGTAAATCGTCACAACCCCATTGGTCGATGAGTGTTTGTCTTAGTAACGCGGCGATCCTCCTTTGAGTAGAGATGTCATCTGAGACATTTCTATTTCTCAGAAAACCTAACGGTAGAGATTGACAACTTAATTAAGAAACCTTGTGATCAGTTCAGTGAATGGTGGCGTGATAAGCTTGAGCACATGAGCATTTATACCTTCATAACCCGTCCCCTTGCTTATAGATACACTTGCTATTATATTAGCAAATTTTCTGGTGTGATCTCAGGTATTGTGAAGGTCTTACACCGGTTAATCTCAAATTGAAACAAGTGCTGGCTCATTTAAGTCTACGATGTCAAAGTGTAGAATCGCATAGTAGTAGTTGTAGTATAGAATCGCATTCCTACGGGAATTCTCGCCATCTGATTGGCTATCGAGGAAAGGTATTCAGTGGGGAATTGCAACTTTAAAACGAGGCTGACCGATATTGCACCGTAGCAACGGGTGGCGTTACATAGCAACGGAGACAAAACTTAGAAACAACTAACAGTCGAGGTAGCTCTTTGAAATGGTTTTTTTGGGGGCGCATTTATAATACTGTAACATTCGACAAAAGGTAAATTGAATGGCCTCATCGCGGCTTCTCGTGCGATATCGGTTTTCGCGTAAAATTTAACGTGGAATTTCCTCCTGAGGTGGTGAATTTTCCCATAGAATGTTTGTGAAAAGTGATTTAGGCGCTTTCTCGAACCTCGTCTCTGTGCAAAATTGCAACTACAACCGGTTGCACTATGAAGTGGCTATGCATTTTAGTGGTGTTCTGGCATACTTTTCTTTTTCGTAAAAAAAATACTGTTTAAGGTGAGCGATCGATTGTCACACCTACCAGAATTATCGATATCCTTGGCAGAGGGAATTTAGGGGCGAGATGTTTGAAATAGATAGCAAGCATGAAATGGGTACGCTGCATCTGGTTTCCATACCACAAAATCTGATTTTTGGGATTATCAGTTGTCGCACCTTTGGAGCGAAGATTTAGGACATCACTTTAAAAGAGGATAAGCTGCAACTAATGTTCTTTGTTACCTCTGCGGCATGTTTTCCCGTCTCCAATGTATCCTGGCTTGCAAGTACAGTTGTAGGAACCAAGAGTATTGGTACATGAGGCATTAGCGTGACAAATTGACAGCGAAGCCGCGGTACATTCATCAACGTCTACAGCAAAAGACAAAGTCACTTTTAGTCAGAAGAAGAAGAAGGATTCAAATTGTGGAAGATAAGTGGTACTATTGTATCTGATTGTGACGACCGATGATGGTGATGGTGATGATGGTGATGATGATCATTGATGTTGGGTATGGTGATAGTGGTGATGGGGAATGGTGATGAGCAATGATGGTGGGGATGATGATGATGATGAAGATGATGATGTCGTTGTGTGTGACGATAATTCCAAATTGTTTCTTTTCCGAACCTGACCTCTCATGAAACAACATTATTTCCTGTACTTCACAGTGGGACTGTTGTTATGCTGTTATAACACCATTAGTAACAGGAATGAAATTCTACTGGCATAAATGAAACCTTAAAATCTAGTAACAATGCTAATCGTAAGCGTGAATCAATCACTTTATCAAAAGTGTTTTCAACTAGTTAGTGGGATGGCACAAAAGGACCTACACTTCTCAGACTTCAGATATAACAAAATTACGTAGGCAGAATATTACTGGGCTTCTACTAAGTCGCTTCTCTACAAGAAAATGTTCTCGTTCTACGAGAAGAATAATCATCTTTTCCGAACCTATCATCGTTTTCAAATCGCGTGGATTCTGTAACACGTCGTTTAAAACAATTCTGTTTTTTGAGAGTCCATTTTTAAGCTCATGTGTTGTATTTATGTACTCCGTTTTTTTAGTAAATTGTGATGAATTTTATGATTTAACTTGTACAGTCTGCCGCTTTTTTCTCACCTTTACAAGTTTTTCCGTCGCCAAAGTATCCTGGCTTGCAAGTGCAGTTGTAAGAGCCAATTGAGTTGTTGCAGAAGGCGTTAAGGTCACAAACGGGGGATGAGGCTGTACATTCGTCGACATCTTAAGGAAAAAGCAAAAAAAGAAAAAACTTGACAACAGTTCCCTCTCCTCCTCAGCCCAATAGGCCATTTGCGAGTTCATGTCTGCCTCCTTTTCAGAGCGAGTCCAAGTGCGAAGTTTTTCGTACGAAAATTAGTTTTCATTCACATGTAAAGTAGAACTGATTACCATCACAAAAACTTGGCACTTAGACTCGCTTTGAAGAGGACGCAGACATGAACTGGGAAATGGCCCCATTAGTTGCCACTTCCCAAGGCTCTTACGATTAGGGCGCGGAATTGGAAAAAGATGTTATAAATGGCAAATGCAAACAGAAGGAGGCTGAGGAATGTGAAAGTTGGAATGCTGAAAAGAAGGATGAATCTGCAGGAAAAAAGATCAGGTGTATCAAAAGGAAAAGGATATGGGAAAGACCAGAGGAAGATGATGACGATGATGATGATGATGATGATGATGATGACGACCATCTCATACCAAAATGTGACGCAAAATGTGACAGGGAAGGATTATCATTTTATATAGCATCTTTTTCTACCAGCAATGTTTAAAAAGGCTCCCGAATTTTTGTTTTTTGTCAGTACCTAAATACTCAAGGTTAACAGAGGGCATTCAGAGTCAGAGTCAGAGTCAGGGTCACGCGAAGCTTAAGTCACAAGACTCATTCCGTTTTACGTGAAACGTGAAACGGCAAGCCGACGTTTGCCGTTTCATTTAAACGTGAATCTCTCTAATGGCCGTAACATGGCAATTCTTGAAACATTAATTAACCTATTTTGCTTCCAAATTTGTTCGTCTAGATTACTAGAGTTTCGATTCATTCAAATGTTCGATGAATTCAAAGTTTTGATGGATGTTGCATCTTTGGTGCGAGATGTTCATAAGTACCAAATTCGGACTGTTGACCAATTTATATGGGCGAAATCAAGAATTCAAAGAAAATCGACACCTTTGAATTTTGATCCCGATAGCTTTGAATTTTGAATTTGAATTTTGATCCCGATAAAGCACCAGGTGAGAATGATGATAATAAGCAAAGAAACGAGGATGACAAAATGGAACAGGAAGGAAAAGCAAAAATCTTATGACGAGAATAAGAGCGGGACAGATATGGAAAAAGGGAAGAGAACAGGACAAAAGCTCGTGGAGAGTGCAACAGAACCCACCTCCAGTTTTCATGTCGCAATATGCGAATAACGCCGTACCCGGTTTTATAGTCGACAGCCAGTACTTGGCGCTGATAACTTGACCTTCGCTCGCTTTTATTTCTTGGCAAGACACGGCTGCCAGTTCAGGGATAGAACCCAGGGCGACTGGAATTGAAAGATACAGGGATCGTTAGTTCTCTAACTTTAATAGGCCAGTTTTGTATTCTAACGGTTAGACTGGATCTAGGATGGACTGGATCCCTAATGCGGTTTTCCTGCATTAGCTTCAGTTTCATGTTCGATCCAACCCAACCATTAGACTACGAAACTGGCTTATTTAAGCTTTGTCTCAGAGATTGACTTCTAGCTCAAATTCGGCGACTTCGGCGTCAACTTCAGCTTCGCTTTCGGCTTCGAACTTTTGAGGCAAAGAACACGAATGGATAGTTCCCATGCAATTTTCTTTTCGCAAAATACGCAAAAAAGGAAAAAGAGCTCTACTCCGCTCAACGAGTTGCCATTACTCGAACGGCGTGAATCACTAGTTGTTTTCCAGCGCATGAAACAGATGACACCGTTCCACATTTGTTGCACAATGTTGTATGGCCCGTTTACACGAGCAATTTTTATGTGACAATTTTTATTTGTCGTAAATGGTTTGAACCCAGGAGTCATATCATAATTAAGTAAAGTACGATCGTCCTGGGGAGTGTAGTCCTGAGAAGAACTGTTTGAGATGACATTGACTGACTGCTCGTGTAGACGGGGAAATTTGACCAATTTTTATGTGACAAATGTATTTACTGAAAAGCTGGCGTGTTCTAGCTTTTGTGACAAATGAAAATTGTCAAATACGAAAAATTGCTCGTGTAGACGACTCGTCACATAAAATGTGGCGAATTCTTGCCTCTTAGTTCAGAAAGACCAGGCACCCTTGCCTTGCTGTTGTCCAAAGGCATTGCTGACCCACTCAACTGGAAATTGTCAGCTTTTATTTTTGTGCTACCAACACCATCAAATGTATTTGTCATATAAAATTGCTACATAAAAAGTTTCTCGTATAAACAAGGCTTTATCGGAAAGAGCGACAGCCGTGGGTGCTCCTTAGTCAATCATGTATTCCATTCACCTCTGTTTATGTCTCGTCTGAAATAATATCGGTCTGGATCAGGGACAAAATCCTCTGGTCTGGCTTCTTTGGTACGATTACTGAACTCACACATGCGCAGAGACATCACAAAGTTTAGGCTTTGGCATCGAACATCTTCGCGGCAGACTAACGCACATGGTATTCCGATATTGGCGCGCATGGTTCTGTAGATGTGTTTCTGCAACATCCAGCCCAAGATGGACTCCTCCGATCCAGTCGCATGGCACGTCTGAGTCTCTGCCACAGTGATAATTTGACAAAAGGCAACTAAAGTCGCGAACACAGAGAGAGGTACCATGTCCTTTTGGGTCGAGCACTCTGAAACGTTGGTGTTGAGAAATCTGAAAACGAATTCGTAATGCCGATTTGAAAATGGAAACTGTCATGACACAAATGTACATTTGAAGTGTGGGTTATCGTAGACCAAAGAAGGCAGGCTGTTGCTTCATTGTTTTTTTTTCAGCAAAGTAAAAAAAATTCTCTTAAGCCGCTGCTACAAGTTGAAACTTTTAGCTGAAACTTATGTGGAACGGCGCTGCAAAAAAGTTTCAGCAGGCGTTGCACCGTGTAACATAAAAGGTCGAAACTCGTTCGGGAACGTTGAAACTGGTCTCGAAATGTTGTTTACAAATACATCGTGTTGTCTTTAGAACCTTTTGATTGAAATTTCACTTTTTATTGGCTTTGAAACACGGGAAAGTGGTCATACTTTGATCCATAACCGATCGATGAAGGGGAATTGGTGGGTCACATTCCACAGGTCACTCGTTGCAGGGTCTTGCAGGTCATTGTTTTACGTTTTTGAAAGTAACCCAAAACCCTCAATTTAGCTAACCCTAGGCATAAAAACCAACCTTAGGCCTAGGGTTAGCCAAATTGAGAATTAGGGTTACTTTCCAAAATGACCTGCAACGAGTGATCTGTGGAATGTCACCTGTGTTTTAGACCCGCTGAAGGGGGTTTGATACCGGGTTGACGTCACAAATAAATTTTCATCGGTGTTGTGGATCAAAGTATGACCACTTTTCTCGTCTTTCAAGCCAATAAATAAGTGAAATTTCAAGTAAAAGGTTCTAGGAACAACACGATGCATTTGGGACAATTTCGGAGAATTTAGTTCTTTCCTTTTTCAGCGCAAATTACTGGTATGCGTTCTGGGCTAAACGAGGCAAAAGAAAGCTTACAGAAAAAGAACACGACATTTCAGGCTATTTCCTGTGCCATTTAAGAATAAGGTGTGTTTTGTTCCAATTGAACAGTATAAGTTGAGTTTTTTTCCTGGTAGTTTACAGGGGTTATCAGTCACACGTTTCAACCCTTGTGGGTTTCTGGTCACACGTCACGACATTTTTTCATATTTGGAAAGTAAAATTTAGGTGGACGTCAACCAAAGGTTTCTAGGACGAATTCCACTGCCGCTGAGGGAACAGGAATGTTGTCATGGAAACAATTGAATGACGTCCACCTCAATGTTATTTTCGAAATACGAAAAAATGTCGTTGAGGGGCTTGTGTGACTTATAACCACTTTAAGTTTGTCAGTTGATAGCTGTTGAAGTTTCGCGTTGATTAAAAATTAGAAATATTTTTTAAGCTGTTGGCTAATATCAATACTTTGTTTATTTTTTGGTTTTAAAGTTGTTATTTCCAAAGAACCGGTTCACCCGTGATGTTTTGAAAGCTCTCAAATTGCACACGTCTATGGCCCGTGCAGTTTTTAGATCTTTCAAATTAATCACACGTGTCTATAAATCACGAAATTCCTTTTGGATCTCTTGAAAACGAAGCCAAGATGACTTCGAAACGTCGTCTTTCATCGCCAATCTTTGTTGCGAAGAGATTAATATATCTGAAATTTACTCAACGGCTCTCTTCGTGGCATTTCCCTCAAGTTCCTCTAATTATCAGTGATTCATTGATTATTAATGTTGCGAAAGAGCCGACATTAGCTTATTTCATATTGAGAGGAATTGAATGACATTTTAAAATTAATCTGCCGCAATTTGCTTTGAGAAACGTTTTGTTAGGATAAAGGAAAAGCTCTCAAATTTTCAATGTTGCATTGAACTGAACTGCATGTTGAATTGCACCATTGTTGCAATTGTCAAATGTTTAACTAATATCTGGTCAAGAATGATTGAAGGATATTTTTTAATTAATTTAATTGGAATTTAGCTTTTGAAGATTGCTTCGTTAGGATAAAGGAAAAGCTCTATCTAACTGTAAGAAATGGTTTTGTTTAATTAATGGTTCTTTAGGTAATAGTTTCGTGGAATATTAATTTCTACATCCCGTTTTTCACGTTTTTAATTTTCTGTTGACAATGTTTTTATAAAGAAATAAAATGTTTTGCCCTGGAATAATCAATTACTAACGTCCTTTGTTGCTGTTGTCAATCATGTAGAGCAATTGATGAAAGAGTAAACATTTAATTAACTAATTGCTTAAACAATTTTCCGAATCGCACTCCGCAATTTATCGTCCTTATTCGAAAAGACAAGAGTGTCTTATATTTTCTTAAAAAGGCTGCGCTTCCTTCAATCTCGTTCCCAGGGCTTTTCTCTGTCAAAAAGCACTTCCTTGTCAGATGTCTAAAGGCCAACTTTCAGGCCTCTTTCCGCCACGTTATCGGCAGTTTTGCATCCGTGCATGGGCCCGTTTTTTACAATTGAAAGCGTACATGTTTTAATGCAATTCCTTTCTTACCAGGTGATGCACTCAATATCTTCTATTTCCTCAAAACCTGTTTATGTACATGTTGACCAAATGGATCAATTTTCCAGTACCTGTAAAGCTAATTTTGGAAGTAATAACCTTCAAATTGCATCTCCAATCCAGCGAAACAGTGGATCTTGATAAACTTACAGAAAGGGACTGAAATGAAAATGCTGATATATTGTTAAAACTTTCGAAAATTTGGTTTTATTCGGCAAACGGACGAAGAAAAATTTGCTAGCTGACGATAGCTCTAGCTTCGACAGAGCCAACGAGTTTTGCGTCATGGTGACATAAGGGACTAAAAGCGCTTTCCATTTGACAGAACTGACAGGCCAGACCAGGCATGTGGAAAGGCTTACTCTACAACGCCTGATTCCCACGTTGTCTTTGTTAGTCGTTTGTCTTATGCGTATTTTAAATAAACGCGACTTCAATGAACGCGATTTGAAAGGAATTTTGCTTCCCAATAACTGATGAAATTAACTCGAAGTATTCAAATTCACATTAATTTCATGAAGAGTTAATTTCCTATAATAAGGTAGATGGAATAATCGGGAAAGACTTACGAACGTGAATGGTTATATTTTTTTTAAGGTGGCGTTTTCGTCCACGTCAGCGTCGCAGGTCTTTTTAAAGTCCCTATTCTCTCTCACCTTTAATTGAGCTATTTTCCGTTTCGAAGTTTAGTTTGAATGAGTGTGAATAGAAACTCCCTAGTGACTTTGACGGTGGCCTCTAGTGGTTTTTGAGGGTAATTTAAGTCGGACTATTTCGATGGACGCAGGACGTTGCTATTTTTTTAGTATCAGAAGAGCGTTGTTTTGTATTTTATCAGTGTTATTAATTATTATACCATTCATCTTCAATACCCTTGCTGGCCACTAATTTAAGTATTAAAACGGGAGCTAATTACTCTAAATTTTCACCTGCTCTTCCATGAGCCACCAAAAGATCAGTAACTACATTCTCTACGGCTCTGTACAAAAAAACGTGCTAATTCCACAGAGTTTTTAAGCACTCGGGTATGACGGGTATTGCAGCACAGGAATTTGGTTTATTTTTGCTCGTGTCAGAAAAATAGAGAACATAACGAATTGCATCCGTCACGAAAAAAGCAGCACCTTTGGCTCGTGTATTTTTTAGGCCTTAAATGTTCATCTAGGAGTTCGAGATTTTTTTCTCCGTTTACCTTTCGAATGCATTCCCTAACAAAGGATCGGTCGGACGAAGTAAAGAAAAACAACAAGAAACCAAGAACCAATCTGAAAAAACAGTTCCGAGTTGCATGAAGAATCGATAGGCTGGGAATAGAAACAGTTAACATAAGTGCGTCCCACGTAGACAGAAAGCCTCTTCTATGGAAGGGTGTCACATTTGCTCCGGGGTTGTAGTTGAAACTGAATTGAAAGCTGTATGGGCAAAAATAATGCTTATGTTTCCGGATAAACTAGTTAAATGTTTCACTAAGCCAATACCTTTCCTCTCATCACTTTTTTTTCTTTTCAAAACTAAAAAATATGAGTCGTTCGGACAACTGTTAACAAAGACAAAAGCGGACGGCCTTACTAACCTTGTTGGCTTAATAAAACCTCTTCGATACAAATTCCAGGGTCCGTAATTATGGATGCAGTATTTTCTGTCGTGTATTTAATCTTAACATTTGGTTTTGTTTTAAACGATTTTACATACCTCGTTTTTCGCTCTTTAAGAAAGCCTGCACTCAGTCGCTTGGACATCAACTAATATGTTCCTCGTTAAAACAGATGTCTTTTATTAATTACAGCAATCTCTCTTAGCAGGTGTCATTTGCAGAACTTTATTTGCCTTAGCAGTGATGAGGTTGGAAAGGCTCCAGGTGTTCGTATACAATGATGTTGAATTTTATTTAACAAAAGATGAGCAAGTGATAAACGAGAGTAAAATGAGGCAGTTTGGCCCAGTGGTTATAATTAGGGCACTTGCCTTGATAATTAATAATTATTGTGATCCGGAGATCTCGGGTTCAAGTCCCATTTTGCCCACTGGTTGAATTTGATCCTGGTAGTCCCTTGTTCCATTCTGGCCTGCGCTTGTAAGTAGTCAATTGGTTTGCCTCTGGAAGTCCATAATGTTCGCTTAGTAAAATATTCTATATACAAGGCTAAAAGTTAAAAAATTAAAATATTCAAACCAAACGTTTTCGGCTGTTTGCCATCATCACCCTGATGGTGGCAAACAGCCGAAAACGTTTGTTGTTGTTGTTGTTCTTTTCTGTTTTTGTGTGCCTGTAATTGACCCTGAAAAACCCCTACAGGGGGCTATCAATTTCAGTATTTTATGCTTGTATGTACGTATGTATGCATGGAAATTTAACTTAAATACAGTTGACGAAAAATCTTAATCACAACTTTGTTCAAAGTGAAGTTATAATATATTTTTCTTCATTCAAGATGAAATTCAGTTTGAAAAGGATTAAGCTTTATGTAGGCGTGTTTTTCCCTTGAAAGATGATGCGAGACTTTCCAGTTTCCAAAGAATGAGCGCTAAGTCAGGGGCCGCGGAGCACGTTTGAAAGTGGGGGGGAAGGGCTATGTTTTGGTATGGATCACGGAAATTTGAGGGGAGGGGAAAGAGGTTTAGGACGAAACAACACCATAGGAAAAAAGTGCCCCTCCCCCCCCCCCCCCCCCTAGTCCCTACCTCTCAGCCCTCTCCTCCTTCCCTGTAAGTGTTCACAAGAGACCGTCAATATTTGACAAACCCATTATTTGTTGGACCTTTTTTTCGTTCATGTAGATCAGTGTCGCCTCAGTTGAGAAAATTGGGTAATAAGTGATTAACTTTCTAGTATCATTCACTATAAAGGCAGCTAATAATTATTCAAGTTCTTTCGTTTGTCAATTTAGTTTTCGATTTCGATCGAGTACAGAATAGGTTCAGTGGGAGGCATTTTTGCACGGATTATCATTTCGTTTCGTTTGTATATAGTTTCCTTGAGTCTTCAAGGTCTTGGAGTAGTTTATGGAAAAAGTTAAGTTTGAAAACGGAGAAGTGTCGAGCTGCTTGTTAATCCAAGGGCAGAGTGCAAACTTAAATATACGTCATAAATACTCAGCTGGGAGTATCTTAAAAGGACTTAAGTTATTTTTCTAAATTTTTACCAATTTGTTAACAAGGTTTGACTAAACGGTAACCAATTAACAGTATCTCTGAATAAACATCTGCGCCTACAAAATGAATGACAAAATTACCATTGACGAGACATTTTGTTGGCACTCAAGGGTAAATAGTGCATGAGGAGTTGAATTTGATGAGAGTGGAAAACAGGCACGGGAGAAGCTAATGATGACCACCGCTCTGGGCTAACTCCCCAATGTGCAGTATTGTAGTCTTGAACGTTCATTTGTCCATAAGAGAGTTTAGGGTCCGGAATAAAAATATGTTGAGTGATGATTTAAAACGGTATGTCTGACTTTTTGAAGCAACAAGGATAATAAAGATAAGTTTGAAGTATCATTTTAGCAGGTGTTTGACAATTTTAATGTAAATCCGGTTTCCGTAAAAACTAAGGATTTCTAACTTCCGACGCCTCCATGTATTCCTATTCCAGAATACGGCCAATCGAACGCACCTTGAAACACGTCCAATCAGACTTGAGGTAAGTGCGCTCCTCTTTCTCCTCGCTTCCCAAAGGATTAGTGGTACGCTTCCCTGCGATCGCTTCAGATTTAAATGGAAACATTTGCCTCCTGTGATTACGATCGTCTGCGATAAGACCGACGCAGACAGCTTGCGATGGTCGCAGACCGTTGCAGATCATATAGAAACCAGGCTTTAAAGGGGTAGGTACAAAACACAGGCCACAGGTCATTGTTTTACCATTCGGAAACAGCCCTAACCCTTTACCAATGCTAACATTAGGTGTAAAAACGTTTGTTTGGGCCTCGGGCCTAAGGTTAGTTGTAATGATTGTTTAGGATACTTTCTGTATCGGTAAAAAAAATGACCTGTGACCTGTGTTTAGTACTTTCCGATCTTAAAGTCTCTGTTAAATCAAACGGCGACGTTATTCGTGAAAACAACCTGTGCAGCGACGGTTTTTTAAATGTTTTAACGTGATAATAATTATAATGATGTGAGGCCGGGACGAGGTTTTAACGGATGACTGACAAATTAAAACGCTTGCAATGCATTATTAATTAAAAGAGCTTAAAATGTTAATTAAAAGCCTTCAGGGACACTACTCTTTAGTTGTGTTATTTCACTTGGAAAATAGTCTTAAAACAATCGTCCGTTCAATTGTACTTGGTATCAACAGACCGTCGGTTTTTGTTGGAAATTTGTTGAATATTGCGATGCCCCCCGAAAGTTTGCATTCAGACTGGAACCCAGTGCTTTCTAGACGGTATAAAGGAGAGGACGCTCAGCTTAGGAGGGTTTGATGTTTGATTCCTTCTGAGGTTAGTTTCCGCCATAACATATAGCGTTTAATCATTGTTGAATTACAGTATTATGGGAAAATCAAACGCCTTGCTCTGTGAAGTTCAGCTGTTGGATGACCAAAGCACAACTGTGGACCTGGATGTAAGTGTTTTCTTCGTAACAAAAGCCAGTCATTTTTTTTATGTTTAAATAGAAAATAGAATATTCGAGTGTGGGAATGATTTCCCTACAGGTCCCTACTTCATTATGCATGCAGAATAAATTAATTATTCATTCGCGCTATTGTTTTGTAGAACAATACGTATACCCAAGAGAACCGAATATATACATGGGTAATTTGTACTTACGGGATGAATAAAAACGGATCTCATTTTTTTTCTCCCTCCCTCTCTCTCTTCTTTCCGTTCATCGCCCACACCGTTCCTCGTTTTTGTCTCAGCTTTCCTCTTTCTAGCCCTTCGTCTTGTTCTTATTTCCAGACCCCGCTCGGCTTTTTCTGCCATTTTATCCCATGATATGTCACTCGCAGCTTGCCTTGAACTCCGACCCACTGTAAACCTCTGGATTACTTGTCCCTGTTCTTTACCACTGAGCTAACGTGTCAAGTTGCTAATTCACACCTTGAAAATGATATTTATTTTGAATTCTGGCTGACTATTTACATAACAATGATACGTAATTATATATACGTGCCGCGCCGAGCACCTACAATCGAACTTACACTTGTAGGTTACCGTTCAGAGATCCCTGTTTTACTACTCTTGAAACAACCCATCCCTTTAATAATGCTAACCGTAACCCTAATTACGACTAAAGGCACTGTTTAGGCTTAAGGTTAGTCCCTGTGATAGTTTTAGGTTTTCCAGTATTGCTGTGAACTGTGACCTGCTTTTCCTTCATTCCCCGTGCGTGCAGCACACTTATAAGTTCACTGCGTGGAAGAGTATACTACGCTTAAAGTCTGATTGGTGCATCTTTCATGGGGAACTTTCATGCACGAGTTCATTGCAATTAAAATCGTTTCATATTTCCCTTCTTTTGAAGCAAACTTGTGTCTTCGTAATAATCAAGATGGCCACCGAAGTAAAAGGGTCACAGCAATGGGGAATTTGATCATTTGGAAATTGTCCCTGCTTTATAGCCTTTCCAGAGTTGTGCATAGAGTGGCGCAAAGAAAACAATTCACTTTCGTCTTCCGTGTCCAAAACCTGTGTGAAAACGCAGTCAGTTGACAAAGACAAAGTGCCGCATCGGGAGATGGATCTGTTTCGCAATGCCCAAGAAAAAACTACAATGGATAGCCTTCAATCCGCCAGAACACATATTAATTTTCTGACCGTAAACTTTCCTTGAAAAAATATTAGCCCTAGCTACGGCCTGAAAGTTTACAACTGCCTACAAGACAAGGGCTAACATCATCTCACCGCAGTTAACCATCGCCTAAACTTCGTCGACCCAGACAAACGAGCCCACAGCAGGGCATTGAAAAGACATGATGGGGAGTGAAACGAAGTATGCCTCGTAGGGGAACATCCATGGATCTCTACCAAAGCTATTTACTTGGAAGTATCATTGACCATATTGCCGATCTCTACAAAGAGCGATAAATCGCAAAATCCCTCTAAATGCACCGTTCGTGATCCTAAATGCAGGAAAGGAAGAAAATATACACTTTGCAGCGTCTCGGCGAACTTTTAAGCAGACAGGAAGAACAATTTCACGATAAAAAGAGCAGGTAGCAATTAAATTTCTTATGACAGTACTTTTATTTGGTTTGTTTGTTATGTTTGCGAATCTGAATCCTATTACAACGATTGCTTGAAACTCCACTTCTTGCGCTTATTCTAAAACTGAAAAATGGGTAAAATTGCAGGAAAAGTGCCGAAATTGCAGGAAAAACTGTTCGATTTTCCGTATTTCAGACAGAAGTTTGACCGACTTTTAAGTCCATATAGACTTAGAAAAAAACCTCTAAAAAGAAAGAACAAAGCGCCACACTCCCAAAGGACGTCTATTGTTATCGCTATTGTTTTCTTGAAACAAAGGAGTGTATGCATAATGAAGTAGGGACCTGTGCGGAAATCTTGCCCGAGTGTGTAGTACGTACGTACAAAGATCTTTTGCTTGTTTGCATTTGTGTTTCTTTAAAAGCTGGAATTACTTTCGACACTCAATTGAAAACCGTTCTATTAAAATAGTTTGTAGTTATTGTTTCTCGTTTCTACTTACTAGACATTATAGATACCTGTACATCTCCTCCCATAGGGAAAAAATTCTAACGTTATCAAGAAAACTTTACTCTACCTTCTTACTCGATTAATGCATCCTGTGGGTTTAAAATATCTAGGATATAGCACAAATTTCTGCCCTTGGCGGTTTATAGACAATAGTTTTTGATTCTTGTTATTAGCAAGGAAAATATAAGTTTAGACATGCTAATTAATTTTTGGGCATCTTTATGACTGGCTAAAACGAATTTACTATGAAATGATATATGAGATGAATCATATATTGAACTGCAGATATGAAATCAAGTGAAGCTATGATCCTTTCAGTTATGAATGCAATTTTAGCAATTGCGTAGAGAAGCCTGAAAAGTTAAGGACTTCAACAGGGTTTGAACCCGTGACCTCGCGATGCTGGTGCGATGCTCTAATCAACTGAGCTATGATCAGAAGTATTGCGGTGTCACGGGTAATTCAAACCCTGTTGAAGTCCTGAAAGTTTCAGGCTTCTCTATGCAATTGCTAAAATTGCATTCATTACTGCAAGGATCATAGCTTCACTTTTGTATGTGAAACAGTTTACATAACCCTTTTTTTGTGTGATTTGTGTTTTTATTAATGGAGCCCACAGCTTAAGTGACTTGTTTTTGTATTTTGGCTTTTTATCAATAGAGACCATTAACAAAATTTAATGAAAACAGACCAAACATGAATCCACTTACAAGTCCTCTTCCATCTAGAGAGAGCTGCATACATATCTGTGTTGAGACAACCACTGGTCAGCAGTATGCCACTCCTGTTCTCGTTCCATTCACCTCATTCCAACATGGCCGCCATTTTAGTATTCTTTTGTTTGCTTGCAAATTAGCCCTAGTTGCCTCGTTCTTAAGCTAAAAATTCAAAAGAACGAGTTAACATGGGCTAATTTGCAAGCAAACAAAAGAATGCTAAAATGGTGGCCATTTTGGAATAAGGTGTATGATGTTTCCTGCCTTATCACACCTGTTTTTTAAGAGGGCAATGGTGCACAAATAAATAGGTGTTATATAAATATTATTTTTGTCCAAATTCACTGTCTTGGTGTTAATAACTACAGTAGTTGTAGCATGGTCTGTATGCTGCTCAATCTGGTCATCGTGACTGCAATTGGACGGCATCTAGCACAGTATATTTCCTGTACCTAGCAATGCCAATTTCTGCCCAACCCTATGTAAAACCACAGGTCTTATTGACTTAAGTAAATTATTTTATTAATATATATGAATATATTATTATTATTATTATTAGTAGTAGTAGTAGTAGTAGTAGTAGTAGTAGTAGTAGTAGTAGTAGTAGTAGTAGTAGTAGTAGTAGTATCACACCATCATTAGAGCGGTTTTCAATTGAGTGTCGAAAGTAATTAGATAATAACTTTGGTTTATGATTACTTCACTCAGTGATTGGTTCTAAGTTCTTGCAACATTTTGTCAACCAATCAGAAGTGAAACGAAAACCAATCGTGGCTCGCGCGTACACATTTTCCCGCGCTTTGTGTCGGCTACGTGTAATTACTTCGAGTTTTGATTGGTTTACTGGATTGTCTCCAACCTTTTTGATTGGCCAAAGTAATTACTTTGGTTTTGGTTTTACGACACTCAATTGAAAACTGCTCTATTGTAATTATCATTACTATTATTTTTACGGGTTATCATCATTAAATTCCAGTTACAAGCTCAAAGTGTCAATAGCGGTTCTGAAGATGGATAAAAGGTACGTGCAATAAATTTTTAAAAATGTATCACCAGTCCACACATTGCTTCTGCCCCATCGAGACGATATGCGTTGTATGTTGAAGGTGGTTTCATTCACGTTGTCTTTTACAAGACTTTTTACAAGACTAAAAATTATTTCCATAGAGTAAAATCCAAATTTTTTCGACACTAGGTCACTATCAGTGTACATGACATAAAAGTATGAAAATTATTGCGTTCTCTATTTTCACATTCGCTATAATACACCTTGCTTGCCCCCCAAATTTTGCAAAAAACCTTGTTTTCAAATGCTCTTGGGAATATTCAGTATCCCCAAGAGCACTCAAAATGCAAAATTTGGGGGCAAACAAAGTGTATTATGGAGAAAATTACGTGAAAATAGAAAATAGAACGTTTTCACTCACGTGACCAGCAGCCATATTGGATTACTGAAACAAAAGAAGTTATTTGCATAAAAATAGAGTTCAATTCCTGGAGGATTAGTTTGGTACACCATCATGGCCACCATTTCTTTGTTTTGGAACACCAACATGGCCGCCGTGACGTCATGTGAAAACGCTCTATTAGAGAGATTAAGCATCATGTTTCGGCAAACGGCAAACGTCGGACTAAAATTTGCGTTTTGCCAAAAATGGAATAAACTCGTTTGATATGAGCTCATTTCTTGCGTGTTAGCAGCAAGTATCAACCAACTTTTCAAAAGAGAGAGGCGAGTTAAAGTAACATCATTTTCATTATTTTCATGCTTTCATGACAAGCAGCAGCCCACGGTATAGCGTTTACTGTTTCATTTAAACGCGATGCTTAATTCTAACTTTCTTCGCCCCTTTAAGACATTCCTCGGTATCCAAAGTTAGCATGCGTAGCTGAGTGAGTCTACAACAAATTGCGTTGGCAGGGCGTGCAAAGCCATTGTTTTTGCCCACTGAATATGCAAATTTGTGACGTTCTCGTTGCCGTCGCCGTTGTCTTTGCTAAAGCTCGCTAATAAGAAGATAAACCGGACGCGCATTTTCCCGCGCTTTGAGAAAGTTACATGTAAGGTGAGTAGGGGAGGCGCAGAGGTGAGAGCACTCGCCTCGCGCCAATGTGGCCCGGGTTCGATTCCCAGATCCGGCGTCAACTGTGGGTTGAGTTTGTTGGTTCTCTACTCTGCTCTGAGAGGTTTTTCTTCGGGCACGCCGGTTTTCACCTCTATATACTACTATATATTACTTACTTAGTTTCGTTTTGATGAAAAGCCAACTTTTAATTTGGAAATGTGCAGAAGAATTCTAAAATCATAGTGTTCGCTGTTCTATTTTTTTGTCTAAGAATGCTGGTAATTCCTTCCCCTTAATCTCAACATTACATTTGTTCATAAATCCAAGCAGTAAATCTCAATAAACGATCTCTTTATTTTGACTCGTTGAGTATGCATAGAATGTTAAGGAAACCCTAAGCTAAACACAATTTCAGTTAACCTTCACTATCACTCTGTTGTCGGTAAAAGGGAAAGAAATCTGCGACTTCTTTCGTCGTCGACGGATTTCCTTATTCCTTAGGCAGATCTAGAGATTCTCTTTCTCTTCACACAAAAAAAACGAGTAATTACAGTAAGTAAACTGTAGAACAAAACCAAGTACATTATTCTACATTTTAGAGCAGTTTTCAAATGACTTTCAAAAGGAATTACGCGACTGCAATTGACACGCTTAGTGGTTGGGTTAAAAATCACGCGCCAATGAGAAGGAAAACCAATGGCGACTTGCAAGCGCGATTTTTCCCGCGCTTTGAGCAAGTTACATGGAATTGCTGCGAGTTTGGATTGGTTCATTGCGCTCTTTTCACCTTCTGTGATTGGTCGAAATGATTATTCATTTTTCTCCCCTAAATTTAGCGCCGCTCGCAACGGTTTCATTCCTGAAGGACCGCCACACCTTTGTCATATTAAAAAGCTTGGAATAGTCGGGAAGTGATCGCAATAACTTGAATTCATGTTTTTACATGACGTTCTCGATGCCGTTCCCGTCGTCGTTGCTAAAGCTCTCTATTGACATTTTGTGGTGGGGCGTAAGGGGACTGGGTGTAGCTCGCTTTGCTTCTTGTTGAGCTTGTGCCATTGTTGCCAAGCGACTGAAACACGCACGTGATGATGTGGGTAAGGTCAGAATGCGCACTATCATCTTCTGCTTCGGTATCAGCCAGCAAAGTATTTTAACACACGCATGCGTTTTGAGAACTTTGCTTAAACTTGAACTCTCGTTTCCAATCTCGTCTCCAGAGTCCCCTTTTCTTTTGGTCAGCACCAAGGTGCTGACCAAAAGAAAAGCGGATTTTGAGGACGTCTCGTTTCGTGAGGCCGTGATTCATTCACCCAGCATCGAAAAAGAGATCTCTAACCGGTTGCGACTGAAAGATACGACGAGAATTTCGGCAACGTAAACTTCTTTTCAATGTTTGTTTCGCCAGTATTCCATTTTGTTCACGTTATACAACGGGTGAAGAATTATATAGCCGGTTTGAAGAAAAGGGAGAAAGCGAAAGATTCTCTAAAAACGTACAAATAGAACTTGAGTTCTTCATTCAAACATACCTCGTAACGATACTTATGTCATTGAACTTGTAATTATGCTAATCATTTAAAGTTAACACAATCTGTGCAAGTAATTATGTAAGTCTCCTTTTGTAAATTTAGTAGTTACTTATGATTTTCATTGTAATCTTTTAGTGTGACTGTTCCGCCCAGATTAGCAAATGCTATTTGCGGACCAGTCCTTCTGTGTTTGTTTTGTGTTGTGTATTGTCAATAGGCCAGTTTCGTATTCTAACGGTTGGACTGGATCTAGCATGAAATGGAGGCTAATGCGGGCAAATTAATTTGCATTTGAAAAGATTTGCCATGCTAGACCCAGTCCAGCCGTGAGAATTCGAAAATGGTCTGTTGTTCTTTAAGGTAATTAATTCCATTGAAATTGTTCTACTATCAAACTTTTTTGGAAACTTGGCATAATTAACATTCATGATATGAACATTAACAAAATGCAATAAAAAAATTGGAGTCACCGAGCTTGTTTACCCGTCAGCAGGCTCTTAAAATGGGGTATTTTTACTGGTTGCGCGTTGAAAATTCGAATCATCTTCACACAGAATTAAGTCTTGGTTACTTCAAAGACACAAGAATTTTTTTGGAAAATAAAGCTTCTTTTATTCACATAAGCAGTATTGCTTCTTGTACGCCGTTTTTGATTGCCTGGTAGTGGGAATAGTGCACTTTTAGGGACAGTTCCGTGGTTAGCTTGAAGTCCTCGCCTTGGCCAAAATACACCCAGTACGGGACTGTTTTCCAAAAAAATTCATGTTGTCCTATCAAACTTTTTTCCTTCTTCAAATATGTTCTTTATTAGATTGTTCTTAGCAAATACCTGAAAAAAAACGTTCGGTGATCACCTTGCTCGTTTGAGGGAAAAGGATCGTTTATTTCGCTATCGGGCTTAGTTTGGGGGAAATCTCTTACGTTTTGTAAGCACACATGCTCATGTGCGCGCGCTAATGACGCGAAAATTGTGCGCAGTAGGGATGCGCAATGCAATACGTGGGAATTACCTTAAATATAGTTGAAGTTAAAGTTGAAACTTGCGTTGGCTTACAACAAATGATTTTTTGTAAGCCAACGTCGTCGTCAAAACCTATCATGTATTCTTTCTTCTAGTTTTAAACCTGTGCGACCTGGCGAATTTCCTGGTACAGAAGCAGTTGGGTGGCCTTGTTCTAGTCAAGAGTATCGTGGTCTTTAATCATGGCAAACCACTTTTGTTTCCCGTTTGTTTCGTTCACGATCGGTGACGACCGTTAAGTCAAAGTGGGTTGCAAGACATCCAAAAGTCTCCCTTCACCGGTTCTCAAGAAAGTCATTGCAAAAGGAGACTGAGCCGCTATCAATGAAGCCAACTAACTTGATAAAAATAGGTGAGTGGAGGTTCTCTAGGATCTACAAGGTCTGTTTTGGACTAGTGACTGGTTTTAGGGCCTCCACACACGAGGCAAGTTGTCATGCTTTGTTTATAGTGGAAATGGACTTAGCTATCAATTTCAAGCTAGTTCACAGGCACCCCACTTTTAATAATTTGAAAGAAACATGATTAAGAACCCCAACTGGCAGGAGGCAACCAGTTGGCTATTTAAAAAGCGTGGTAGAATTGAATCCGGGAGAACCTCAAACAAATCCAAACCATACTTTAAGGTTAGAACGAGAACGGTTATCGACGACTATTTGCAGTTGACAACTTAATGTAATTAAATCGAACTGATTGTTCGAACTCGAATCGAACTGTTGGTGTTGGGAAATGCGTTTCCACACACACCTTATTCCAAAATGGCTGCCATTTTAGTATTCTTTGGTTTGATTGCAAATTGGCCCTTTTGGCCTCGTTCAATGATGTTGCAATAAAACAAGAGAATACTAAAATGGCGGCCATTTTGGAGTTTTCGAGAAGTTTAGTTGTCGATAACCGGCACGTTTTGTGGAATCCTGGGAAAATAGCGACAAGAAATGAAGAAGTGCAGACTTAAAAAATCCTATGTGTCGCTGGGAAATAGAGTTCAGTAATCGATAACTTGCTCAAAGACAGGAGAAAGTAATCCGGTCGCATTTGTGATCGACAAAGTAGTTTCCTTTTGAAGAGTTCAAAAGGAAAAACTACTTTGTTTTGTCATCGATAAGTTCTTTCAACAGACAACTAAAAAGTTAACAACTTTGATCGTCTGTGGAGGCCCTGAAACATCTTAAGGACGGTTTCTTCTAATTCAAAGATATTTTTGCCCGGTTTATGAATATGCGGGAACAGCAGATCTTAACTAATAACAAGTTTTATTGAAATCTAAAAAGAAAATTGGGAGTAACCACGCATTTTTCAACGATAATTAAAATGGCGTTCTTATCCAAATTGTAGCTCAATTATCTCTGAAAAATGCATGGTTACCCCCAATTTTCTTTTTGGATACCAAGAACACTTGCTAAGTTCTGCTTTCTCCGAATAGTTTTAAACCGCAGGGTTTTCGTTTGAAGCCGGAGGATGGACGTTTCATCCGGTCGTTGATGCCAATATTTGAGGGGTCTGTTTTATTATTATAATTTCTTTTAGTTACTTTTTCAAGAGAATTTGAGTGAACTCTAGCCTTGCCTGGGAAAATGATTCATGGGTTCCAGAAGTACTGGAAACAGCGTTTCTGAGTGTCCTATTTTAAAATTTCCTGGGGAGGGAGAGAGGGGCATAACCCCAGACCCCCTAGGAAGCTCGTGCCTTCGGCGGTCACAAGGCGCCTTGCGACGCCAAAAAGTGTCTCGTCTGGTGCTTTCAGAAACATGTCCGCTGCTTTACAAAGCTGTCGAAAACCCTGATAAACCGCGCTAAAATATCCCTGTATTAGTAAACACCACCCATAGAAAACCCGAGTATCTCGAGATGCGCAGAACGTATGCGCAATAACAATAGTAGGCATCGTCGTTAAGTCAAAATCATCTTTATCTCCGGGACATGAAAAACAGGTTAATCAACACTTTTTCAGGTAAATGTTATAGTTACTTGACCATGCCCAAGATTGTAGCCAGACTGATGATGTTTATTTTTGCCCGCGTTGTAAGATCCTCCCCCTCCCCCACAGGAGTTGACTCTTGCCTTCCCGCTACCTCCCCCTGAGTAACCTCCACCACCTCCACCACCCCGTCCCCTTCCGTATGCCCCAGCACCTCCTCCAAATCCTCCAATGGCATTGTGGTATAGGGCTCGTCCACCCACTCCTCCCTGAAGAAATCCTCTGCCACCTTCTCCGCCATTTCCAGATGTACCGTTAAAATTTGTCGAACTTCTTCCACTGGAATAAAATCCGCCACCGCCACCACCTACATGATACATTGAAATTATACCGAGATCTCATAGAGTCTATCTATGATGTTTTTCTCTGGAAGCTAGTTTCCCGATAAAGTAGACTGAGTAGCTGGTGGAATATTTTATCCCGGGATTATTTAAACACGTGCAAGTAAATGTTTTATTTTGGCCTCAAATGCGAGCGGCTGTGGGATTTCAAAACTACTCATCACTATGCCACTCGTGGCCTAAGAGCAACCATTAATTTACTCGCGCGTCTTTAAATAATCCCGCGGTAAAACATCCTGCCAGCTTCGCAGGCTACGAAAAAGGGTTTCAAATTTAAAAAAAGGGATGTGTTCAATAAAATTACAATCAAATCGCTGGAACCAGTATACAATCGTATAAAATTCAATCGTATAAATTTATATTTACTGATTTTTTCTGCACGCGTTTTATAATATCTCGCCCTCGTTCCTGCTGGTAGTCTGACCCTCCCAGCTGCGTTGCGTGACGACTGACACTAAAAACGGCTGCAAGGGATACTAGCCTGCAAGCAAGTTCTCTCGAGGGGGTGGGGGTAGTGGACGAAAGAGGGGTTATGGCCTCCACTCCGCCCCCTACCCCTTGAAAGAGAGCTATCTAGAGACCCAAGGTCGATCTCAATTGAGGTACATTTTTCCCTGTTTGTTTACTCCACTTTTTAGCGTGAATTTGCTCAGAGGGAAAATATCTTTTTAGAAATTATAAAAAAACGCTTTTCTTGGAGGCAGAGGTTGCATAGTATAGTTTACAAGTTACTTAATGTAGCAAATTTCTGCACAATTTTATTTGAAAATTAACGAACACTTGCTGAATTTTCCCAAGGAATTTACAGAACTATCTAGTACCACTGACGCCCTATATTTTTTTCGTTTGAATACTTTATTGCTCCTGTAAAGTTAAACGCATATGTAAAATCATAGCCTGCAAAGCAGGCGTATTTTGGTAAGAATCGAGACCGGAGTCGGGAGAAATATCGGACGACATCTTGGATAACGAGACCAACAGAGGACTGGGGCGAGTCCAAAAAAAATGCACTCAGTAGCGACCCATCCTCTACTTCCAAAATGACAATTATCGACAATTTCTAATCTCTAAATTGACTATTATCGTCAATTTAGGATGCTTAGGGCTTGATAGGGATTATGGGAAATGAATATCTATTTTTAAAATCCGAACCCAAATGCCTGAACTTGCAGGACCCGAACCAGGGAATGTTAGACTATCACATCGCCAACTGCCAGAACATTATTTTTTTAAATATGTTAGTTTTTTTTTCATCCGAATGCTGCTGTAAACGTGTATTATCACCCGCTAAGAAACAAGTTTAAACAGGAGAAAATATCGGTTACCAAACCTCAAGAGAAAGCTAACCATTTTAAAATCAAGCACTAGACTTACTTGTTCTACTTTAACTTTTTTCTTTTCATCTGCTACCACAAGTCTATCTAAAGTGACGATAACAGTCAATCCAGAGAAAATGAGGAATTGTCGATGATCGTCATTTCAGAGGTATCTACTCTGGAACTGATATTTTCATACACGTCTACTGTGGCAAAAAAACCTTAAAGTGTATAGCCTTATATTCTCTTACCCATAGCGCTTCCGTCTGAAGCCTGGGCACCGTGTCCATCACTTCCTCCTGACAAAGACTGGAACCCAGTTTTCCCAGTTGTTGCTGTATTTGCATCACATTCTGAATGCCTTGAATCCACACGTTGGACACCCCCTCCCCCTCCAGCTACTATCAAAGGTGTGTTTGTTCCTCTGACTACAAACGTACCTCCACCTCCACCTGAGGTCGAAGCGTGGTAGTTAATACCACCTTCTTGACCGACGAGTATCTGAATGGTTTCTCCTTTTATTAAGCTAAACGTTCCTGTCATCCTGGCGCCTCTTCCCCGATACTGTTGACTATTGGGCCGTATATCGTACCCCCCGGCAGCTCCAATTGCGTCAATTCGGTAGTCACCAGTGTACGGAACTGTCCACCGCTGTATACCGCTGACCACTGTAACTTGACCTTCATGGTCTTTGCCTCTGTAATAACTGCCAAGTGAAGTTGGACCCAGTCTACCACTTGCACCAAGAGTTGTGAACAAAGCTCCATATGCTGCATAATAGAACCAAACTAATTATTCAACGAACCACCGCCAAGTAACCCCTCTTCCTCCTGGGGACTCAAGTTGATACCCATGGAACTTAAGGCAAATGTTTTACCATCCATTTGTGACGGTGAAAACAGCAATAACAATGGCAATGAACGTTGATAATGACTGTGACTGTGACAATGACAATGACATGGATCATGCTAATAACAATGGGAATCACATTGACAACGGTAATCACAATGATAATGGCATTGTTAATGGCAATGACTGTGACAATGACAATGACAATGACAATGACAATGGCATTGATCATGATAGTAACAATGGGAATCACATTGACAACGGTAATCACAATGATAATGGCATTGTTAATGGCAATGACTGTGACAATGACACTGACAATGGCATTGATCATGACAGTAACAGTGGGAATCACATTGACAACGGTAATCACAATGATGATGGCATTGTCAATGGCAATGACTGTGACAATGACAATGACATTGATCATGACAGTAACAATGGGAATCACATTGACAACGGTAATCACAATGGTAATGGCATTGTCAATGGCAATGACTGTGACAATGACAATGACATTGATCATGACAGTAACAATGGGAATCACATTAACAACGGTGATGAAAATGGCATTGTCAGTGGCAATGACAATGACTGTTTCACTGGGACAGCGACAATGACATTGCTCATGACAATAACAATGGCATTGACAGGGGCTACGGCAATGACTGATTCCGACAGAGAGAAATGGCAGTGCGAGTACCATTAACAATGGCAGTGGCATTGATTATTGAAGTAACAATGGCAATCACATCGACAACGCTCATCTCAATCGCGTGGGCAATGGCAATGGCTATGACTGTGACGATCACAATGGGCAATGGTAGTGGCAACATCACTGACCATGGCAGTGACAGTGGTGATGACAACGACATTGATCATGACAATAACGATGTCAATGACTGACAACGACATTGAGAGATGGCTGTGACAGTACCATTGACGTAGTAATATTCATTTGAATAGGATTTCGTCTAAATCAGGAAGTAGATCATTTTCTTATGCAGCCGCTTAACTTTTTAATGATTTACCTGATCATGTGAAGAATTCAGATTCGATGAGGAGTTTTACTTCAAACTATTGGTTTGAGAAATGATTATGCGTGATTTTAGTTGTATATATTTTAGCTTTATGCTTATCGAATTATTGAATTTATTTATTTATTTATTTATTTATTTATTTGTTTTTATAACTATTTAGTACACAGCTTCAATGTAAATAAGTGGCAACCTTTTTGAATTCTGTGTATAATAAAGTCATTATTGACAACCTGATGACGATGAATATGACAGTGATCTTGACCATGACAATGGCAATCACAATGACAATAAGAGGTAGAAATTGTTTGAAGTTATAAACTTGTTATCATGGTCGACCCCCATTGGTCGATGAGTGTTTGTCTTAGTAAGCGATCCTCCTTTGAGTAGAGATGTCATCTGAGACATTTCTATCTGTCAGGAAACGTAACGGTAGAGATTGACAACTTAAGAAACCTTGTGAACAATTCAGTGAGTGGTGGCGTGATAAGCTTGAGCACATGAGCACTTATACCTTCATAACCCGTCCCCTTGCTATTATATTAGCAAATTTTCTGGGGTGATCTCAGGTATTGTATAAGTCTTACCACCGGTTAATCTCAAACTGAAACAAAATCGCATTGCTACGGGAATTTTCGCCATCTGATTCGCTATCGAGACAAGGTATTCAGTTTGGAATTGCAACTTTAAAACGAGGCTGACCGATATTGCACCGTAGCAACGGGTGGCGTTACATAGCAACGGAGACAAAAATTGGAAACAACTATGTTTTCAAAACATTATTTTCTTTTTACAATTCAAAAATCTGGCGGAAGTGAGGAAGAAAATTTTCTTGACTCTTGACAGTCGAGGCAGCTCTTTGAAATGGCTTTTTTTGGCGCGCATTTATAATACTGTAACATTCGACAAAAGGTAAATTGAATGGCCTCATCGCTTCTCGATTCGTGCGATATCGGTTTTTCGCGTAAAATTTAACGTGGAATTTCCTCCTGAGGTGGTGAATTTTTCCATAGAATGTTTGTAAAAAGTGATTTAGCACATTCGATTTTCGTTATGTAATATCCACCGTTAGGCGCTTTCTCAAACCTCGTCTCTGTGCAAAATTGCAACTACACCCAGTTGCACCATGAAGTGGCTATACTTTTTAGTGGTGTTAGAAAACATGGTGCATCTGATTTTCCGCCATACTTTTCTTTTTCGTAAAAACATATTGTTTAAGGTAAGCGATCGATTGTCACACCTATCAGAATTATCGATATCCATGGCAGAATGAATTTAGGGGCGAGATGTTTGAAATAGATAGCAAGCATGAAATGGGTACGCTGCACCTGGTTTCCATACAACAAAATCTGACTTTTAGGATTATCAGTTGTCGCGCCTTTGGAGCCAAGATTTAGGACGTCACTTTAAAAGGGGATAAGCTGCAACTAATGTTCTTTGTCACCTCTGCATGTTTTCCCGTCTCCAATGTATCCTGGCTTGCAAGTACAGGTGTAAGAGCCAAGAGTATTGGTACATGAGGCATTAGCGTGACAAATGGGCGGCGAAACCGCGGTACATTCATCAACGTCTACAACAAAAGACAAAGTCATTTTTAGTCAGAAGAAGAAGAAGGATTCAAATTGTGGAAGATAAGTGGTACTATTGTATCTGATTATGACAATTGATGATGATCGTTGATGACAGGAACCCATTTCCCGGAGCCTCCATCTTCCATATTAACCCTCTGAGACAACTCTGTCCCTTACCTCTTTATTTTTAGAAGCACCTCCCAGGAGGGTGTTCTTGGGTGTTTTCACAATAACCAATCGTAAGAGGCCTATGGTCATCCACTGATTACTTCACATGAAGCACACCCGAAACACGAAGGTATTTCAAATATCGGTATAGGAGTTCTAAAATTAGAAAGACACGGGACAGGGTACAATACAGATGGAAGCTCCGGGTAATGAGCTCCTGATGATCGATGATGTCGTTGTGAGTGACGATAATTCCGAATTGTGAATAATCTTTTCATCTTTTCCAACACTGAACTCTTATGAAACAACATGATTTCCTGTACTTCACAGTGGCACTGTTGTTATAACACTATTAGTAAAAGAAATGGAATTCTCCTGGCATGAATGGAACCATGATTTTCCCGCCGTTTGTCATGTTTGCCGGTTGCTGCTTGCCGTTTCCACGTGAAAGAAAGTATTTTCGCGTTTGCTGAATGCGCGGAAATTTCTCCTCGTTTTTCTTCTACAAAACAAGTTGTTTGTGAAAGAGGAACCCCAAAACCATTTTCCGATAAGTCAAACAAGGAAAAATATAGATCGTTCATAACTGACTCCTCGCAATTTTCTTCGGGAACTCACGTTCTCTCTGTGTTTACTGACAAAGCAGCTTCATCGAAACTCGCAAAATGTGACTGGTAAGGATTATCATTTTATATAGCGTCTTTTTCTACCAGCAATGTTTACAAAGACTCCCGAATTTTTGTTTTTGTTTTCGTTTTTGTCAGTATCAAAATACTCAGGTTTACAGAGGCCATTCAGAGTTGCCTTGGGTCACGTGAAGCTTAAGTCACAAGCCTCATTCCGTTTTACGTGAAACGTGAAACGGCAAGCCGACGTTTGCCGTTTCATGCAAACGTATGCTAAATCTCTCTAATCTCTTGGCCGTAACATGGCAATTCTTGAAACATCAATTAACCAATTTTGCTTCCAAATTTGTTTGTCTAGATTACTAGAGTTTCGATTCATTCAAAAGTTTGATGGATGTTTCATCTTTGGTGCGAGATGTTCATAAATACCAAATTCGGACTACTGACCAATTTATATGGGGGAAATCAAGAGTTCAGATAAAATTGACACCTTTGAATTTTGAACCCGATAAAGCACCACATCGAGGCAGAATGCGAATGGTGATAATAAGCATAGAAACGAGGATAACAAAATGGAACAGGAAGGAAAAGCAAAATTCTTATGACGAGAACAAGAGCGGGGCGGATATGGAAGAAGGGAAGAGAACAGAAGAAAAGCTCGTGGTAAGTGCAACAGAACCCACCTCCAGTTTTCATGTCGCAATACGTGAGTACCGCCGTACCCGGTTTTATAGTCGACAGCCAGTACTTGGCGCTGACAACTTGACCTTCGCTCGCTTTTATTTCTTGGCAGGACACGGCTGCCAGTTCAGGGATAGAACCCAGGGGGACTGGAATTGAAAGATACAGGGATCGTTAGTTCTCTAACTTTAATCGACCAGTTTCGTATTCTCGCGGTTAGATTGGATCTAGCATGAAATGGAGGCTAATGCGGGGGAAATAATTTGCATGTGAAAAGATTCCCCTGCATTAGCGTCCGTTTCATGTTCGATCCAACCCAACCGTTAGACTACGAAACTGGCTTATTTAAGCTTTGTCACAGAGATTGACTAGTAGCTCAAATTCGGCGACTCCGGCGTCAACTTCAGCTTCGCTTTCGGCTTCGAACTTTTGAGGGAAAGAACACGAATGGATAGTTTCCCATGCATTTTTTTTTTCGCTCAACGAGTTGCCATTACTTGAACGGCGTGAATCAGTTGTTTTCCAGCACATGAAACATGACACCGTTCCACATTTGCACAGTGTTGTATGGCCCGTCTACACGAGCAATTTTTAATGTGACCATTTTTATTTGCCGTAAATGGTTTGATCCCAGGAGTCATATCATAATTAAGTAAAGTCCGATCGTCCGACTGCTCGTGTAGACGAGGAAATTTGGCCAATTTTTATGTGACAAATGTATTTGCTGAAAAGCTGGCGTGTTTTAGCTTTTATGTGACAAATGAAAATTGGCAAATACGAAAAATTGCTCGTGTAGACGACTCGTCCCATAAAATGTGGCAAATTGCTGCCTCTTAGTGGAGAACGACCAGGCAACCTCGCCTTGCTGCTTTCATAAAGGCATTGCTGACGCACTTAACTGCGAATTGTCAGCTTTTATTTTTGTGCTTTCAACACCATCAATTGTATGTGTCACATAAAAAATTTCTCGTCTAGACAAGGCTTTATCAGAAAGAGTGTCAGCCTAGGGTGCTCCTTAGTAAAACATGTATCCCATTCACCTCTGTTTATGTCTCGTCTGAAATAATATCGGTCTGGATCAGGGACAAAATCCTCTGGTCTGGCTTCTTTGGTACGATTACTGAACTCACACATGCGCAGAGACATCACAAAGTTTAGGCTTTGGCATCGAACATCTTCGCGGCAGACTAACGCACATGGTATTCCGATATTGGCGCGCATGGTTCTGTAGATGTGTTTCTGCAACATCCAGCCCAAGATGGACTCCTCCGATCCAGTCGCAGGGCACGTCTGAGTCTCTGCCACAGTGATAATTTGACAAAAGGCAACTAAAGTCGCCAACACAGAGAGAGGTACCATGTCCTTTTGGGTCGAGCACTCTGAAACGTTGGTGTTGAGAAATCTGAAAACGAATTCGTAATGCCGATTTGAAAATGGAAACTGTCATGACACAAATGTATATTTGAAGTGCGGGTTATCGTAGACGAAAGATGAAAGTGATTCTCGAGACCAGTTTCAGGAAGTGGTGTTACACGGTGAAACTCCTGTTTTATCACCACTGCTATCGCTGCCACCGTTGCAGAAGTAGAAAGCGGATCTACTTTCCGTGAAACTTGTTTCGCAACACCGTTGCACACAAGTCTCAGCTAAAAGTTTCAACGTGTAACAGCGGCTATATATATATATCTCTTACTAACCGAGTTCGAGGTCCGTACTGTAAGTTACGGACCGAGTTTTTTCCCGTTGATTTATGGCCCAAGCGCGAAGCGCGCGGGCCATAAATAAACGGGAAAAAACGAGGATCCGTAACTTACGGTACGGACCGAGAAAAGGAGGTTAGTGAGATATTTATTATGTATCTGAGGTTAATCCGGCGCGCGGGCAAGGAAACTAGTCAAAGTCAAGCGGAAGGTTCGACTGCCACAAAGATTGCCGTGCCAAAATTCCAAAAACTAAATCTTCTTGGATGTTAAGTTTGAAATAGTTGCTTGCAAGATTCAAACAGTTTTCAGTACAAGTTTATGCAACAGAAATGGCATGAAAAACTCGCTAGATGATGTTTTATCGAAATTTTAAATTTAGCAGGCTGTACAGCGGGCCGTACTGTAGAATACGGCCCGCTAATTTAGCCAATTACAGCGCGCGTACTATCTGAGATATAATAATGTACTGAAAGCATCGACTAGCAATCTTAGCTTGCACCTGACGTCATGTCCGCCATGTTGGTGTACTGAACAATTCTCTACTTCCTCAAAACCCGTAATACACCACCCCCCACACCCCCCCAAAAAGTTTTTCTCCATAATCATTGTTTCGATTTCTCTTGGGACATCTTCATGTCCCAAAATTTGCATCGGCATTGTTTTCGATTTCTCTTGGGACATCTTCATGTCCCAAGAGAAATCGAAAACAATGCCGATGCAAATTTTTAGGGGTTAAAAGAAGTGTATTTTGGGCTTTGAGAAAGTAGAGAAGAGTGCAAAAGTCTTTTCGGAACGACATTTTGCTTTTGTTTTGTACACCAACATGGCCGCCTAATCACGTGAGTGCAAGCCAAGAATTGCGAACTGCGGGTGGTTACACGTGACATGGCCTTGCGGTCGAGATTCCACTCTCTGCGGTTCAAGTTGTGACGGCTGGATACCCTTCTTGTTTTAAGTGATTTACCGCAGCGTTTTTCACCAAAAGAGACAAGGCAAATTCCACACTACATTGACTGTAACTCAAAAAATCTTATTTACATGACACACTGTAGACGATGCAACAAACAATACATAGAACAGACAAAACGGAGACTTAAAGAACGTTTCAACGAACACCGACGTCCTGTTGACAGACCCACTTCTTCTTCAAGACAAACAACTGTTTCTGAACATTTCACCAGCAATAACCACACACCTCACGACATGGAACTTATCCCATTGGAACTCATCTCGTGACACCATACGCAAAGCCCGAGAAGCGTTTCTAATGGACAGGGGCCAAACACTTGAACCCAAAGGTATAAACAAAAGAGAAGAACTGTAAATAATATTTATCTGTAACCCTATATATATGTATATGTATATGTATATGTGAAAGATATATATGAAATACATCATATATTGCACTGCGGGTATGAAAAATTTTCAGGACTTCAACGGGATTTGAACCCGCGACCTCGCGATACCGGTGCGATGCTCTAACCAACTGAGCTATGAAGCCACTGACGTTGGGAGCTGGTCACTTCTGAGTTCACAACTTCCCGTGATAAGTAATTATGAGTGAAAGATATATATGAAATACATCATATATTGCACTGCGGGTATGAAATCAAATGAAACCATGTTGTCTCGCAGTGATGAGAGACAACATGGTTTCATTTGATTGTATATGTATATGTATATGTATATGTATATGTATATGTATATGTATATGTATATGTATATGTAAGAAAGCAACGCAAATGAAGAGTAAAACAATACGTTTTGTATCCTTCACCTATATTTCGACCGGATACACCGGTCTTCCTCAGGATGAAGACCGGTGTATCTTTCGGCCGCGTTGTCGGCAGGTTTCCGTCTGTGCATGGGCCAGTTTTTGACAATTGAAAATGTACATGTTTAATACAATTCCTCTCTTACCAGGTGATGCACTCAAGATCTTCTATTTCCTCAAACTCTGCTTTCGTAAATGTTGACCAAATGGATCAATTTTCCAGTGCCTGTAATGCGAATTTTGGAAATGATAACCTTCAAATTGTGCCTCCAATCCAGCGGACCAAAGTAAAATAGGCTAGCCGACGTTAGCTCTAGCTCTATCTTCGGCAGTGCCGACGAGTTTTGTGTCGTCATGGCAAAATTAGGGACTAAAGCCCCGACTACACGTTCAAACATTGTTATAAAACAATTGTTGGAACGTGTAGCATGCATGTTTGATGACGTGTTTCCAACATTTTTTGTTGGACGAATGTTTTGATTTCGATCAAACATTTTCTCCAACATACAACAAATGTTGAAGCGTGTAGCCGCCCTTTCAACAATGTTGTATTGCGAAGACTAAACTGACGTGTTTCAAACAATATAATGTTATTTGCGTATCCAACATTGTTAGAGGCGTTCTTATAACAATGTTGGGACGTGTTCTTCTAACAATGTTTGAACGTGCAGCCGGGGATCTAATTAGTTAAATGTTTCACTAAGCCATTACCTTTCCTCTCATCTCTGTTTTTTTGAAACTCAAAACTATGGATCGTTCGAACAACTGTAAACACAGACAAAAAGCGGTCGGCCTTACTAACCTTGAATGAAGGGGGTAGTTTCTAAAAAAACTGTAGTGCTGCGTCGGTGGGGAAGTAGTATACAAAAATTTGGTTTTATCAACGGAATTGATAATGTAAATTGGCCACCGTACAGAGATTCTAAAAGCTGACGTTTCGAGCGTTAGACCTTCATCAGAGCGAATCGAGGAATTATGGGTTACGTGTAGTTTTTATAGTAGAGTAGGAGCAACGCTATTGGTGGTAACATGGCAACGTGAAAAATAGGAATATATTAGTTAAATGAAAAGCGTTCGTTAATACCGTGAGGATTAAGGGTGCCGATTTGGAAGATGAATTTTTGTTCCAGATTCTTGCCGCTTTCGGTCGTACCTAGATGTAGGGAAAGGCCGCAGATAGCCATGTGTTTTTTGGAGTGGTTAGGGAGATTAAAATGTCGAGCGACTGGCTTAGATGCATCCTTGTCATTCTTCTCAACATCGCGAAGGTGTTCGCGGAATCGGTCACCTAGTCCTCTACCTGTCTCGCCAATGTATAATTTATTGCATAACCTGTACGTTATGCAATAAATGACATTTGCGGAGGTACATGTGAAACGATCGGTGATCTTAAGAGATCGCTTAGGTCCCGATATTTTGCTAGTGTTAACAATGAAAAGACAAGCTTTGCATCGTGAGTGCGCACATTTGAAAGTACCGGGTTGCTCGTTAAGTTTTAGCGCGCTTCTAACTGAAAAGTTGCCTACGGTTTTGTCGCGTTTGAATGAAATAAGTGGAGGTTGCGAAAAGATTCTACCAGTCTCGGGATCATTTTGGAGTAATTTAAAATTATTAAGAAGGATACTTTTGACTGCGTGATTACGAGGATGGAAAGTGAGGGTGAATGGAATTCTGTCATTCTTATCTTTTTGTGACGTTTGTAGTGATGACTGTCGATCAAATTGTTGGGCGCGATGATGCCCCGCTTTGACCAGAGAGACAGGATAACCACGTTTTTCGAAGAACTGGCACATCTCCTCTGATTTGCTGGAAAAATTGGAGTCATCACTACATAGACGTCGAAGTCTAAGAAATTGAGAATAAGGAATGGAGTTCTTGACATATGATGGATGTGACGATGATGTAGGTTTGTAGTGCACACTAGTACATAGCACGTTGCCACTAATAGAAACTTTGATATCTAGGAAAGCCAATGAAGTTTCCGAAATTTCCCAGGTATATTTAAGAGCCGGATGAAAAGAATTGACGGAGGTTATAAATTGATCGAGTTCTTCTCTGCTGCATGAAATAGCGCCGATGCAGTCGTTGATGTAGCGGCCGTACAGTTCAGGTTTTGGGCCGTTGCACTGATTAAAAAATTGGTGTTCAACACATCCTACAAAAAGATTGGCATAGCTAGGTCCCATTCTTGTGCCCATCGCTACACCATTAATTTGTTTGTCATAGTTGCCGGCGAATGAAAAAGAGTTAATTAAGCCTTAAAACTAGTTCGGCAAGGCGGAGGAGCGTTAAAAGGAAAAAGGAAAAGGAAAGGAACTTTATTTAAGTGTCTAGTAGATTTAACGCTGGAGCACTAATTGGGGACACTGTAAAGTGAAATTAACAATTAACACAACAAGTCAAATGTTGGTTTCCGAGCTTGGTTCTTTGACAGTGCGTTGATCGAAAAAGTGTTTAAGTGCTTCGCTATTGGGAATGACTGTGTACAGAGATACAATGTCCATGGTGAAAAAAAGTTTGTCTTGGCCGGAGAAATTGAAATCGCGGAAAATATTAGTGAGTGTGTGATGATGGCAAAGATTTGACGATAGGCGTCATAATCCTGTCTAAGTAGCTAGAAATGAGTTCGGTGGGGCAACTACAGGCAGAAACGATAGGGCGACCTGGGTTGTTAGGTTTGTGAATTTTAGGCAAGAAGTAAATGCACGAAGTTCTAGGGAAGTTGTGGCAGTGTCCGGTAATTCTTGATTAACTATGAGATTCTGAATGGTGTCTTTGACAAGTTTTTAATTTTTGGAAGTGAGATCTTTCTGGATTTTGGCGTAAAACGAGGTGTCAGAAAGTTCCTGTAAAGCTTCTTTTTGGTAAAGGTCGGACCGCCAAACAACTACCGCGCCGCCTTTGACTACTATGTCATTGCGTTTACTAAGATTTTTAAGTGCCGCCCACTCTTCCAAGGAAAGGTTGGAAAATTTAGTGTTACGATTACTAACCTTGGCTTAGTACTGAACCTCTTCGATACAAATTCCAGCGTCCGTAATTCCGGATTCAGTAATTTCTCTCGTGTATTTAATCTTAACAGTTGTTTTGTTCTATACGATTACCTACCTCGCTTTTCGCTGTGTAAGATACTCTTATAATTTAGCCTGCACTCACTCGCTTGTAAATAAACTATTCATGTTCCTCGTTAAAACAGATGTCTTTTATTGATTACAGCGATCTCTCTTAGCAGGTGTCATTTTCAGAACTTTACTTGCCTTAGCAGTGGTGAGGTTCGAAAGGCTCCACCGACATATTCGTATACAATATGCTGAATTTTATTCCAAAAAGATGAGCAAGTGATGAACGAGAGTAAAAGAGGGTTTTGGTTAGGGCGCTTTCTTTGAGATCTCGGGTTCAAGACCCATTTTGCAATTGCCAACTGGTTGAATTTGAGCCTGGTAATTCCTCGTTCACCGTCTCCGCTGCACTCGTAAATAGCCGACTGCTTTGCCTCGGGCCAGTTGGGAATGTTGTTTGTTGCTTAGGGTTAAGGTTAGGGTTTCTCAAAAGTCCCGAAACTTTACGGGCCATTTTCGGGTGTCACAATTCCCTTTGTATCTCAAGAACGGAGAGCATTTAATTTGTCAAACTTCACAGTTATTTTTCTTTTTGTTACCTTGAAAACATGTAAAAAGATCGGCTTTCCAAAACAAGCTGTTGGCAACTTCACAGATGGCTTTTCGGGCCCGAAAAGTTTTCGGGACTTTCGAGAAACGGGCACCTGGCCCCAGTTTTTCAAACAAAACGGTAACGAAGCGAAACAAACCGATAGATAGCGCTATCCATCGTTTCAGCAACTGGGACCTGTTCTGTTGTTGTCATTCGTCCTATGTATGCATGTGAAATTTAACTTTAATACAGTTGACGAAGAATATCGATCACAGCTTTCTTTAAAGTGGAGTTGCAATAGTTTTTTTTTTGTTTTTTTTTTTTCATTCAAGATGATGTTTTCTAAAAAGGATTAACCTCTATATAGGCGTGTTTTTCCCTTCAAAACTGATGCGACATTTTTCAGTTTCCAAAGAATGAGCGCAAATTAGTCATCGGCCGCGGAGAACGTTTGAAAGTGGAGGGGGAGGGGGGGGGGGGATAGATAGTTTTCTAGAGACGCATAATTCGTCTGGGACGAACTTGGGCAAACATTTTTTCTGCGTCTGTTAAATTCGTCTAGTATAAAGACGAGCAAAAAAACGCATTATGCGTCTGGACGAAGTATCTACTTTAATGCGTCTTCGAAGACGCACTAAACTGGATAGTTCGTCCAGACGAATTATGTGTCTTGCGCCCGTCTTTATACTAGACGAATTTAACAGACGCAGAAAAAATGTTTGCCCAAGTTCGTCCCAGACGAATTATGCGTCTCTAGTATAAAAACGGCCTTTTTTTGAAAATTTCAATCGCTCTTGGATGGATTGAAAAAATACGTCTCAATGTTCTTGGTGCTGTTTTAGTTGACTTAAGGCCTGGCCAAGCGCTTGCAACATTTCAACGCAACATCTTGCAACATTGTTACGTGATGTTGCAACATATCGCAACAGGGTGGCCAAACGTACGCAACATGTTGTGCCCAACAATGTTGCAAGTCGTTGCGTTGAAATGCTGCGAGCGTTTGGCCAGGCCTTTAAAAAGCTTCGATGTCTTGAAACGTCTTAAGAAATCACAAACACTTCTCCATTAATTAAGCCATTGAGCAAATCCCCTTCTTCACTAATTAAGCCATTGAAACCCCTTGCGAGATCGCAAACACTTCTCCACAGGCCGCCACTTAAAAAGCTTCGATGTTTTGGAACCTCTCAAGAAATCACAAACACTTCTCCACTAATTAAGCCATTGAGCAAGTTTTGATGTTTTGAAACCCCCTTACGAGATGGCAAACACTTCTCAACAAGCTCACTTAAAACGCTTCGATGTTTTGGAACCTCTTAAGAAATCGCAAACACTTCTCCACTAATTAAGCCACTGAACAAGTTTTGATGTTTTGACACCCCCTTGCGAGATCGCAAACACTTCTCCGCAAGCTCACTTAAAAAGCTTCGATGTTTTGGAACCTTTTAAGAAGTCATAGACACTTCTCTACTAATTAAGCCATTCAGCAAGTCTTTAGTGATGTTTTGAAACCCCATACGAGATCGCAAACACTTCTCCACAGGCCGCCACTTAAAAAAGGGGTGACGAATGGTACCTCGAAAAACGTGGGTCTCGAAAAATTTTAGCCGGATCTCGAAATCTCGAGAAGGTTTTTGATAAGTCTCGAAGTCTCGTTTTCGCATGGTTTGTTTTTACCCTTTTTGAATCTCGAAACTTTTTACCAAGGAGTCTCGGGCTCGGATTTAAACTAGGATCTCGGCGAGTCTCGGATTTTACCATTCGCCACCCCTTAAAAAGCTTCGATGTTTCGGAACCTCTTAAGAAATCACAAACACTTCTCCACTAATTAAGCCATTGAGCAAGTTTTGATATTTCAGTTGAAACCCCATACGAGAGCGCAAACACTTCTCCACAAGCTCACTTGAAAAGCTTCGATGTTTCGGAATCTGTTAAGAAATCACAATAACTTCTCCACCAATTAAGCCATTGAGCAAGTTTTGATGTTTTGAAACCCCCTTGCGAGATCGCAAACACTTCTCTACAAGCTTAATTAAAAAGCTTCGATGTTTTGGAACCTCGTAAGAAATCGCAAACACTTCTCCACAAGCCGTCGCTTAAAAGATTCGTTGTTTTGGAACAAGAAATCGCAAACACTTTTAGCAACTGAGTAAGTTTGCATGTTTTGAAACTTCCCGCGAGATCGCAAACGCTTCTCCACAAGCCACCACTTAAAAAGTTTCGATGTTTTCAAGCCTCTTTTAACCCTTTCACTCCCGTGGGGTTCCCCATTGACGAGTAAAATCGTCTGGCGTTAGACAGAGTAAAATCTATAATTGTCACTCTTGGGAGTGAAAGGGTTAAGAAGTCACAAAAACAACAACAGGTTAAGGGCCTATTGACGTATTTTTTGGGGTGCGTGGCTAAGGATGTAATAGTTGACTAATTTGAGAGAATTTGGCATTATTTTGGTCAGTTTCCAACTTTTGTAAACCAATGACCCTAAATATGACGTCATCATGCCACGCCCATGGTCACGTGACCAATAAAAGAAAACTCTAAATTTGTCTACGTGCTACACAATTTGGGTATTTAATCAATGGTTTCATAATTTGTATTCGTTTTTGCATGCAGCCAAGCATGGTTTTCTTTTTATTTTGAAAAATGTTCTTTTTAGAGAGATAAACGATACTGAAATACCCATAAAATTTTCAGAAAAGATGATTTGAAAAAATCAATGCTTACCTATATTCCGTATTTGGAGGTGAAACGTGCCATATGAAAAAAAATTAATTCAATATAAAGACCGCCGGAAATTTAGGTTTTTCTCAAACCGGAAGTCAGTTCGTTTACGCATGCGCAGTTGATCTGAGAACGAGCGCGAGGAAGGGCGAGGAAAAACCTTCGATGCAAACAACAGTTCGTGCGGTGATTTTTGCTTGTGAGTGGGTTTTCTGGTCAGCTCACTATATGATGACATCAGTCACCGGAAGGAACATTTCACTTCCCTAGCAACGGGCGAAAAATCCGTCCGTGGGCATGACATGACTCGATTTTTCGAAACCGGCTCTTTTTCCCTCACCACATTTTTAGCCTTTCCTTGCCAATTTTGGGGAAAGAAGGTCAGGCACTTCTGGAATTCATTAAATCGAGAAATTTGGATAATTTCCCCCTCGCATACAAATCTTCGATCAGTTTAGAAAAACAGTTACGCACACAGGTAAAATGTCACATTTATTATCAAGCTGGCGTGGAAGGCGCGACAGGCTTAATTAATGGCATTTGTGATATCACAGCCATTGTGGATTTGAAAACCCACACGATTTCAAAGACTTTTTATATGGTGAATGAAGTGTTTCGGGTGAAAATCAATAGTTCTTTTACTTTTGTATAAAGGCTTATAAATCGATTAATAAAGAATCCAAAACAGGAACCTTCGTCTTTTTATTTAAGACCGCTTATTTTGGGGCTGCTGAACGTTATTATTATTTTTTTTTTTGGCGATTTGGACCTGAAAATGTTTTTAATGTGGCCTTACAGTAACGTTTGTATAGGATTTCAATACATGGCAGTCCGGACGTGACCAAGAAACCTATCAAAGGGCATTGTTTCCTGTGGTGTGGCCCAAAGTATTTTAATTTATTTTGCTGTTAGAATACAGTTTTACATTTCTTTTACCTTTATTTATACTACTTAAATAAATTGATTGTTTTTCTCTTGTTAAAGCCAATAAAAGTTTCGGCTGGAAATGGTTTTGTCGTTTCTTTACAAACAAACACAAATTTGCATAAGTAGTTAAACAAGACGCCTACAAGGGCGTATCCGTGGAATGCGCAAACAGTTAACACAAATTGTCCAGTTACAGTGAACTTCACGTACAGGTAGACTTCGGAAAATGGCGAAAGATTACTAGAAAGATACATATGTAATATAACTTAAAGTTTTTCATTACTAATGTTACCAAATTTGCAAATGCAAACAACGAAGCCCTATTAGCAGGTTATCAGGATACGGGATCTTTTATTTATTTATTTTTTGGAAGGAGACTTAATTCAAATCCTACAGTTTTACTTGCTTCGTTAACTCCTTTCATCCAAAAATTACAGGATCAGCCTTAAATCATCCGAAAAACTTATTACAAATCACAGTTCAACAACTTATCATCCTGGGCCAGTTGTTCAGAAACTGGGTTTTAAAACGAGTTTTATCCTCTACTCCCAAATGCTGTTCAAGGCTGATATTCAGAAAAACTTTACATTAGAAGAAGTCAATCTTGAAAAACAAAAATAAGCAAAGGAAACTGTGACCAAAAAGTTGAAAACATGAAACAAAAGTTTACGCTAATCCTGGATTAAGGTAATTGGCTTTCGAACAACCGGGCCCTGTAATCGACGTCTGGTTCTGTAATCCTGGTTTAGTTCCTTGCAAACTGTATAAATTTGCCGTGGCGAAGACAAGAAGACAACATCCGTGCTCTATTTCTCTCAATGCTCAAAAATTCCGTAATTGCGTGTTGTATAGTCCAGTCCAAAGTTCTAATTTTACAATTCCATAATCTTGATTTCAGTAACTTGGTACCAAACGTTCCACAATAACTTGAAATCTCGTTAAGAAAAATCCTTAAATCCAGTAGTCCAGTCCGGATTGAGATCGCCAAAACTCTCTCTATCATCGATTCAAAATTCAACAAAAGCTACAAGTAGTAAATAGTTATCAGAAACTACAACAGTTCGTCCTGATTCTACACTCGAGCTGAACAAAAAACCCAAAAAACCCTTGTCATCGTTTTCGAGAGAACAGACAAACAGCCGAAACTGTTCTGTGTCTTCCCCTTACGGCACTGAAAAAGTACCGTACGTTGTACAATAGTACTTGACCGTAGTCCTTGGCCAAGAAACTAATCTTAGCCAAAAGCCCGAGAAGCGATCAGGATACGGGATAATTAGGTAAAAATATTGTGGGGATACGGGATTTTTAGTCTGGAGGTGGGGGGGGGAGGGGGTAGAATTGAGGAGATTCGGGATATTTTTTAAAGTAAGAACGCATTGCGTGTGGTAGTGCAGTAACTTGACAGTGTTTTTTTCCATAACTGTCAACTGAGCGGCGTTTTGTTTTTTCCAGGAGATTCAAGTCCTTGCACAATATGTAGCTCTAATAGTACACGACATTGTTTGGTATCGTAAATCATTACGGTGCCATGGTAGACATCTTTGCTATATACCCTCTAAGAAGACATGTGGTTCAGTAAAATACTAAGCCCAGAACGATTGAAGAAAATAACAGGAAATCGAGAAACATTTGGCTTCAAAGCCGATATGTTGATCATTTACAACTTCTTTTTCACCACAAGCTTAAGCGTGTACTCTGAGCTTCTGACACCTTTCCAAAACCAAGGTTACTAAAGTTTTTTTCCCCTTTCCAGCGGGGTTAGTATCTGGATGGGGGACGTTAAAATATGCGACTTTTGCTGTCAGGAACATACGCCCAAAAATTCTATTTTAACGCTCAAAAATGCGAACAAAGCAAGGTACAGATTTTGCTAGCCTGCTTTATGCAAAACAAATATTGACGAAAAAGTAAGTAAATATTACTATGTAGTTTTTAAGGAGAGCAGAAGGAACTTTTAGGAAGTGTCGATCGAGAATAAAACAATTTGCCATCAGCGAAAAACATTTCGGGAGATTTTTGTTACGTTCCATCAGAGTTCAATTTTTCTATCGTACTTTTGGTCATACAAGTAAAATCGCAAAATCGGAAGTGACATCGATTTTAGCGGCCGCCTGTGATCAAGTTATACCTTGCGTGTTTACTGACAACTCACGAAACAAAGGATACATCTGTGACAAAATGACGGCATAACACCTAGTTTTTGTTGTTGCGTTTTTTTTTTCTTTCAAGTGTTATAAAGTTCGACAAGATCGATGTGCGAATTTAACATAAAGATCAATCGTTGATGCTAGTCCAAGTGTCAGCTGAAGTTAAGCTCCTCCGAATGAGGTTAGTACTTGGATGGGGGACGGCTGCGAAGTCCCCGTGATGGCGATAGCTAATTCGTTTTTTTTAAACTTGATTTCATTTTTTATCTTGTTTGGCCGTTCAAAGCTATTTTCTTATTTTCTTTCTACGTCAAAACGGCGAACAAACTGGTTCCCAAGAAATATTGGAGTACGTATTCGTTCTATGCAAAATGCTTCTAATGAAGTATTCGTTGTATGCAAAATAATAATGTTCACAGTGGAACACACAAGTACGAAGCAAGATCTAGAAATAACGTAGAAATTTCTCCTTACCTTTAAAGCTTGCCTTTCTCAAAGAAAAAGCATCTATCCACTTTATCGAATAGTTTAATACTGAAACAATCATGGCGGGCGGAAAGATTCTATCGTAAAGGTTTGCTTTCACCAATTTGACGGAAGTGTGTCACGGTGGCCGAGTGGTCTAACGCGCTAGCAGAGACAAATTGTGATGGTTTGGGAAGTATAGGAGTTCTCCTCGGGGCAGGGAAGTTAGGAAATACCGTAGGGAATATAAATCAGTCCACCCGCTCGGAGATTAATGCAATATCCGTGGGGTATGCACATTTGTGACTACCAACAAAAAAAAGATTCCAGCCCGGTTTTAAGACGTGGATGCCTTCGGCATTCCACGTAATAATATTGCCACACCAGGAATATGTTTGCTAGCTGAGAGAGGTGTCTCGAAACTTAAGACCTCCAATCGTCCAAAGAATACTCATGTCAGGGACACAGGGACACTGTGGCAGATATATCCTGACCCAGAACAGCAAAGTTCCGGCCATGTAAATTTTTTTTTCTACAATTTATCTATTATGACTCCTACCTTTAATTACCCTGGGTACCAGAGGAGTTTTTTTGTCCCGTTCATAACTGCAAGGATCATAGCTTCACTTGACAAATAAATGTGGCGGCCAATGCTAGCCAAGTGAAGTGATGTAATCCTCCCATCGGAGCCTAGTGATGCAAGCAAATGGTACAAAAAAATTCCGGTCGTTTCGGTAAAAGTGGAAAAAGAGAGACAACCTTCGCAGGTTTTCCATTTTTTCCGGAAAATTTCCGTCGGTGTCAACCGTTCCATTTGTTTTCCCACCGGAAAAACCGGTTTCTTCTGACAAATGGTAAGCGCCTCTTCATTGGTTTATGGAGGGAAAGTAATCGTGCTGCACGTGCGGCACGCATTTTTGCTCATATTTTTGTGGCATCTGGGCAACAGCGACATGAAATCACCAAATTTGAGGTTTTGACGACAACGTGAGCATACCTCCTGTTGAAAATCGGAAACTAGTGTGCACGAGCGATTTAGTTTGATTGACATGTGACGGGAGACATGTGGAGAGTGGTGAGACCTTTTCGGAATTACATCTTGTTTTTCGGCGGACTGCATCTTGTGTATCGGCGGTATTGTTGTTTCGGAATCTTAAGAAATTGTCTCTACCAGGAATTGTATTCTAAAGGGAAGATATCTGTTATTAAAAAGTGTGGATCATTAAAACACCTCTCATCCTCTATTTTTACTCTGAAACCGTTCGAACCCATTTTATTTTTAGGATACTTCGCCCACGTTACACGACGTGAACAAGAAGGAATGCAATGGTACAAAGATGTATTTTGAGATGACAGGGACATTTAGATCGGAGGACAAAGACGATTAAGACGACTACGAGTTTTTCCTACTGGGCATGCGCATAAGGTTTGGAGGTCAATATTTTTCGAAGTGCGCGTACGGAAAACTCGTACACGTAGTTGTCCTCTTCTTCCGCTCTAAAGGTCCCTAATGTCGTCGACGTCGCCCTCGGAGATCTTAAGCCTGGTTTCCATATGATCTGCAATGGTCTGCGATCGGTCTGCGACGCGATCGCCGATAGGTCTGCGCCACGTCGCAGACATATGAAAGCATGTGTCCCCGGGATCTGAGGCAATCTGCAGCACACGGTCTGGATGATCGGGAAAGTTGAATCTCGTTCTACTTTTCCGACCATTAAGACGCTTCCGACTAAGACAATTTTTAAATTAATTAGTTAATTGAAAGGTGTGTCTGAGATGATCTGTGTCCTATCGGCGACACACTATTCGCCTTGAAACACGTCCAATCAGACTTGAAGTAAGTGCGCTCCTCTTTCTCCTCGCTTCCCAGAGGATTAGTGGTACACTTGTCTGCGATCGCTTCAGATTTAAATGGAAACATTTGCCTCCTGTGTTTACGATCGTCTGCGATAAGACCGATGCAGACAGCTTGCGATGGTTGCAGACCGTTGCAGATCATATGGAAACCAGGCTTTAAAGGGGTAGGTACAAAACACAGGTCACCAGTCACAGGTCATTGTTTTACCAATTCGGAAACAGCCCTAACCCTTTACCAATGCTAACATTAGGTGTAAAAACGTTTGTTTAGGCCTCGGGCCTAAGGTTAGCTTCAATGATTGTTTAGGATACTTTCTGTATCGGTAAAAAAATGACCTGTAACCTGTGTTTTGTACCTTCCGATCTTAAAGTCTGTTAAATCAAACGGCGACGTTATTCGTAAATAAACCTGTGCAGCGATGTAATTATCCTTAATTGATTTTATTCAGAGTTGACGTTTTTTAGATGTTTTAACGTGATAATAATTATAATGATGTGAGGCCAGGACGAGGTTTTAACGGATGACTGACAACTAAAACACTTGCAATGCATTATTAATTAAAAGAGCTTAAATAAAATTAAAAGCCTTCAGGGACACTACTCTTTAGTTGTGTTATTTCACTTGAAAAATAAAGTCTTAAGACAATCGTTCGTTCAATTGTACTTGGTATCAACAGACCGTCGTCCCGAAAGTTTGCATTTAGACTCGAACCCAGTGCTTTCTAGACGGTATAAAGGAGAGGACGCTCAGCTTAGGGAGGGTTTGATGTTTGATTCCTTCTCAGGTTGGTTTCCGCCATAACATACAGCGTTTAATCATTGTTGAATTACATTATTATGGGAAAATCAAACGCCTTGCATTGTGAAGTTCAGCTGTTGGATGACCAAAGCACAACTGTGGACCTGGATGTAAGTGTTTTCTTCGTAACAAAAGCCAGCCATTTTTTTTATGTTTAAATAGAAAATAGAATATTCGAGTGTGTCGTACGTACAAAGATCTTTTGCTTAAGCTTGTTTGCATTTGTGTTTCTTTAAAAGCTGGAAGCTTCGGTCTCAAATTTTAATTTCAGTTGTTAATTAGCTCAAATGGTTTTCGAAAACACCATATTTTGAGAAAAATACTTAAAGTTAATCCAGCTTCGTTTGTTTTCAATTATTTTGTCTATTTCAAAGATGAAATTGATCACATTCTTTGCGAATGACTTTACTTCCAGTCCAGAGATCAAAATCCATGTTTTGCGAACCTTAAGCTCAATAATTCTTTTTAACATATCAATTTGAGAGCTTTTTTTACAATAGGAAGCAGAATCGAATATATACCTTTCGGTACGTTTAGTATAATTTGCCTATTATTTAATAACATTTTTCGCGATATGAATAATTTCACAACGGTTCAGTGCATTGTGGAATTAAAAAATGTCCAAAATTGTATTTTTCGCTATTTTGTTCTTTTTTGGCATGGAAAAAGGAATAAGAGTGACTTTAAAATTCTTAGAGTGCTATATTTAATTCGTTAAAACCGTTATGAAGACTTAATATCTTTTTATATTGCTCGTTGGAAATGATTTCCGCGAATGTCAAATGACATTTGTGCTTTGTATATGTTTTAATATCGATTAACAAAGTTCATTTCTAATGTATTAGATTAGCTAATACACTATTCTAATCATTTTTTTTGAAAATATGTGATATACACCATGAAAATGGATAGCTTTACTTGTATTACAGATGTTTAGGAAAAAAAATTCTAATATTTTAAAAAATACATGTACAACCACACTTTTGAATTTTCAGAACATGTTTCGATGTTTCAAACATCATCTTCAGCCATAGTGAGTTCCGAAAATTCAAAAGTGTGGTTGTATTTTTTAAAATATTAGTAACACTTGTGCTATCCAGACCATTTGGAAAAAATTCTGTTTTGAACACTGTCATACCAATTTGATCTGTATTCTTACACTGCACGTGTGCATCCAGGTAAGTGGCCAGCACCAACAATTAATAACACTTTCGGTGTTGCCCTTGAGGGTTCACTTTTCAGATCCCCTACAATACACTTACTCTTTGTATGTGCAAGGCATTAAATACATGTATCTTTCATTTGTAACTATTACAAAACTCTTGAATCTGATTGCTTCTGTGTGTGTCTATTTGTCGCGTAATTGGCACGCGATCTCGTGGGTGTTCATTTACAGGTATCCAATTTGAACAACTCCAAACTAGATACCTGTAATTGGACACCTATGCCATTTGCACGTCAATTATGTGCACTTGGATAGGGTCTTTCTTGCTGTTTTCCTACAATGTACTACAAGTTTGCAAAACAGATTGAATATAATTTTTAACTTTTTCACACAAATGATATTCAAAGACGTTTTATCCTTACATATTGTTATTTACAATTAATTAGTGTTAGAAATTTGTGTTGTACAATTCAGGGGTAATTATTGTGCTCATAATTTCAAATCGGCCTTGCAATTTTGAAATTATTCGTCTGATTATTCCCTTTTATTCTAGAAATTACTCAGCATATCTTCTTTACACTCGGTCATTAGATCATACCACTCGCTTTTATTCATATTCATACCTCTTTATTTATTTTAGGCATTTTACCCCCACATTATTTTGCTTTTCACACATTTTTACTTTACATCTGTATATTTTTTCTTATCCCTGATGATGCCGTAGATCGGCGAAAGCTTGGACTCTAAACGTTTTTTAACGATTTTAACATCAACTTCAAGTTACAGTAGTGTAAGGCCTCAATTGGATTCTAAACTGTTTCATTTAAAATGCTACTGAAGGACAATATCCAACGATTATTCCCTGAATTGTATTTCACTCAGTCCTATTGTTATTACGTACTAGCTGAGTATAAGGTTTGCACTATATACATGTATGTTAATTGCATCCGATCAATGGAGAATGCGTCCTAATTTTTCTCAGATGGGTGATTGTGTGGTCTTGCCAATAGTACGGGTAATCGAGATTTTTCTCAATAAGGGACACCAAAATACCCGCCGCAAATATTCTTTTGATGTTTGCAGGGACAACCTTGTGTGGATTCTGTGTGTATTGATCAGTCTCTTTTTGTCACATGTGTATGCTTAGTTTTATAGCTTGGAACCCTATGAAACACAGGCTAAGCGACTGTCGAGCGCACTTCAATAATCCAAGATTACTACTAGTATAATTATAGCTGCGGTCATTATGCAAATGCCCATGCAGAAAAAAATGTGGATGTTTGTCCACAGTGTTTGCCATAATTTTTATTTTTTCAAGGCTGAGAATAATAATAATAATAATAATAATAATATTAGTAATAATTAGTAGTAATATCAATCATTTCTATTTCTTTTAATGTAAGTGAAAAAAGATAAATAAAAAAAATAAAAAAACAAAAATAATAATAATAATAATAATAATAGTAATAATAATAATAATAATAGCAAATTCCATTTAGATTATGATTACTTTCAATTTGGATTAATAAATTTTAATTTTCAGTATTTTTATTTATTTGACATCACTAGAATGTCAGGGTCTCTAGTTGGGCTCCTGTTGGTAATTATGCACCAAAGGTTGCAGTACTGTAGAGCCAACGGGACATTATACCTTAATTCTATGTTGTAAACATTAAGTAATGGTTATAGGACTGAGTTGAGTCCAATTCGGTCTGTAAACTGATAACAAAATCAGACAACTGGGCTGCTGGAGTTCAGGCTGTACTGGTACGACCTCAGGCCAATATTCTCCAGTACGGCTCAATAATGATTGTCTTACAGATTAGCCATTTGTTTGAATGCATCTTTTTTTCTTCATTCCATTGCAGAGAAATGCAAAGGGGCAAGTTCTTTTTGACAAAATCTGCGAGAAAATTGAAGTAGTGGAAAAAGATTATTTTGGTTTGCGATACATAGATGAGAAAGATGGTCAGGTAAATAGCTGCATACTTGAAATTTCTCAGTATGAGGTCTAAGATTCAAGTCTTTTCACAACAGCAGGTGTCTGTCCTTCTGGGCACCACTTTCGTTTGAAGTCTGATCCAGTGGCTGAGATTTTAAGACAGCCAGTCTCTGCAGAGCAGGGCTTGAAGCTATGACCTATACAGTTTCACTTGCAACTGAATTTTTTCCCCTTTGCGACAAAAATATCTGGAGAAGTTTCAAAGTTGTGGCAATTTTTCACCTTAGCTATTTCAAAATAAAAGGCTTGAGAGTTGCCACTTTGCCACAGATTACTTTTGTTGAAATAAAAACAGGCTACATGTAAATTATTGTTTTTCATTGGGAATTTGTTCAATCTGAAGATATGGGACACAATGGTTGGTTAAATTTAGGCGCACTGTTACATGTACGTATGTATGCACAACGCCTTGATTATTTGCCATTTTCAGCGGTTTCTTTACACAACTATTGCAGGCTCATTTTGTCTTTTTAAATCGCTGGCTGAAATGACTGATTTATTCAATAACACAACAAAAATTAAGACCTCACTTATCTGCTCTTCGATCCCAACGTCGAGCTCACATACAATGTACTATCTTTTTCTTCAACACATCATCACTCAGACGTAGTCTAAACTCCATAGTGTAAATACACGATGTGCCTTGCACAAAATGAACGTAAGGCAATATATTAATACAAAACAATGCGACGACTTTACGACTAAAATTCGCAAAATTGTAACCAAGTCTTAGTGGCTTGTTGCAGAATTGCATCAAGAATTTCTTTTTTAATTTTGAGCCCTATATTATTTATGTAACAACATTAGCCTTAAAATCATGTTTGTACATGTACATTGTCCTTGGGGTACTTGTTCATTTATGTCCAGAAATATGCCTAATTGGATGCACACTCAATTTGACATCCAACGCGAACTGTCCTTTTAAGTCTAAGCCTTTGCTACCCATTTTTAACAATGAGGTAAGGGTACATGTTTGCGTTATTTTTAGCTTAAAAGGGTTACATGTTACTCATTGACTCCCAGGGGTTCCCCATTGACGGGTAAAATCGTCTGGCATTAGTCTGGCCAGTTTTGGCCGGTTTGTGTGTGAAAGGGTTGAAATTCAGCTGTTCTTCCTTATGTGAGGAACAGCATTTTGGGGACACTATGTGACATTAATTTCTGTGTTCTGAGAGATGAAGATGTTGAAGTTGGGGAGAACACCAAGGGGAAACTTCGTGATGCTTTAACATATCTGTACTTGTAACTCAGTGCTCACAAATCACACTATTCGCCCTTGTCACATGGCGGCCATATTGTCCCGGGAGACCAAAAAAGCTTTGTTTTACCACGCCAAGCCTCACCCCCGTGGTTTCCACTGCAAGGCTTAGTGTGGTAAAACAAAGCTCCTTTGGTATCAAGGGACAATATGGCCGTCGTGTGACTAGGGCGAATTACATGTAATGTTGTACATGTTCATACAAAGTCATATAACAGGAAGGATATCAATTTTTTTTAGTATAACTGGCTGGATCCTCTTAGGCCTGTCAAAAAACAGCTAAAACGTGGTAAGTGTATAAAAAAGTGCAGCCTTCATTATTTTCCCTTTGTTTTGAAACACAGAAAATACTGAATACATGTACATGTACATGATGCACGTACTTTAAAATCTAAACGATCGTTTTCGTATTTTTTTCTGTATGATTAGAGCCGTATCATTTCTACTTTGCTGTGAAGTTTTATCCACCAAACCCAACAGCTCTGGTTGAAGACATAACAAGGTTTGTACAGTGTAGGGTCGTGTTTAGAATTTTGTTTACTGGTCTCTAGGGTTCCCAGCCATTCAGCTCAGTGGGAGATGGAAATTCTGTGCCAAGGGATTAATGTTATTGTTAAAAGAGGGGAAAATGGAATGGGCTTTCTTTCTCTACAACAGCTGCCAATTCAGAGTACAGCTGTACGTGTACACGGGCAAGTTGTGGTCGCAGAAAGGTGGCCTACAGCTGTACATATACACTGGCCTGGCTTTATGATCGCTTTTAGATGTGATCTTGTTCTAATATATAAAATAAATTACATGCAAGGACGGGCAATAAGATTGGTGTACACGTACATCAAGCATCAAGTACTGTACAGTGGCCATCTTCAACAAAAATATTGGGCAAACTGGCAGTTTTGTTCCCGGCTAGCAGAGGTCTCATTTGCTGGTCTGACAGGTTGAGGAAAAGAGACCTGCCACGGGTCAAAACTCACTGTGTTGAGCATGCTCAGTGGTTACTTAGCAAGCAAAATTAACCCTCACTTGATACCCAATGTTGTGTGGGCTCACTTAACAACAGTGGAATTGCTGTAAAAGAATTCCCAGGACACAGTGGGTTCAAGTCACATTCAGCCAACATATCATGGGTTATGCTGTTTGAAGAGTGCTGTCCAAGGTTTTGGACGGTGGTTGGATCAAAGTGAGTTTCAACCCATGGCAGAGTTCTCTTTTCCTGTACAAGGCAAAAAGAAATTTAAAGAAAATTTTTGCTAGCAAGGAAGCAATTTTGGAATTTGGCACACACTTTGGCTGTTGGTTGTACATGTCCAGTGCAGTTATTCCAGAGAATAAAATTGCTTTGATGGTCTGCTAGCACAACAAGCTGGCAATTAAATTGTACATGTTCATGTGCAGTGAGGTGCAGTCAATCATGGTGGTTCAACTGTTATCGGGGATAATTATTTAGACAGGTAAACAAAATTTTTTATAAATAATTGTAATAAATTAGAATTTTAATGAGTTAAAGAACTCAAAATAGTGTTGAAATAATATTTTGTGAATGTTCTGTGGTTATCAGGTATTTGATGGTCTTACAGCTGAGAGAAGATCTCTTGAAGGGAAGGTAAGTTGTGTTGAGACCATGGTCTTCAAGGAATGCAAAATTTATTAATTAAAATTAATGATGTGAACTAAACTCAATACATTTTTTGGTCATGTACATGTAGGCCATTGATCATTGTACAACTTTATGAGACTTGCAGTTGTTGGTTTTTTTGTTACTGTGTATCTTTTAAATTTGAATGAAGGCAAAGCCATTTCCGAGTTGTTGGAGGGGAGCTGGCTGTCACTCCTAAGGGTTCGTCAGATCCTGTTAAACTTTTTTGTGTTAAGCCGCTGATTAATGCATAAGGCATACATTAGGGTTTTGTGAGGCAGTAATGGAAGGCAGTCATGGAGCCGGGCCAGAAACCGTCTTTCAGTACATAATTTTTGCTCATTTGATTTAGACACGTCTTTCTTTAGAGCAAAATTACGAGGCCGCTGAAAATATACAAATTGATGAACTGTACAAATACTGCATTTCACTGCCTTTCAATCAACAGACACTATCCACTATTTCAGGGAAACTTTAAATTTCACGTTTTCAGAGGTACATGTAGAATCAAACAAAATATGCCTTTTTGAGTTGTAAAATGGAAAACTGAATTGAATTCATTTGCCACAAACAAGAAAAAATAACAATACAATAATAAGAAGTCTCAAGGTTATTTAGCCGAGCGTGAGTGCTCTACTACACTGTAATTGGGGAGACTACAAATCAACTGAAATCAGAAGCAATCAGGAAAAATTGGATCGAAATGTTGGTTTTTGGGGAGAGTGGAAAACCGGAGTACCTGGGGAAAAACCTTTCGGAGCAGAGTAGAGAACAAACGCAACCCACATATCGCGTCTAATCCAGTATTCCATCCCTAGCCACATTGCTGGAAAGTGAGTGCTGTCACTACTGTGCAAATGCCAGCTCTGCTGACCTGTGCACATGTAACATTATTTTATTACACAAAATAAAAAAGAAAAATTTTTCCTGGCAAGAAAGCTCAAAAAGAAACCTTAGAGGGCTTATTACTATGATCTCCCTTTGTAACTTATTTCAAAATCAGATTGAAATTTAAATAATTTAGGTAAGAAAGCAAGCAAAACAAAACACACTAAACATACAGTTTAATAGCATAGAGGAGATAGCATGTGGAAAATGAACATGCAGTTATCAAAATTTAAAAGCGACGAAAAATTGTTGTAATGATTAAAAAAAGCCGAATGTCAACAATCACCTTATTTCAATGGATTGAGGGAGGAAGATTGTAATGGGGAATGGATGCTGTATCATGATCACTCTAGAATTATGTCCTAAAGTGATCAATGGTAAAGGCTTCTAAAAATAATGAGTGTTCCAATTGAAAAAAAAAGGGTGTATATGACGTCTTTGAATGGCAATAACATGTCAGATCTTTCTTTTGGTCTCCCATTCAAATACTACAATGTAAGCCCATCTGACAGGGCTAAACTTTTGTTTTACCAGTATTACATTGTACATGTACTGTCTATATTCACATGAAAAATACATGTAGAATTGATAACCACATGCTGTGAAAAAGAAGTTGATGTGAACTTGGAATGATCAACGTGTCAGCTTCGATGCCAATGTTTATCGATTTTATTTTATTTCCTTCAATCTTTCTGGGTTTAGTATTTGTACTACATGTAGTAACCACATGTTCTCTCAGGGGGCTTAATTTACATTGTATTGCTTCCTCAGAAACAATGTGTCGTTCTTTTGACCACAACTTACCTTCTCAAATCAAACAGATTGCTTGTATAATTATGATTCAGAGTTTGGCCAAGGGCAAAGTATTTCAATCCTGTCACATAATATTCTTAGCACTTTGTGCTTCTCAAGAAGTACATGCTCATATCCTCAAACTTCTGTCCTCAAAGATTGTTTCTTTAGTACCCTTTTCCTTTGCTTCTAAAGAGACTGTTGAACGCACTTCAATAATCCCAGATTACTTCCAGTAATATTATCATCAGTACAGAGGGACGGCATAATAATAATTATTGTGTAATGGGGTCTGTGTCAAGGTACTACATGTATAGTCTAAACCTCACTGGGAGTTGTGACTGTCAATTTGCGATTCTTAAAGATTGTTGCTGTATAAAGTTTGTGCCATTTAGCCGTCACAGTTTCCACTAATGCCACACGATACATCCACCTCCTGTGTGGGACAGATACATGTATGTTACCTACATGTAACCTGCTTCACTACTTGCAGTTCAGTCTCAATATTGCTATTACTGACATAGCCTTTCTATTGTTAATCTACAGATTACAGTGCTCCATTCCAATTCATGCTCTTCTTGGTTCTTTCGTCGTGCAAGGTGATTCTTTTTAAGGAGGCTCAAACCAGTTTTAGCACTTTCAACAAACTGTACTATTTGGAAGATGGAAAAAAAATTCTCAAAAGTGGATTCAGAGCCACCTTAAAATTTTATTGTTTTGAAGGTGATTGGTTCTCGCGTTACTTTGTCGACCAATCAGAAGTGAAACCAAAACCAGTCGTGGCTCGTGCGTGCACATTTTCCCGCGCTTTGTGTCGGCTACGTGTAATTACTTCGAGTTTTGATTGGTTTACCAGATTGTCTCCGTCCTTTTTGAGTGGTTTTACGACACTCGATTGAAACTCGCTCTAAACTAAAGTAATTATCTAATTACTTTCGACACTCAATTGAAAACCGCTCTAAAGACAGCAATAACACCAGAAACCCATAAGGGTTGAAACGTGTAACGGTCCCTTGGCTTTGAATCTGCTCCAGATAATTTTTTCTAACTTTGCAGAGTTTTACGTTTGCCTGCCAATCACTCCAAGATGCCCCCAAACTGCTTTATGTTAAATTAAATCCGATTCATTGGGTTTGTTTTTACCATTGATTACAGCTGAAGTCGGAGACTATGAGCCTGAGGAACATGGCGAGAATTCAGAATATCTCTCGGAGTTTAGGTTCTGCCCGAGACAGGTAAATAAAGTGATAAAACATTTCTTTTTGAACCTCAATAGCCTTAGGGATTTTGGTGGGTGTTATGTATATTGTAAGTAATTTAACAAACGGGTGGTGTGGCCAAGACTGATCAACTACATGTACTATGTACCTATTCAACATCAGTATTCCATGCTCATTTCCTTTCAATACTTAAATAGTGGAAGAAATTTAAAGGAAGAAAATTCAACGAAAAAAGGTTGTGTAAATCAGGGAATTAATCTCAAGTACACAATTTGACTGGTTCCTAGAATGACTGCGGTAAAACTCTCTGAGAACTTGGTTCATACAGGTGGATTGCAAGTCATCTGGCTCGCTCTTGAGTTGTTATGCTTTTAGCTAACAAATTATTTGGGTTGACTTGATCTGCATTTTAGTCGGTAATTTGTGCTATGATTGTGCAGAAGCTTGTTTCCCAGCACACAAGGGACCGTTACACGTTTCAACCCTTATGGGTTTCTGGTGTTATTGCTGTCTTTAGAGCGAGTTTCAATCGAGTGTCGTAAAACCACTCAAAAAGGACGGAGACAATCTGGTAAACCAATCAAAACTCGAAGTAATTACACGTAGCCGACACAAAGCGCGGGAAAATGTGCACGCACGAGCCACGACTGGTTTTGGTTTCACTTCTGATTGGTCGACAAAGTAACGCGAGAACCAATCACTGAGTCAAGTAATCATAAACCACAGCAATTCGCTAATTACTTTCGACACTCAATTGAAAACCCCTTTATGATTACTTCACTCAGTGATTGGTTCAAAGTTCTCGCGCCATTTTGTCAACCAATCAGAAGTGAAACCAAAACCAATCGTGGCTCGCGCGTACACATTTTCCCACGCTTTGTGTCGGCTACGTGTAATTACATCGAGTTTTGATTGGTTTACTGGATTATCTCCGTCCTTTTTGATTGGCCAAAGTAATTACTTTGGTTTTGGTTAAAGGACATTCGATTAAAAATCGCTCTAATAATATTTTTTATTGCCGCTCACTTAATATTTTTAGCCAGATGAGATGCTTCAGAAAGTTCATGAATTTCACAAGAAACACAGGTAAGATTATTCCCTTGTTAGGGTAATTTATTTTGTTTGTTTTCTTTTGTTTGTTTTTGTCTTCCTAGTTTCGAAAAGAAAATTCGAAGCCATTATCATTTTGTTGGGGTGAAGGTACATGGAAATTTTTCTTAGCAATAAAGTAACTTAAGGACGTTCGCGCGAAAATTTTTCAACATTGATTTTTTTTCTGAAACTTTTACCACTGTAAGATGATGAGTTAGTTATGTCAGAAATGTAAAAAAAATGGGAAGCACCGACTTCGTTTTGGAGAGAACATGCCCGGAAAACACCCAAAATGTGACAAAATCGGGCTTCGTTAGCGAATAAGGCCAGTGTCTGTAAACCCAAATATATTGCAATCAAATCTTTGAAGTGAAATCTTCTCTGCCAAATATTATTTAAGTGGACTTATTAAGTGAATTTAGTCAGCTGGTGAGGTTCCTTAAAGATCAAGTTCGCATTTAGCGACCACAGTTTCACGCGCCTTGCAGCCGCAAGATGGCAGGATTTGATGTCCCGTGAGCAGAAATGTTGAAATTTTTTTAACTTCCCACATTGATTTTTTGTTTATTTTTGGACAACGTGGAGAGAAATGTCAATAAAATCCGTTTCTGGAAAGAAAAATAGGGGTCACCGAACCAAGACCGTTAAATCCAGGCAAAGCTATAGCAATGGCCTTTTGCCCTATCATTTCTCATTTTATTACTTATCGCGCGCGCTCGTGTATGACGTGGCGTGTGCATTTGCGTGCGCAGTAAGGATGCGCAGAAACAATTGGCGCGAACGTCCTTAACCATCCAAGGGCGAACAAAACTAAAACTGTTTTGCAAGCGAAGGGTCATTTCAGTTATTGAAAGATCTTCAGCAGCTGTCTTGAGAGAAATCCAGGCTCAAACAGGACCCGAACTGGAATCTGGTCGTTACGCTAACACAGGGATTTTGTTTCGTGTTGGACAAACCAAATTATGGTGGCTTGCATGTAAACCAGTTTCACCAATTTGGAGGGAATGTCCTAAAGGAAAAGGAAAGGAGAGGAATTTTAAAAGTCTAGTCGTTCTTGCACTGGAGCACTAATTGGGGGCAATGTAAACTGAAATTAACAATTAACCCAAATCAAGTCAAATGGTGGAGAAAACCTCTAGGTGCAGAGCAGAGAAGCAACAAACTCAACCCACATGCGAGTCTGAGAATCGAACCCAGGCCTCATTGGTGGGAGGCAAGTGCTCTTGAGAAGATTCAAACTGACTGAGCCGTCATTCCCGAATCGGTGTAATGCCGTGTACGATGTGTCGCACCATTTTCAAAGCGAAAGTTCGGACGGACTCAACCCCGTAGACTAATGATAACGTCAGACTTTGTTGTCCCCGCAGGGGATTGCCTAGAGGCAAAATCCCGAGGAGGCATCATTGTAGCTTGCGCGTATTCTTCATTTACGGGGTTCAACATTATTATTGAGAATATCTTGCCATCTGTCACGGAGTGTCACAGGTTACATCCTGTGCAATCTAGCGTTGGAGCAGCTATTCGAAAAGTAAGATTAAGTTTTTATCCGCCTTTGTCGGAAGTCCGTCTTTTCCCAAAGGGGGCGTAAAGTAACTAAATTATCTCTTGTCAAGGATTATCCTTTGGTTTGATCAAGAGTCACCGGACGATTTCATTTGGGAAACAATTTGTCGATTAACGAACATTGTGCAATCACGCACAAAGTTTTTCGGGAAACGGTTTGTCAGACACGTCACTGTTGAGAGATTGAAAGACTCTATCTACAAGCAGCAAGTGTTGTTAGAAAACGATTGAAGATAAACATTAGTGACAGTATTTACAAGGCAAACGATCGGTGTTGTTCCAACATTAACATATTAAAGGCTCGCGAAAGTGTTCTGTCCTGAAGAAGTTGTTGTTTAGAAAAAACAATCTTGAACACGACCTTGGATCGAAGAAAAAGGCCACATGTTATTATCATATTTTTGCTGGATTTTTGAGACCGTCAACTTCAGTTCTTTCAAAGTGTTAGTAAAATTCGAATAAACTATCGCAACAAAGGCAACTCTTTAATATGCAAAACCGTGTCATGGGTAGCTGCATTGTTGGGGATTGTAAATACTCTCAGCATTTCCGAATTCTAATTTTGTTACCAGAAGAGTTTTCTGCACAAATTTTTCACTTGATGTACCTATCATTAATAATACCATGACATCGTTTCAGTTCCATTCTTAAATTTGTGGGTTTTTGACGTCATTTTCTCCTCGATCCAGCTCTCTCAAGATTTTAAAGTTAGTAATAGGGGAAAATTCCAGTTAAAATAAACAATTAAAGCTTAAAACTTGGGTCACTTAGCGTTTTGTTAACATAGCTTTGAAAAACGAAGGGAAAAAATGTTTTTTTTTATCATAGTACCAGTTAAGATGGCTCAAATCAGTTTCAACGCTTCCAAGTGACGCTCTTATTAGAAGGATCGGCACCACAACGTTGTATCATGTATTGGCAATATTGTGGTACCAAGTGAAACACGAATTATTGCTGAACAAGATACGGTCATCATTGTGACGTAATGTCGGCGTGGCAACGGGCAAGCCCGGTAAAAACACCCTATATTTTGTCTTCAGTTGCTTATATCTCAAAAACGAACTCGGTGACCCCCATTTTTTTATTTCTGAAAAGTAATCAGAAGGGCTAGTTGAATCTTTCTGCAAAGATTAAAAAACTTCTGTGTAGCGGATTCAGAGCCACTTTGATTCTGTGATTTTTTAAAGTGGTACTACGACCAAAAAAAAAAATTTGTTTTTCCTTTGGATTTCAAAACTATGTTAACTAAACACCAACTCACCCAAGTTTTAAGTTCTGATTTTAAAAAGACACCTGTTTATTTTAGCTGGAATTTTCTTATTTATTGGTCCGCCATTACTAACTTTAAAATCTTGAGAGAGCTGGGTCGAGGAGAAAGTGGCGTCAAACACTCACTGGTTTAAGAATGCAATGCGTGTGTACGCGGCCTAATTAATATGCAGCACGGGAGTTTCGGGCTTTCAGACTTTTCAACCCGTGTTTTGCATATATAATAAATTGCGTTTACACGCTGAAATTTTAAGCTAGTGAGTAAATGACGTCATTTTCTCTAGATCCAACCCTCTGAGGTCCAATCGGCCAGTTTTGAACGTGAGTAATGGCGGACCATGAAATCCAAAACTTACGCTCAAAATAAAGAGCCTTTGGATAAAACTCAAATCTCAAAATTTTGCCAGTTAGGTGTTAAGCGAACACGCTTTCAAAATCTGAAGAAAAAAGGAAATGATTTTTTGATCATAGTACCACTTTAAAGGTGGCTCTGAATCCGCGAGACAGAATTTTGTTAAAATTTGCAGAAAGTTTCATCGTGGCCTTCTAATCACTTTTCAGCAATAAAAAATGGGCGTCGCCGAGTTCGTTTTTAAGATATAAGCAACAAAAGACAAAATATAGGGTGTTTTGACAGGGCTTGCCCGTTGCCACGGTGACATTACCATGACATTGCTGTTACGTGATGCAATGATGTATCTTCATTCGTGTCCTCTAATTGTTGAAACCCTTCCGAGCCTCCTTAAAGTCTTCCCAACTATAGCGCTTAAACCAGGCCGTAAAACATACTTTCAAATAACTAGACAAAGGGCGTTTTCACGTTAGGTCATTTCGTACCTTGCAGGGGAATGACACCAGAAGACGCAGAGTTGCAGTACCTGGATAATGCCAGGAAGCTTCCATTGTACGGAGTCGATCTGCACCAAGCAGTGGTAAGGCTGTACGTTGCGTGTTTGGTGATAAGTCGATTCGCCCTCAAGCCGAAGTACCTTTTTGCCCGAACCGATTTGTTTCGCCTGCTCAAGGTCTAGGTTCCCAGATATTAGGGAAAGAGAAGAAAATGCGTGCGTTTTCCGACTATCTGGGAGCCTACATCTCCTGATGAATACACTGCTGTTCCTGGCTTCATCAGGGGTGACCCCATTTTCGTCCCCAGGTTCCCTTTTCTTTTGGTCAGCACGAAGAACACGGACTCTGGCCACAGCCAAAGCAGGAAGTCCGCGAATCTCGGACTTCCGGCTCTTCTGCGCATTCTCAGAAATTTGAAACAATAACGGTCGTCAATGGTTACCACATTATACCATTACCGCGACTGCGCGTATTTTTGGCTGTGGCCAGAGTCCGTGTTCTTGGTGCTGACCAAAAGAAAGCGGACTCAGGGGCCGAGAATGCGGTAATCATGATGCGAAGTTATCGCACACGAGAGTCCTTTTATATTCTCACCAATTTGCTAAAAAAAAAAGTTGTGCTCCAGTTTTATTGGCAATTAGAGTCATTGTCTTTTAATAGTACTTGTCAGAAAAAGGCCGCTATCGTTATGTTTCAAAGCTGGTAGCATGGGTGGCATTGATGTGCCAAGCTTCCACAGTATCAGACAAAGTCGTTGATGGTACTGCCGGTTGGTGGTGATAGTAGAATTATCCCACTCAAATGTGTGGTTAGTTTGGCAAGCATGCGCTGACAAAGCAGGGTTTTCCTATTTTCAAAGAAAAACCGTCTTTTGATTCGTGAACCACACTGACGTTTGGTGTATACGATATACTCATACAGTCATTATTGCATGGGATAGAGTATATTCGGCAGTCATGGTTCCTTCAGTAGTGAGACGTCATTTAGAATCTATTTGCCTTATAGGATGCTGAAGGCCAGTCGGTTATTGTTGGAGTGTCAGCCTGGGGAATCCACATCTTTCACAACAATCGCTTGATCAACAAGTTTGTTTGGTGAGTAAAGAAACATGTATGTTGCTCCGAAACGTCATAGTTGGTCGATTGAATAAAGGACAATTCGCCCCGTGGACAATTAGCACCCAGTTTCAAGACGATTCGCCCCCAGCTTCAAGGCGATTTTCCCCAGTTTCAAGAAGATTCGCCGCCGATATCGAAACACCAAATTATTGCAGAAAACATGGCTTTTTGTTGCTGCTGCAATGAATGAACCGGAAGCGAATGAACGAGGCAGCTCTCTAATCGGGAGCAGAACACATTTTTCTTCAAAACGCAAGGAATTGTGGTTATGCGCAAATGCAGGGATAAAGATAGGCTGTACGATCTTGTTACACAGAAGATTAGAACAGTTTCCTGCTAGCAGAGGTGTCTTTTCTTTTCTGTTCGCTGGGCTGACGCAAGGCAAAAAGAAAAGCTGTCTGTCTGTTAGCAGGTAATTAAAAGAGAAGCTTGCAGTCTGCTCTGTTGTTTAGACTTCTGGTTCACCTTCGCTTCTTTGATGCTCATTTTATCTGTTTATATAAACTTAACCGCAGCTTCGTGAAATACAAATAGGAAAAGCTGTCAGGCTGAACTGAACTGGTGAATGGTCAAGATTCCGTTAAATATGAGTATTCCGATTGCAAAAAGCCATATGGTGTCCACGAAAGGATCTCTCGTGTCGTATATATCTATGGTCTCTCATCCAGATATCAACCCTGCCTAACAGGACTTAACTCCTGTGAACTTAATCAAGAACAATAAACAAACTGCGGTGATAAACATATGATAACGCATTTGAACTTGACGTATGAGACAACATACATCTTCAAAAGTGACGACTGACCAAATGTGTAAAACTTGAGAGATACTAAAAACTAGATTAAGAACAATGTTCTTAACAAATAAATGCCAGAGTTTCTCACTGCCAACGTTTTCGTTCAACGTTGGTTTAAGTTCACGTATTAGTAAGGTTTCTCTTATTTCGCAGGGTAAATCAGATCTTCCATTTGCTAAGACTTCAAAGTGTTTCCCACTTGATGTTGTGACCGGTTTTGACTGTGTGATCCGCAACAGCAAAAGTGTGAATGATTCCTGTAAGGGTTCTGTTAACGATCCGTTTTCCTTTCATGTAAACGACGTTTCGTTTTACCAATCTAAATTGCAATCCCAGCAACACACTGTACACAATCTTGAATTTTTGAGATCTACAGAAACGATATCTTAAAAATTTTCGAGAAAAAAAAAACTTGATTCGGCGGGTGTTTTGAAATATCAACTTAAGGTTAACGAAACCATAGAACTTGCTAATACAACCTTTAAGACTGTGTGATAACTTTACTTTGAAAACCTAAATAGGGTAAAATAAGGATTACAGAACTGTGGAAATAGGATCTGAAACATTACATGTACTATGATTCTGATGTTTCGTTAAGACATCGTTCATATTGTAGGAAATAATGACTCCCAGGTAATCGTTTCGGAGCAATGTCTCCTGCGAACTTTCTGTGATGCTTTGTGAAAGCATCACAAAGGACGAGGAGTGAATCAAGTGGCTAGTTGATCTTGACCGCTGTTGTACTGAATTTGGTGATTGGCAAGTCTGTCTTTTGTGTACTATTTAAGATAGATAGATAGATAGATAGTTTATTCACCTTAAAAACTTGCAGCCAAAAGCTGAATTGCGGTAAGGCTTACAAATACAAAATTTACAACTGCGCTTAACTACAAACTAATTATAGGACTTATACTACATAAAAATTGTTAAAGAATCACACATTAAAAGCATGCGTCAAATTCCTATATACAATAAGAAACAAATTTATATCTAGTTCTCAGCTACTATAAACAAAACTTAAAAGAAAACTATTCTTGCATCTTTCAGTTTTACATTTCGGACGAATAAATGTTCTTTTTTCTCTCAGATAGTAGCTTGGTTGGTATCTACTTGGGAGTAGTTTGTGAAGACTGTGAGATTGATTTGCACATATTTCATCGAACAACTTTGCTGCAATTGACTCTCTTCTATCATACAGTGTTGGAAGTCCAGACAGCTCTAGAGCCTTAGCATACGATAGTTCGGGGTAAATAATCTTCATAGCGCGTTTTTGAAGTCTTTCTAGGTCTTCGCTTAGATAACTTGGTAGAGCGCGATGAAAAACTGGGCTGCCGTACTCCAGAATAGAGCGAATGCATGTAATGTAAAATAGAAGAAGCTCTCTTGTGGCTTCATGCGATTTCTTAAGCTGTCTAAGAAAATATTATCTTGTTGCAACTTTCCTAACTAGTTCTGACACATGGACATTCCATTTTAAATCACTGCTTATATTGAGTCCTAATAATTTCACACTGTTCACAGTCTCTAGGGTCTGACGGTTCACCCAAATAGGGTCAAACTCTGGTTCGTTTTTTGCAAAGCTAATCCTAAGCTCTTTGCATTTTCTTTCGTTTAACTGAAAACCGTCATTCCTTGCTTGAATAGCAAGATCGTCTACCATTTGCTGAATACAGCTCTTTTGCCCTTTAGTTATTACCTCAGAGATTGTGGTATCATCCACATATTTCCACATCTCTGCCTCTCCTGCTTTCAAATCATTAATCATTATTAAGAATAACCACGGCCCAAGCTTTGTCCCCTGTGGAACACCGGCCGGAATGTAACGCCATTCGGAGAAGCAGTCTTGGGCGAGTTTAACTCTCTGTCTCCTATCCGATAAAAAGTCAACAATCCAGCATAATATGGCGTTCGGAATATCGTAATCTGAAAGTTTACGCACTAAGATATTATGGTCAATAAGATCGAACGCCTTACGGAAATCAAATAAAACCGCTCTAATCGCGGCCGAGTTCCCATCAGAGCTGACGTGCCAGTTATGGATCATGCTGACAAGGGCGTGCGTAGTGCATGATTTAGGTATTAAAGGGGCTAGGTCACGCTATTTTAGGTATATTCGTTTAATTTTGTAAATTATGAGCTCTAAACGTCAAATTGGCAGAGCAAGAGTCTTTCATTTGCAAAATCACGGCCACATAACAACTGACAATGATTTTCCAGCTGTGTAAATGACATTTTGATATAGACTGATTTAAATTTGAAAAAAGGTGGGCCGACGTTTGTCAAATTTACCCAAATTCAGTCCATTTCAATCCTCTCCAGTTTTGTCCATCCATGTCCCTTCTTGGCCTCCCTGTGTTTTGTTAGAGTTCTTCTATAGTTTTGAACAGTTATTTTGATCTTTTAGTTAATTCTATGACCATTCGATCAGTGCTGAAATTGCCTAAAATTGCGTGACCTAGCCCCTTTAAGTCACACGAAAAGTAGAACTAATAACCACAGCACTTCGCCCTTCAACTTTCTGGGAAAAAGAAGTTGAAGTGAACTCGAAAATGATCAATATGCTCAATGCCAATGTTAATCCACCTATTCCCTTTTAGTTCCTTCAATCTTTCTGGGTTTCGAATTTTACTAGTAACCACCTGTCCTCCCAGGGGACAATTTTACGTTGCATCGTTTCCTCAGAAACCATGCGTAGTTATTTTCACCACAACTTACCTTTTAAATCGAACAAAGATCGCACTTACTTACGATTGGGAATCTACTCTAGGAGAAAGTATATAGTTTCAGTCACATGAATCATAGCACTAAGCGCTTCTTAAAACCATCTCAGGAAGTACGTGCTCGTATCCTCAAACTATGGTTTTCTTTCTTTCCTCCAGTGGGTGGGGTCAAGTTTGGGGTCCACGTTTTGTAAGACCTATATTGAAGTTTCCCTTCAAGTCCGCGCACGAGGAAGACCTTAGACAGCAAAGACCAGAACCAGGTTGCTGACCAGCGGTTTTCGTTAAAACAATGGTTTGCTGGGGGTGCTAAGTCTCGCGGGCTCAGAAAACCTGGTTGTGGTCATTGTTATTTAAGGTTTTTCGCGCACGAACCGTCGTTAAATTACCGTGATTTGATTTGTCCTCAAAAAACGTTTGGAGACTCCAGGGTAAGTTTATTAGGGATATGAACAACTGTGCCTCCGTTTTAAAGCCTGGTTTGCGCTGCGACATAAGCATAAGCCGACGAAGAAGAATTTCTCCAACCACGGCAAGTTTCTGGTAAAAAACAGTACCTTCGGACGCCATCTTAGGCACTATTAACTTCAATATCCACTGGCTTAACAAAAAAGGCGGCCACCTCGGTCTTACGCTTCCGTTTATGTTTCACCCTGCATACACAATTATTAACGTGACATAAGCATAAGAAACTGGAAACGATTTCGTTATCTTATACTTAGGCTGATGTTTATGCTTATGCTTATGATCCAATGTAAACCAGGCGTTAATGGCTATTCAGTTCTCGAAAGTAGATAACATAGTGCTACAAAGTTCAAATTACGGTTTTTGATGTGGTAACCTTGTTCTAAATAGGCCCAAGATTGTTAAAATTGCTTTCAAAAAGAAGAAGTTCACTCTGACCATCAGACCTGCAAGCGAGGTAAGTGAGCGTCGTCTAAAAATTTCTTGAGAACGGTGCGACGCGTGTACCAGGCCCCTCCCTAATGTTTGTACCCATTGTAGCATATTCTTTGCATGTTAAAGGCACGTGGGAATTTTAGACCTGGCGCGTGCGGTCTGTGCATCAGCAGTCTTTCTTCGATTTGCCTCCGGAAAGTAAAGTGATTAAACTCTATCGAGATTTTTGCTACCCGGAAGTCATCTTCAGAGAGACAGAGATGACTTCCCTTAGGCTCGCGAAACGTCAATCACCAACAGAAGTTCCAGACGATCAAACTCCATCGTTGTTCCCTTGACAGAACATCGCTAGTTCTCAATGAAAGCTCACACTTTTCTATTTTGCTTGTTACGAGTATATTAATTTTGCCGACACCATTCTTTGATTGCACTCACGTGATAACACGGCCATGGTGGTGCCAAAACAATAGAATATTTTAGCCCAAGTTTTGGATAATATTAGAGTCAAATTCCCAAAAGACGTTTTCGCTATTGTTCTTTCCACTAACATGCCCGCCTTGACCAACGTCAGGTGCAATCAAAGAGTGAATGTAAGGCTATCCTTTAATTTACACTCAGGCTATTATTTAGCGAATAGATTCCACATTGCCGTGCGTCTGTTAAGGTCGTGTTCTATTGGGATCAACCGTTTTTAGTTGGTTGGGTTGGTTGGGTTTTTTCGTGTTCTATTGGGAAAAAACCATTTTCGGTTGGTTTGGTTGATCAACTTTTTCAACCGGCATCAAACTTGGTTGAAACGGTTGAAAAAGCATTGGCAGCGACCGCTGTCGTTTACGTGGGCCATTTAAAGTCGGCCGCGGGCTCCTGCCGTGTTGCTTTCGGGCCTCAACTTGTCAACGCTGAGAAGACTGGTAATAACTATTCCTAGGAGTTACCGCGTTTCAACCGAAAACGGTTGGAAAAGTGTTCTATTGGGAACCTCAACCACTTCAACCGAAACCGGTTGCACTTGTAACGGTTGATCCCAATAGAACACGACCTAAGTAATAGATCAAAGATGATCAAAATGTGGTAAGAACAAAAAAGCGGCACACGGGGTGATAGCCGAGTTGTCGCTGATGTTCTTTACCACATTTTGCGTGCATTATTGAGCTTATAATGTGTTCTCTAATGCGACTCAATGGCCTTATAGAATGATAGTTATGGAGCAATGGCACTGAGTTTCAAGTTGGGAAGTCTGCGAGCTACAAAGCGACTTTGGAAAGTTGGAGTGGAGCACCATTCGTTTTTCAGACTATCGCAGGCCGATTTACCTCCAAAAGAAGTCGGATTCATGAAACTTGGGTCAAAGTTTCGATATAGGTCAGTCATTCCTTTTTTTTTTTTTTTTTTTTTTTTTCAAAAATTTGCCCCATTGTAATTGAAGAAAACACATCTAAGATGAAGGTCAATATAGACGTTGTGGATTGTATTTACTCCATGATAGAATGACTGAATTCCAAAATTTACAAAATTAAAAATAATAATCTCGAATTCATCTATGCCAGCGGAAAATTAGGTGAGGCCGCTGGGTGGATTGGAATCAGAAACCTTCTGTCGCTTCAAAGTTCAGAATTTTTATAATACTAACTCAACAGAATATCGCGTTTCTGATTGGTCAATGACGAATGCATAAACGAGTTATAGAGTGCAAAAGAGGTCATAGGGTGCAATACGGAGTTGCTATGGCAACACAGCGATGGATTACCGTATTTATTCCATTAAGCGCCCACCCCCAAGGACAGGATTGCATGACATCCATCCAGCAAGCCCTAACAGCTTCTCGCGCGACTGACCCATTTGCTGACGTTAAGCTGTCGGATGTCGAGGAGGCAGCACCAGAAAGTTCCCTTATTGTGCTGAGCGATGATGACATTGAAGTTGATTGAGAATTATGATAGCTAAAGAGACTTCTGCGAAGACCAAACAATGAGTTGTTAGTCCTGGGCATACTCGTGGTCACGAGTGGCCATAAATCGCGAAAGGCGCGCGTAAGTTCATTCGATTTCCTATACTTATTAACCAAAAAATCAATTCTTATTTTTCTTTGGGATTTCCTAACTATGTTAAATAAACACTAAGCTACCAAAGTTTTAAGCTGTGGTTTCAAAAAGACACCTGTTCATTATAACTGGAATTTTCTTATTGAATGGTTCGCCATTACTAACTTTAAGATGTTGAGAGAGTTGGATCGAGGAGAAAATGACGTCAAAGACTCACTTGTTTAAGAATGCAATGCGTGGGTACAGCGCCGCAGAAGTAATATGCAGCACGGCGGTTTTGGGCTTTCAGATTTTAAAACTTGCGTTTTGCATTTATAATATGCTGCATTCATACGCTGAAATTTTAAGCCAGTGAACCTTTGACGTCACTTTGCCCTGGATCCAACCCTCTGAGGTCCAGTCAGGCAGTTTTAAACGTGCCTAATGGCGGACCGTAAAATCCAAAACTTACACTCAAAGTAAACGGCCTTTGAATAAAAATCAAAGCTCAAGTTTTAAAAATCTGAAGAAAAAAAGGTAGTGATTTTTTTAATCATAGTGGCACTTAAAATCTTCAATGAAATGACTGTCGCAGTTATGGGCGCTCATTTTGCAACAGCAAAATGAGTAGAATATACATGTATGACCTTTCGTATCTAAAAGTAATTATTAATTTCGTTCACCGAGATAGAGCAAGTTTCAATCGAGTGTCGTAAAACCAAAACCAAAGTAATTACTTTGGCCAATCGAGAAGGACGGAGACAATCCAGTTAACCAATCAAAACTCGAAGTAATAACACGCAGCCGACACAAAGCGCGGGGAAAATGTGCACGCGCGAGCCACGATTGGTTTTGATTTCACTTCTGATTGGTTGAAAAAGTGGCGCGAGAACTCTGAACCAATCGCTGAGTGAAGTAATCAAACCAAAGCAATTCGCTAATTACTTTCGACACTCAATTGAAAACCGCTCTAAACTTGTCAAGGGTGAACAGTCCTTTATGTCCATTGTTTTATTTATTCCCCGCAGTGGCCGAACTCAGCATCAGGCTCGCCACAGTCAGGAAATCAACCGTGCTCCCCCAGAGTTCGAGCGAATTTCAAGTAAACGCTTCTCATCGAAGGTCCTTGATGGTCAGTAACAAATTTCAAGTTTGGATTATGGGAGAGACTTCCAAGAGAGATTGTTGCAGAGATTTCCAACGGTGTTTTTTTTTCCCAAACCTGACTTAAATTTAGATCCTTAGAAAATAAACGCGCCGATTGGCCTCACCGGAACTCTAAACATATCATGACAGGCTCGGATTGATTAAAACGTTGACAGCGTTTTCTGTAGCGAAAGATTGCACTATGCTGTTGATAGCGGTATAGCATCTCCATATTTCATTGTCTAAAACGCCAGCAGCCTTTATTTCCTTAATTCGCTCTGACTAAGGGCCAACGCTGAAAGCGTTGGCATTCAAATTTCTCTGCGGGCGTCAGTTTACCATATCAACCCAGTTGATAAACCCATTTCTGCGTTTGACTTCCACACCGACACGGCACCACAGTTGCTTGAGCAGCTGAAGCTCTTTATCCATTCTTTATTCCAGGAGCGCATGAGTACGAGCTTGCCTCTCCTATACAAGCCCTACAAGTCAACCTTTGCTCGTATCTTTCTATTCTTAGAACGCCACGAGTTCTTCGGCTCTGCACACACTGTTTAGAATGGCCAATCAGAATAAAGTTATTGTGGAACAAAGACAAAAATAGCAAAAACAATGTATGCAAATTGTGCAAATTGACTTAAATTGTTGTAAATGTGACTCTCCCGCTGAAGGATTAGTTCTAAAAATAGAAAGATACGGGCAAAGGTTGACTCAAGGATGTAATGCATTGGGAGGCTCCTAGTCATGGGCTCCTGTTTGTTCGTATTGGTGGTTTTGGGTCATAGTTTGTTCATAATGCACCCTTATTCCAAAATGGCCGCCTTTTTAGTATTCCTTTGTTTTTGATTGCAAATTGGCCCTTTTGGCCTCGCTTTTAAACGTGAAATTCAAAAGAATATTTAACAATTATTCCATGAGCGTGCGTTGGATATGAGATGGTAAATAGCCAACGAGGCGCGTAGCGCCGAGTTGGCTATAACCAGTCGCATATCCAACAAGCGCGAATGGAATAATTGTTTTATTAAATTCTTTGAACTCCAAAAGTTTGGAAGTACGAAATACGAGCGAAAAAAGGGAGAAAATCCTAGCAAAATCGAAAAAACTTGATGAAGATGCGATGTTGTGTAATACCTGGTGGTCAGACAGACGCAGGCTCATCACATAAACATTTCTTACCTTTTCGCGTACTTCTAAGCTTCGAAATTGATCCAGACTTTCCCCAAAAACGTTTTTCTTGTGCTTTACACCAAGAGAAATTTCGATTTCTGGCGTAAAAAATTTTAGCTTAGCAACGTTTAGCGCAATCATTTACCATATATGGTCAAACTAAGGTATATGAGCTGATAACCGAGATTGAGTGAACCAATCAGAGCACGAGAATTGCACGAGAAGAGGCCAAAAGGGGCAATTTTCAATCGAACAAGCGAATACTAAAATGGGCCTTAATCATACCGCGGCCATGTTGAGTCCCAAGGGATTGAAAACTTTTGCTTTTGCGCATGCACCGAAACTCGTTCCCAAACATTTCAACTCGAGGCTCGGGGTGCGAAATCTATTGTCTATGGCCAATATGGCCGCCGCGCGAATAAGGCCCATGGCGGCCATTTTGGAGTAAGGTGTATGGTGTTGCTCCACTTCAAGAATTGTTCGTCAGACAGCTGCTCGAGTCCAATTGCAACTTGAGGCAAAAGCTGTGTTTTACAAATGTAATACACCGAGACCGAAGACTAATTTTGCCAAGAAGATGATATTTGTGTCACAGCTATACTATGGAACCGAATTCACGACCAAAGAAGGGGAATTTCTTTGGAGATTTTAAAAAGGTCAATTTAAGAAATAGACTCCGAATTTTATTGATTTTGACTCATTTATGGTTTTGTTCGTAATAAGTACAGTTCTTAGTTTCCTTTTGTCATTTTGATAGTTCTCTACTTATGTAAATTCTAGGTTCTAGTCGAGATGGAACTAGCAAGAATTTAGGATTCTTGATATTTTTGTTATATTTAGGATTAGTGTGTTCAAGGTAATTTTTTTTTTAAGAAAATGTTATGATAAGGATGTATTCTTATGAAAAAGCTTTTTTAAATTAGATCAACCGATTCTGATGTATTTGTTGTTGTTGTTGTTGTTGTTGTTCTTCTTCTTCTTCTTCTTCTTCTTCTGCTGCTGCTGATGCTGATGATGATGATGCTGATCTTGTGATTTATGCTGGATAGGTAACCGAAGGAGCGAAGCTATCTTGGAAGAACCCAGATTGGAAGAAGAGAAAGAAGATGAAGAAAAGAGAGACGAAGAAAAACCTATGGAACAAACAGGTGTGCTTTTACCACGAAACTATTTTCTTTCATGCGTGGGTTAGCTGGGTGAGTGAGTGAGATCAAGTATGGACTAATAGTCACTGCCAGGGTGCCTTGACAGGCTGACGTCCGATCTCACCGCAGAAAAAAGATTCTTAAACTTCCACGAGACTGTATTCTTGGATTTCACATGACGTCACGACCGCCATGTTTGTGTCCTCGAATAAATAAAGGGCGGTCAAATTGGTGTCCTGACCCAATCCTCAATTGATCACGTGAGTGAAAACCAAGAATATGACAGAGCGACTTTCATATGACCTTGAAAAATAAACGTAAAAACAGAACGTATTTTTCGTTGGCTTAGCGAACGCGGATGCAAACAAAGTCATCTCTCCATGAAACTTTCTGGAAAGTTTCGCTTTGACGTCATTTGAAATGCAATAATGTGATTGGGAAATCAAACTGTTTACTGCCCATATTAGGAGTTTCCTTGCTAGGAATAAGGAGAAGCTTTGTTTTAATCTTGCCAAACATTGGTCCGTGAAACAAATTGCGAACACTTTTTCGAGGTCATACGATTGTCACTCTGTGCGGTATGTAAACCGTTACTGAAGGAAATGTATATATTTTGAAGTGCTGATTATAAACATAAAACGAAAGGTAGAAGAGATCCTCGCACTCAGATCATTCACTGTCAGTCCTTACACGGGAACAAATGATCCCAACAAATTGACCTGCTTCGGCCCAACTGTGTGTATAAGCTCCAGTTTAGCTTATAGCGGTTTAATAGACCATTTTACAGTTGTGTGCTTAGTTACCTGGCCTTTGAATGAAAGTGAGGCTGGAGTTGACCTTGCTATGATAGAAACCTCACTGCTTTTCTTATGTTAATGATTTTGTTCTCATGCTAATAAGTAGGAATTTACATAAGAAAAGCTGTGAGGTTTCTATCAAAGCATGGTCAACCCCAGCCTCACTTTCATTCAAAGGCCAGGTAACTAAGCACACAACTGTAAAATGGTCTATTCCAACTGACGAGATACCCAAGCAGGATAAACAAACATTACAAAGCGCGCGGTTCGACAACAAAAACGAGAATAACGATGACTGAAATGTTACTGAACGAAATACTTTGGAATAAATGAAAGCAGGAGCTCATCAAGAGGAGCCTCTATCTCCTCTAATTCCTTGAGTCAACCCTTTCCCGAGTAAATTTACTTTTAGGAACAGGTGTCATAATTTCCTTGACGCTGAGATAGCTCTGTTTTGATTGGCTTTTACAACAGTGGGCGTGCTGAATGTCCCAAGGGAGATTGGCTTTTACAACAGTGAGCGTGCTGAATCTCCCAAGGGAGGTGTTCTATAAATAAATCTACTCGGGAAAGGGTTGACTCCGAGGCCAAGTATGGGAGATAGAGGCTCCTCTTGATGAGCTCTTCGATAGGTACCTCGTAGTAGGAGAATTCCGAGGTATAAACCGGCCCACAAAAGAAATTTGCAAAACAACTTCCACACATAAAATTTTCCAGGTTTTAAAAGCACGTGGCAAGAAAAACAGTCCGAGACTACTATGGGCAATTCCGTCGGCCCGCAATACGTACAAACTAGATCCAACATTGTGGCTTCATAGCTCAGTTGGTAGAACATTGCACCAGCATCGCAGAGGTCATGGGTTGGAATCCCGTTGAAGTCGCCTGAATTTTTCAGGTGTTTATAATTAGGGAAAATTTCTTAAATTGCCCAGCTAATTGCGAGGACCACTTCTATCTTTCGTCTAAACCATTACTATAGACCGAATGCATAAATGGCGGCCAACAAAATGTTCTTTTGTTTATGTGCTAATTAGACTCACTAGCCTCGTCTGCATGTACAAAATACAAAAGAAAGGTTGCTTGAGAGCGAGGCTAGTGAGTCTAATTAGCACATGAACAAAAAAATAATTTTTTGGCTGCCATTTATGCATTCGGTCTGTTACCGTTCAAATTTGGGTTTTAAAGTAATACCTGTCCCTCAGGGTTTTAAAGTAATACCTGTCTTTGTTCAAAGAATATTTTAACCTGAATTTGCTGCCACTTGAGTAGCTGAACTTCCGGTTTCCTGTTGAAGGCCAGCTGATGTGCGATCATGTGATGTAAGACTAACTGTGATCAAGTTGACGTCACGATTTGATTGGTTTGAAGAGGAGACCAATGTGATTCCCCAGTCGTGGCCTCTTCCTCGCCATTTTATATTTATTCAGAGAATTTTTTTTTTACAGAGGAGACCAAACCCGCTCCGTTAGTAACAGGAGAATAGTAAGTAGTGGATAAGCCAATTCAAAAATACCATAATACTCTTTGTTTGTCCCTCCAAAATTTTGCATAAGCATTGTTTCCAGTTTCTCTTGGGACCATTGTAAGTCCGAAGAGAAAATATAAAAAAAGCAATGCTTATGCAGAATTTTGGAGGGACAAACAAAGATTATTATGGTGTTTTTGATATTGGCTCTTTCAAACTGCTCTTTTTAATCTTATTAATAATTCATCACCCAAGTCCACCAGGATGAACGAGACACTAATCGGCCACTCGTTCGAGAAGCTTTATCAAAATCCACTGCTTCGTATTTAATCAGGGGTTCCAAATACCGAGAAACAGATGAAAGCACCGCGGCGAAGACGGAGTGCTTTCATTGTTTCTGCGTCGTGTTTTCATCTGTTTCTCGGTGTTTGGAACCCCTGTTGAACGCTCGCACTCATTTTTGATATATTAGAGAATGCTAGCATGGGCAACGATTGCGAGTAAGAGAACAAGTGCAACTTACACGCGTTCTCGAAGTCGTGCTCTACGTATTTAGGTAAGCGTATAATACGCTCCAGCCTGCAGAAAATACTATTATGGGATGAAGTTTACATTTCGGTGCCAGTTTTGATTGAGTTGCTGGGGTTTTCACGTTTTCTAGTGCCGGGAAGCCTGACCCTTCACAGTAAACGGCGAAAAGCAAACGTAACAAACTTGTACTTTCCGCTAAAGCCGTCGCAGACCCCTTGGCCGGGACAAGTTGAGCACACGGGACTGCGCAGTACAGATGCGCAGTAATCAAAATCCCAGAACTCGTACTCGAAATCACACTGGTTATCGATGCTAACATTCTCAATTTCAGCAGTCAAACTCCGCACATGCGCAGTCCTTCATAAAAAGTAACGTACAGTCCTACTGAAGAATAATTTGAAAGCGGAGGAAGTAATACTGATTTGCAATCAAATTTGTTTAGAGACATTTGCGTTCTACAGTTGCCCCATTGTTCTGACGTCAAGGTTCTTTATTGTTACCTATAAGGCAAACGAAACACGTTACAGTTATCCGAGGCTAAACGGAAGTTCTCTCGAAAGAGGAGGAAAACCCATTACACTCCGTTTTGCATGCCGATGAGCTGGTGACATGACACCTTAATTCGGTGTGAGGGAACGGAGGAAGAGCTGTGAAATTGTTACTGCAAAAAATACCTTAACCTTCCGTAAGTTTGAGACCATTTGAGAGTGCAATAAGCGAAAACCACGGCTTTCACGTTGAAAAGGGAAAAAAACACAAGTCCCGGGCATTGGTGAAGGTATTCACGATGTGAATTACGATATTTCGACTGCTTAAATTCTAAAATATAAATACATATATTCGAAATATATTTATAATGTAAGATAACATAATTAATAATAATGTTATTATTATTATTATTTATTATTATAATTATAATCAATAAATTAATATTAATTATCATATTAATATTACGTAATTATTATTATATTATGTATTATTATTATTTATATTTATTTATATTCGAAATTTATGTAGTATCATTATTACTGCTTAAATTCTGTCATCGATAAAATCGAAAAGATTACGTTCTCAGCCGGAACTTTTTTTATGAGCAAGCTCTTAGGAGTCACGTATACAGTAAACACCCTCAGATGAGAACCTAGATTTTTCCAAGTTAGGCCAAATAGGTTCATATGAAAGTAGTGGTTACGGTAGTTTCAGGCTATCTAGGTTCTTGAATTAGTTTTTATTTCCACAAAAGATGTCTACTCTATGATATGGTATGACTGATTTCTTCTGATGACGACGCTGATACCTTTTTTTGAATTCCGGCTTTATATTTTCATAACTATGAAAAATAAGTCTTGAACAAAATCTGTACAGTTTGAAGTGAAATTTGTTCCAGTCGCCTGAAATTTCAAGGTCATTTCTTAGATAAGAACTTGTTTCATTTTTTAGGCTAACCTGATTCTTATGTGTTAAATTGTAGGTTCTTATATGCGGGTGTTTACTGTAGTTCGGTGGTAGATCACCCGAACTAATCGAAAGTCGTTCGACGAAGGTTCGGCTCTCGCAAAGCAGCACTCGGATTTTTTCCGAGTATCCCCCGAGTCAGCGTCGTAGGAAATGGAGGCACCTGTGTCACATGTCGTTATTGTTCTTTCCTTTCAGAGTTTACCATCTTCCCCCTGGATTTAACAACATTACGTTGAGTTGCTGTGGTTGTCTGTGTGCTTTTACTGCCCTGCAGCTATCAGTTCGTTCGTATAGTGATATCTTAAATTTCACTTTAACTGAAACTTGATATTCCCACGTAGAAGAATATATTGACGTGACCTTTGAATTAGTAAATGCTTTATATAGGCTTTTGGGTGTGAATTTCTTTGAGAATTTATGGGCGTTATTATTTCGAGATGTAATCAGAGATGTGATTGTGATTTTATATTTTAAGAAAGACAAATTTCCCCTTAATCTTTGACAGAGTTTGTTTCTACCTAAATAATGGAAAGAAATCATTGTTGATCCAGTATCATTCTAATTTTAATCACAAAACGAAGGCAATAATGACGAGAAAGCCAACCGGTGTCGGCGAGACCTTCCTGAGAAACAAGAAAATTACTTGACGTTAACGAAATGCGACGTAGCAGTTGTTATTCAATAGAGCCGACAAGTCAGGGAAGCGCATAAGCATAATTTTGTAGATTTGTGAAGTTCGAATCACATATTGTAACATTAATTCCTTGTAAGGTATTGACCAATCACGTAGCCAGAACTTTGTCACGTGATAAAGGTCAACATTTGGAAGAGACTAGGAATAATTGAGGATTTTTAAACGCTACTGCACCTAATTAAATCAATCGTAAAGAGATGATTAACTTGCCGAAAAGGCGAGGCGATTCTCATTGTCGGCTTCAAACAGTTTCGAACTGTACAACGAAATCTGAAAAAAGGAGAGAAATGGTGTACCTTCTTCACGAGATGTTTTTATTTTTAAACGAATTTTCTTTTTCGTTATTATCCTATTTGTTTTCCTATTTATTCGCTGTTTATTTTGCGTGAAACCCTCAAATGGTTTTGAACGTCGAATAGCCCACTTTCGATATATTAAAATTCAGTCCTAAACAAAAAGTATCATCTCGAGGCTCTGGGGAATAAATACAAGGATTTGAATGAGTTTATTCCCCAGAGCCTCGAAATGACGCTCGCTAAAACAACCCTTTTGGTAATCACTTGGCTTAACCAATAGGCGTAACAAAAATGTATGCGCTTGGACTCGCGTTCAAAACGAGGCTAAACTGTGCTCGTGTCTGCACCTGTTGGCACAAGAAACGATAGACTTTAATTGAGAAGATACTGAATCTTTTGTAATCGGCCTTACATTTTATAGCTATATCCTCGGCATTATCTCTTGGTCGTTCAAATGTAGCCATAGGGCTTTTAGATGCTCGTACATAGATTGTTATGGCGTTGACCTGTTAAGCGAGTAATTTTGCTGTTAATAAAAGGAACCACAAGTGTTGCTTAGTGTCGTCTTTTGGGTAAACCCTTGTTTTGGGGGGGGGGGAGGGTGTTGGGGCATGTCCCGCGGGACATTTTAAATGGTAAACGTTGCATGGGAATGTCAATTTCGAGAGCCTATGGATGATCCTTCTTTAGTATCTTTTATAATTGACGGTTTTGAGCTATTTCAAACAAGGACAGTGTTAATGCAATCGTTGGTCCAGTTAGTTTTTCTTTTTCGAAATCGCGCTTGTTACGGAAACGTTTTTCATGTTAGTTTAGTGAGTTCGACCGAACCACACGAGGACTTCCTTGGACACTGAAGAGCCCTTCCGACAGTATTCGCCAATTTGTGGTGGCGGAGTTCCCGGCATTGTGGTCTGTTCTATTCTCTCCAGCAAAAACGGCCGACCTGGCTGTATTTCGATGCCACCTGATCAGAATCAGCCACAAGTCAAGCGGACTTTGTTCGGCGCAAGAATTTGAAGATGTATCGAATTCTAAGCTCATCTTCATGGCTCTTACAATAACAGTGATTGTTGTTTAGATTAAAAACTCTGACTGCTTCTGCAGGTACCGGAGCAGAAATTACGTAAAAGCAAAATACAGAAAACAAAACAACTCCAAATAAAGACTAATTCCAAGTGACCAAAATCACAATGCTTTCCAGTACCTGCAGAAAGACCCAAAACTCTGGTGCTACCGTTTATCAAAGGATAGGAACAAGTAGTTTGTTGTGCTTGTTTGTCTTTATTTCTTTTTGTTTTCTTTGTACTTTCTTCGATGAATATATTAATGTCTTGTTAAGCAATCTGTTTGCCATTCCGGATTCCATATATCAGATTCCTGTTTTTTTTTTATTTCCGGTTGGATGCCATATTTACCCCGAGGTAACACTATAATTGTACAGCATATTGGTCGGCCTTTTTGGTCAAGAGCCTTTGAAGAAACGACGCGGCCAAATAACAAAGACGGAATTCAAAAATATGGAAATATCTGGCCCTCTGCATTATGCGTGATTTCATATTTCAAGCGATCAAGTGAAGCTATGATCTTCGCAGTTATGAATGCAATTTTTACAGTTGCGTAGAGAAGCCTGAAAAATTCAGGACTTCAACGGGTTTTGAACCCGTGACCTCGCGATTCCGGTGCGACGGTCACTTGATTTCATATCCGCTGTTCATATATGATTCTTTTCATATACCATTTCATCATTTATTTCATATTTCATCACGCGCCGAACAAGAGATTACCAATTACGCTTTTTATTTCAACCGGTGATCCTTGCATTCTGATTAGTATTCCCAAATCGCACTATTTTTTGCTCTAAGTCGCACCATTTCCCAGAATAGAACACTTAAACAAAACAACCAATCAGGTTTCAAGGCTTGTTTAAGGTAACCAATCAAATTGCAGGATAATGAAGGACAAAGAAAACCATTGTGTGGTTCTCAACTGGTAAATAAAATGTTGGCATTTGAATTCTTGGAAATTTTTTGTTCAAATGCCCCCCTCCCTTGGCCAAAAAGCTGTTCAAATGCCTCATCATAGGTCCATTTCAGGTGATCAAATGCCCCCACCCCTATGGGGCGCCGTTTGTTAAAAAAATTATTTAGAACAAATTTGTGACATTTTTTCTTATTTAAAAATAATGAAAATTGCCAGAAAATTTATTTATAAATAAGACGCAAAACTTGTCGCATAATATGTAAATAATTGTTTTAGGCACATCCTGATTTATAAATAATTTTGATCGCGAAATGAATTATATATAAATAATGAATTACACAACTTCAATTATTTATAAATCAGTCTGTCTCCAAATCATTTATTTACATATCATAAAGTTAGACAAACCAGTTGCAAATTTATTATTTATAAACAATAAACTCCACCTCGCGTGTAAATCGATTATTTATAAATAATGACTTTCGCGTCTGGGAGCAAAGTCATTATTTATAAATAATGACTTTCAACCCTGGGAGCAAAGTCATTATTTATAAATAATGAATTATAACCATTATTTGTAAATGATAAAATTGGCTCTTGCCGCATGTAAAATCATTGTTTATAATAATGCGCTCCACCTCGCGGAAACCATGTAACGTTGTTTTAAAGAGATTGACATTATGGCGGACCGAGATAGATTGTCTCGTGCTATATCAGAAGCCGTCTCTCGCGCCGTCAGTGATGCCTTGGAAAGTGCCTTGCCTCAGACAAGTAATCGGGTAAGTCACAACGTGGCTATCGGATTTTAATATTTGAGCTCTGATTTCTGCGCTTTTATCATTCGATTCCCCGCTGTTGTAGGTCACCGAATGAAAATAGCTCTCACTCTCAAGGAAACATCGTCGTTTCTGCGGTGGCTAATGCTTCCAGCCCAAATCCGCAGGTGGGAGTTAATCACTTCAAGTACCTTTAGAACAAAAGCAATACCACACTTTCATTGTTTGCTTTATCTAGTGGCCTCACTTGAAGCGTTGAATGTTTGGTATAAGTTTGTCAGTTTGTCACGCCATTGCGTGACAAGCTGTTTCGGGCATTAGTTGCACCCCCCCGCCTCCGTTGTAAAGCCGTTTCATTTGTGTTAAATAACGAGATTAAGGTGTTATAAAGGGCCAGCTGGGTTGGTATTGTAAATAGCGTCCCTGACTCTTGAACCCAATGACCCATGAGCATCACTTCTCCAACATTCGGGTGGTTGCTTGCAATCACTTCAACAGCCTGGCGTATCTCAGGACCACTTAAGGGGGAAAATCTATGGTTGTCAATGTTAAAATATCGAATATCCATGAACAGGGTGGGTCTGGAAACATGAAATACATTGGTCATAGCAATCTTGAGTTTTAAGAAAGCCTCCAGTTGCTCCTTGTCAATTCTTTTCATTGGCCTCCCTCCGGACCTAAAGAAAAGAAAGTTATACTTTCACCTTAGTGAAAGTGAAAGTAGTTCTTGGACGCGTGATCTTTCATACAATGCCTTTACTATAGACTGCCTTAAAATTTCCAAATTCTCGTGTTCGGCTCAGCCGTGTAATCATAAGAAATGGTAATTCTGACTATGTGGCAGTGTATTGTTTTTTACATGACCTCACAGCGGCCATGTTGGTGTCCCTGAAGAAAAAAACGGGAACCATATTGGTGTCCCACACTAACCCTGGGAATCCAACTGCAAATTAGTTCTTCTGAAACCAATATGGCCACTAATCATATGAGTGAAAATACCCTACAGACATGTGGGGTAGGGCCACTTGAGGAGATTTAAAGATAGTCATATAAAGTCGGTCTGGAGGTTTTTAACCTAGACTAGGTCTGCACTCCTTTATGCACCCATGTTTTATTAGGGGATATTTATTTTCCAGCGTTCTTAGTTTTCGTCGTAACTCGGCCCCAAAGTTAGCGTCAACACCGAAGGTTGGGGTATTCGTTCCCCTTTACCCGAAGTGGTTTTGGGTTTCGATTTCTGTGGTGTCGCATTCATTTCTTGTCGCGTTCATTATTATTATTATTATTATTATGATTATGATTATGATTATGATTATGATTATGATTATGATTATGATTATGATTATGATTATGATTATTATTATTATTATTATTAGTAGTAGTAGTAGTAGTAGTAGTAGTAGTAGTAGTAGTAGTAGTAGTAGTAGTAGTATGGTGATTGGCGTTGATTTGTTAATTTGAATTTACAGTGTCCCCAAATAGTGCTCCAGCGCTAGAAAGTCGTCTTCTTCTTCTTCTTCTTCTTCTTCTTCTTCTTCTCCTAAACATCATGTGAGTGATCAATAGTTTGCCAGTAAAGGTTGACCTATAGGCCCTGTATTTAAACAGTTGAATGCGTCTCGTTGCGTAATGTAGCCAGAATAACACCCGAGGTCCGGGTTTTCATCCACTACCTCACCCCCTAGCACTAAATTAGAAAGAACATCTACCGCTTCTACCTCATCGGTACTTCTTCATCAGTGTTGTCAACTATCAAGGCAAATTCTTCTGGTGCGTTCTTACCTGATATGAGAAAAAATGTATCCAGCGATATAAGGTTCATTAATATTATTAGTTATTAATGCAGGCTTCTCGAGAATTACGGTTTTGTGCGATTTAACCGAACGGTATTTTACGATTACACACACAAAATAACCACCTCAGAAGTAATTCCAGCAGTTTGTCACGCAATGGCGTGACAAACTTATACCAAACATTCAACGCTTCAAGTGAGGCCACTAGATAAAGCAAACAATGAAAGTGTGGTATTGCTTTTGTTCTAAAGGTACTTGAAGTGATTAACTCCCACCTGCGGATTTGTGCCGGAAGCATTAGCCACCGCAGAAACGACGGTGTTTCCTTCAGAGCGAGAGCTATTTTCATTCGGTGAAACCTACAACAGCGGGGAATCGAATGATAAAAGCGCAGCAATCAGAGCTCAAATATTAAAATCCGATAGCCACGTTGTGACTTACCCGATTACTTGTCTGAGGCAAGGCACTTTCCAAGGCATCACTGACGGCGCGAGAGACGGCTTCTGATATAGCACGAGACAATCTATCTCGGTCCGCCATAATGTCAATCTCTTTGAAACAACGTTACATGGTTTCCGCGAGGTGGAGCGCATTATTATAAACAATGATTTTACATGCGGCAAGAGCCAATTTTATCATTTACAAATAATGGTTATAATTCATTATTTATAAATAATAATGACTTTGCTTCCAGGGTTGAAAGTCATTATTTATAAATAATGACTTTGTTCCCAGACGCGAAAGTCATTATTTATAAATAATCGATTTACACGCGAGGTGGAGTTTATTGTTTATAAATAATAAATTTACAACTGGTTTGTCTAACTTTATGATATGTAAATAAATATTTTAGAGACAGACTGATTTATAAATAATTGAAGTTGTGTAATTCATTATTTATATATAATTCATTTCGCGATCAAAATTATTTATAAATCAGGATGTGCCTAAAACAATTATTTACATATCATGCGACAAGTTTTGCGCCTTACTTATAAATAAATTTTCTGGCAGTTTTAATTATTTCTAAATGAGAAAAAATGTCACAAATTTGTTCTAAATAATTTTTTTTACAAACGGCGCCCCATACACCCCCGGGAAAATTACCAGATTTTTATTAACTGAATGCATTGGTTTTACGGAGTTTCATGCAACGACACTTAAATACTTCCCATACATTCATTCCACACCTACATATCAATCGTCGCAAATGTATTAAAATGTTCATATGCCCGGGGGTGGGGGATATTGAAGCTTTAATTTGACTGGTACATAAGTAATCATTGTGTGATTTCTAAATGGATGTAATAAAGGGGTAATTGAACTGAGTGGAGTGCAATTTGGTCTGAAATCATACGTGTGATTTCAAAATCGAACGAGCGCGCAGCTTTCCAACTAGACGGAAGTCCTTTGCCTAGTGCTGGGGGAGAAGGGTACATTGACCCCAAATAAACGTCAAAACAAAAATATTTCTCCCAGCAGAGGCACCATCGCATTTCCGGTTAGATGCCACATTTAGCCTGAGGTAACCGCCATTTTTGTTCGTCCTTTCTGGTCAAGAGCGTTTGAAGAAAGGACTCAGCCTAATAGCATTTACGTTATACAAAAGCATAGAAATCTCTGAGCTTCTGCATTATGCGTGATTTAATATTTTATTACGCGGCGAACAACAAGTCGCATTCAATTGGTTTCCTTTAATTTCCTGCTAGACGAAAACAAGATGTCCTACCCTGCGTTTGGAATCTTCAGATTTATTTTCTTAGCTTCATGTTTGGCCTTTGTAAATGGCAAGCCCACAAAAGTTGTGAACACAACGTCTGGACCAGTCCGTGGTGAATCCATTGTTTTGACTACTAACAAAATCCTTATTCAATACCTTGGAATTCCATTTGCTAAGGCCAAAAGATTTGAAGTTCCACAATCACCCGAGCCGTGGACAGTTCCACTGGAGGCAACTTCGTTTGGACATTCATGTTGGCAAAAACCGAGTGTTGTCGTGAAGTCGACTTCAACAATGAGCGAGAACTGCCTGACCATCAATGTCCTTATTCCTGAAACCAGAAGTGGGCTTATACCAGTAATGGTTTTCATCTATGGGGGTGGGTTTGCGTTTGGTAGCTCAGCATATCGCGTTTACAACGGTCAATATCTTGCCTCCGAGGGAGAAGTTGTCGTTGTGACCTTTAATTATCGACTAGGAGTCCTCGGTTTTCTGTCAACTGGAACAAATGACTTACCTGGGAATTATGGACTCTTAGATCAAGTGAAGGCTTTGCAGTGGGTACAGGACAACATCGAGGGGTAAAGTATATATGAAAATGATTAAGGCTAAAGCTAATATGAAAAATTGTTTGTTATTTAAGTCAGGTGGGACCCTTTTCAGGACAAATACATATGACAAGTGTAGGGCCAATACAAGAATAGGGCGTGCCAAGTTTTTTCGTTTGTAATGTTAAAATGGTTAGATATTAATGACCGGTAAGGCTGACTTACATAATAATAATAATAATAATAATGACACACCTGAGAAGTTCTGGAAATTGTCACTCCCAGGGCGTTCAAGTCTCATGCATTTCGATGCAATCTCATGCTCTCACACCGACACAAGCATTTCTCACGCATTGGCACTTTTCTCATGGGTAACTACCATTTAAGCTTTCAGAAGTGCTAATGAATTTCTAATTCGTTCCTTCACTAGCTTTGAACTTTGGCCAATGTTCAATCTGTTCGCTTACGGCCAATTTTCGTGTTTGTTCAGGACTTTCACCCATTGATATAAGAAGCATAGGCCGATATATTAGCTCAGGCTGACCATAATAACATGGGCTCTCCTAGCAAGCAGCATTAAAAAACCAAAATTGCAGACTGAGTCAAGGGTGCATTTCCAGCGATTTGAAAAGTGCAAGTTTCGAAAATTTTCTGGACCTCCCTCCCTTCATCCTTAATTATTCTCATTAATGTCACACTTTGTTATACTATTTATTGCATATTTTCATTTTATTTCTCACTGTACAACTGACGATGATGTCTCATCTGAAACATGTATTGTCTTCATTGAAAAATGAACTTCCCAAACATTGTGTTGTTCATCATTTGAAGCAATATCCTACTTCAGGCTGCTACAAAGCATTAATAATAATAATGCTTGATTAATTAATAATAATAATAATAACAGTAATATCTCACTTTGTTATACTATTTATTGCATATTTTCATTTTATTTCTCGCTGTACAAGTGACGATGATGTCTCATCTGAAACATGTAATGTCTTCATTGAAAAATAAACTTCCCTAACATTGTGTTGTTCATCAAAGCAATATTCTACTTCAAGCTGCTACAAAGCGTTAGTAATAATAATAATGTTTGAATAATGAATAATAATAATAACAATAACAATATTCATTCATCGGAAGCCATGTGGAAAGTATAAATATGGCACGCACAGACAATGACAAGACATGTGGGACATGAACATTGAATGTGATCATGTCATCGAGGCATGGAGACCAGTGTTGTTTGAAAAGAAAATGAATACCTGCACAATAGTTGATATGGCTATTCCTGGAGATAGCAGACTGCACAAAAAGGAGCAAGAGAAAATTGAAAAGTACCAGCTGGGATTTGAAAAGTTAACTGAAATCAAACATTTGTTTTTGAGGAAAGGAGAAAACCGGAGTACGTACCTGGAGAAAGACCTCTCAGAGAGTAGGGAACTAACAGACTCAACCCCCCTGACGCCAAGTCTGGGAATTGAAAGTAACCCTGGCCACATTGTTGGGAGGCGAGTGCTCTCACCACTGCGCTGTCTCTGCTCCCCACGTACTGTAGCATCTTCATCTGGCCAGTCTAACACAGTGTTTTGTATTTATCATACAGTGCCCCACCTGAATGTGGTAGATCTATTCCATTCACAATCACAAAGAATTTACTATGAATAAAGAGGAGGATGTTTAAATGTAATATTCAATGCACCAAAAGGGAAAAGTGGATCTTAACATCCTCCAGATTATCTGCATACAATCATGTAATTCTTCACGTTACAGAGGTGCCAACCTCTGCCTGGAGACAAAAAATGTAAAGGTTTCTTTTTATCCGGACTCCTCACAATCGGCCCATCCACTTCCCACCATTAGCCCACTCCCCCTTTCTCCCAAGAAATGCGCCCACCCACTCCCTTTCCAAATCAAATCTACCATTCTTCCCAGAGTCGAATTAGGCTCTTCAATGTTGACCACTACTAGGAAAAGGAAGTTAAATGAAATACAAATGATGACATACAGTATCATACTTGGTCCTCAAGACCAGATTCATGTAAGAATTGTGGCCTAATAATAGATAAAAGGGGAATACTGATAATACTTTGCCTTATAATATTATAATTATGTCTGCAATTTCGTAAATTCCTTCCTAAAATTCAGTTCATTATTTGACCCATTGAGGAATAAAATTTCTGGTGATAGACAGAGTAAAATCTACCAGGAATCAGTGGGTTAAAGGGGACATAGTTTTGAGTTGATGTACTGTAGGCGTTGTTAAAAATGTGAAATGTGTTTACTTGACTGTAACTATATTGTTGGCGTCTACTCTCTCTTCCCTTAGATTTGGAGGAGACCCCAAACAGGTGACAATCTTTGGACAGTCTGCTGGTGCTGCTAGCGTTGCGCTCCACATGCTTTCTCCTCTGAGCTATGGGCTTTATCACAAGGTTATTCTTGAAAGTGGAACCGCAGCTTCACCATTTGCTGGCATGTACAACAAAACAGCAGTTGAAAAGGCAAGGTAGGTAGACTTCCTTGAAATACAATGTATTACAACCGTGCAAATGAACGTGTGCATCAACTTTATTATTGTCGTCAAGATTAAATGTATTAATAATGATTCAATCCATGATTAGTGATAATAAAATTATTAATCATTATAATTAATGATAATCATAAATTAATAATAATGTGATATTTAAATTAGCATTAATGAAATTAATGATATTTATGATAAAATTAATGTATTTTGTGCAAAAGAGCAACCAGAAGTTGGTAATATCAGTTTTTTTTTTTGCCACCAGTGCTTTTGCCAGCCTTATTGGATGTAGTATGCACGGATTAAAGGAATGCTTGACGAATAAGAGTATTGCTGACATAATGAAAGCACAGAATGCTGTCATACATGATGTTACAACAGGGTTCTTGCCTGTGGCAGATCACCACTTTTTACAAGGTGAAATTTTAAGTTAATTAGTTACAGAAATTGGATCATTAATGAAGTATAATGCATGATGATAATGATAACCATAATAATAATAAACATCATCATCCTCCTCATTGTGGTTGTATTACACAAAGCCACCGGGATGTGGATGAATGAATTCACCTCCTTCAATTGAGGTATGCTAGTGTGATCTATAAATATTAAGGTTATGCTGCCGGTAATTTTGCTTTTGCTGTAGACACATGTACGCATTGCGTTTCTATTTTTTCTCCAAGGCCTCCAGGTAAGGTTAAATAGGGGTGACGAATGGAAAAATCTGAGACTCGCCGTGATGCCGAGACCCTTGTTTGCAAATCAGAGACCGAGACCAAAACATGCAAGACTTCACACTGAAGCAAATGCAATAGAAACGAGACTTTGAGACTCTTCGCCAAGGCTGTCAAGATTTCAAGAGTGCCAAGATTTTGCAGAGTGTACCATTTGCCCTGGGGCAGTTCACTAGGCAATGGGATAACAACCTCTAAATCCACTCAAAACTATGTCTCATTTAACCCATTGACTCCAAGGAGTGAGACTTGATAGATTTTACTGTCTAATGCTAGACGATATTACTCGTCAACAGGGGAGGGGGGGGGGGGGGGGCAATGGGTTAACAACCTCTAAATCCACTCAAAACTATGTTCCCTTTAACCCACTGACTCCAAGGAGTGAGACTTGATAGATTGTACTCCGTCTAATGCCAGACAATAGTACTCGTCAACAGGGGAGGGGGGGGGGGGAGGCAATGGGTTAACAACCTCTAAATCCACTCAAAACTATGTCTCATTTAACCCATTGACTCCAAGGAGTGAGACTTGATAGATTGTACTCTGTCTAATGCCAGACGATATTGCTCGTCAACAGGGGAGGGGGGGGGGGAGGCAATGGGTTAACAACCTCTAAATCCACTCAAAACTATGTCCCCTATTAACCCATTGACTCCAAGGAGTGAGACTTGATAGATTGTACTCTGTCTAATGCCGGACGATATTGCTCGTCAACAGGGGAGGGGGGGGGGGGAGGCAATGGGTTAACAACCTCTAAATCCACTCAAAACTATGTCTCATTTAACCCATTGACTCCAAGGAGTGAGACTTGATAGATTGTACTCTGTCTAATGCCAGACGATATTGCTCGTCAACAGGGGAGGGGGGGGGGGGGAGGCAATGGGTTAACAACCTCTAAATCCACTCAAAACTATGTCTCATTTAACCCATTGACTCCAAGGAGTGAGACTTGATAGATTGTACTCTGTCTAATGCCGGACGATATTGCTCGTCAACAGGGGAGGCGGGGGCGGGGGGAGTAGTCATAGTTAATTCTATGACCATTCAATCAGTGCTGAAATTGCCTAAAATTGCGTGACCTAGCCCCTTTAATAAAATCAGAAAGTACACATTGGAAAATGTAACCCATAGCATGTGACTAATTTTTGATTGACTGAGCCCTGGGATAGATACTGTGCATGCCAGTAAATTGGCTTGTTACAGGGCCCTCCTGGCCTTACACACCTTTTTCCTAATAGAGTTTTTTTTTTTTTTTTTTTTTTTCAGATGTCCCCATCAATCTTTTTCTCAGAGGAGAGTTTAATCAGACTGGAATCCCAGCGATAATTGGAATGACAAACAATGGAGGAGGGTTCTTCGTTATTCCTGTTGAAGGTAAACCGCTCAACATAAACAAATGACTTATTTTGCAACAACAACAAGAACAACAATCTTTGTTGGAACCACTACAATGCATAGAAGTTTACAATAACTTAATTACAAATTAAATTTGGTATGAGCTGCCCAGAGTGACCCAGATAACCATGAGGGCTAAAGGAGCCAGGCAGCCATAACGTTATTATCACAATTAATTAACTCTATGTCGGACAGATCATAAATCCAGAATTACTCAGAGGTTATCAGGGTATGCCCCATAGCATTTTTTTCTTGTATTTGTTTTCTTTAATTCTCAAGACAAAAATCATCCTGAAACATCATTGAGAATTGCCCTTATTAACTTGCACAACTAGACAATCTAAGAGCGTAAGTCGGGCTCTAGCTACGCGTGCTGCTATTAGTGTCGATCGCACGGTTTTAGCATGTGTTAGTAACTGCAGAATGCCCAGCCACTCGAAGCAACGCTTTCTCGTTCCCGGCTACCTGCTACGTAGCTACTGAGTGGCTAAGTGAGTTAGTGACCGAGCGAGAGTTCTTTAAACGTGCAAACGCGTAAACTTCGAGTGCGTTTTAAGAACGAGGTTCACCCTAAGGTTCTTTCGTCATTGTTTGAACTTAGCCAAGTAGCAACAGTTTGCGTGTTTGCGCGTAACAGAGTAGCCCCGTAGCCGCAATTTCCTGAAGTGTTTTGGAGTGGCCGGGTATTCTACAGTTAAGCCAACATCAGAGTGTTCATGGAAAACTGAAAGTGACCTTCATTTCACAAATGAAGGCCCTGGCTAAATCTCGTCGGAACATTCACAGCTTTAGGTTAACTTTAGGTTCACAAATCAGAGGTGGCGCGGTGGTGGGAGCACTCAAATTACATATACAATGTTAAACCTGCGGATAAAGAAGTCTAAGTTCCGTAGATTATAGCTAGACGATGGTATGCTGAAGGGATCTATAAAATTTGCAGATAGTAACTTAAATCTAAAAAGGGACTAATTTGCAGTTTGATATTTTTTTAGGTTTAGTGAAAGGCATACCTGGGATAGACAAAGGACTCAACAAAACAATGTTTGACAGTCTTGTCAAAAACAGCCAGAAATGGGCGTACAATCAAACTGAGAAGGTATTGGACGCGGTGATTTTCGAATACACAGACTGGACGAACCAAACTGATCCTCAAGTCTTAAGAAAGCAATACATGGATGTAATAACAGAAGCCTTATTCAAAGCTCCGGCAGTTCGCTCCGCGAGAGCCTTTGTCGACAAGAAGATTAAGACCTTCTTTTATAATTTCGATTACTTCAACAATAAGCATTTTCCTTCCTGGGCTGGAGTTTTTCATGGTGCCGATCTTCCTTTTGTGTTTGGTCGTTACTTTGATTGGTACAACAGCAGCGCTAGCGAAGCTGAACAAAGCGAAAAGATAAAATTCTCAAAGACCGTCATCAACATGTGGAGTAACTTTGCGAAGAATGGGTAAGTTTTGAATTGCAGAAGGCTTAAGCTTATTGTTGCAGATTATGTCAACCACACTTTGCAATACAAAACACATTTATTTTATTAGATATATTCTCTATCATTAACAAGTTTTAGATTTGATGTAGCGAATTTGCTTTTATTAGAGAAATTTGTCTCGAGAACAAAAAATGCCTGAATTTAGGTGCTCTTTAAGCCAATCAGAAAAGACTGCAAAGACACTCAAGTGAACCAATCAGATGTGGACGCAAATATATGCAGCCGACGCCTTGCGCGGGAAAAGTCGTGCGAGCAAGTGACACGTGGTATTGCGTCAGGATGGCTTAGTGGTCATCAACCAGGCCTCCCCCCTCTGAGACCCAGGTTCAGCCCTAAGGTTGCTTGTAGGGAGCGATCATACGCAAGCGCAATTAGCTCCAGCCACGTTTCCAACTTCTATTGTTGCTACGTAGAAGACTACGACGGCGACAAGACAGAGAACGAGAAAACAGAAAGAGGTCCTGTCGGGTAAGGGATATTTTTCAAAAGAGGCAAGAACAAAGACACTTGCATAATTTAGTACGGGAACTGCAACTATAGCGGACCGAGAATTTTATTCAGGATACCGTACTTTAATTATCGGATGATTCAGTGTCGTAAAGATTGGGATAATTGCGAACCGCCTTAAGAAGTTTCTCGTAAAAAATAGCATCTTCTGACGCCATCTTAGGCACTGTTCTACTCTAATATTCACTTGCATCAAAAACAGCTGACACGTCGGTCTTATGCTTATGCTTATGTCTATGTTTACGCTTATGCTTTTTTCGCAGTATAAACCAGGCTTGGTATGTGTTAAAATGCGTTCCGCACATTTAGTACGATTTTTTTTCCTCTTTTAACTAATCATGTTATTGTTTTTTTGCGATGTCGTTTCTGTAGCCGTCATCGTTTCGTAAACTCCCCATTAGTTGTAGTATCAGCAGCAAAACGTTAAAGCAGCTTTCAATTAGAAACTCTTTCGTATCAAGTGAAACAATGTATTTACTTTTATAAAGATTGATCGGCCGACTGACTGCAGTCATCAGAAACCCTTAGACTTCCAGGATTGATCAGTATGTTAATTCACCTTACAATTTTAATACACTGTCAGGTAGACTTGCATGGAGAGTGAAAATTCAGTTATTATCATCTAGGGGATATCATCTTGATATAACACCAAATTTTCATGACTAGCCCACAAAGAAACCTATGTTGCCAGTTAAGGCCCGCTTAAACCGTTTCAACATTTGACCAACATTCTTTCAAAAAAAAATGAACGGATGTTGTGCGGAGGCCGTTCAAACGGTTCTCACGTTGCGCCAACAAAAGAACCAACACTTTCGCGAAATTTGCCGATCGCGAGAAACTAAGAACTAGATACCAACCTTTCTCGTCCAGATAAACTACGCCATGTTGACTTTTACGGCCTGATGCGTGTGTTCTACAATTGTTGAACAGAGCGTTCAAACGGCTTTATTACTATTCAACGTTTTCGAGAACAAAGGAAAAGTTGAATGATGTGGAATGAAAGTTTAAACCGATTTAAACTTGATTGATCATCACCCTTTCAACAAGCTTTCAACATTTTTTACGCTGTCAACAATGTTGCACGACCTGTTCAAATGCACCGAACGTTTGGTTCAACAAAGTGTTGAATGCATGGTGAAGCAAATGTTGAACCGTTTAAACGGGCTTTTAAACGAATGAACAGTAAGAATGAAGGGTTAATAGGCGTCACGAGGTGTCCTCTGATACCCTTCTTTTACTTGTGTCTAGAACTACAGTAGCTAAACGCCACAAATTGTCCCCTGAACTCCACTCTTCTGGAGTAGATATAAACAGTTGCGGAAACAGCGCTTTTTTAGCATCATCATCATCATCATCGTCATTTTATTTCAAAGTTTAATAAATAACAAATTGAAGAAATACACAGCCCTCGTATAGCAAAGCTAATCGAGGCGGGCTTGGTAACTTACAATCACATTGAGCAAATTAAATTACTAGTAAGACAGGTAAAGAAATAAATAAGTAAATAAAAATAAAAGAAATAAGTGTACACATAGATTCACTGATAGCTAGCATTTACATAGAGCAAGAACCTATGAGAAGACATGAAACATAAGGAAGTAATAATAATAATAATAATAATAATAATAATAATAATAGCTAGGGTGTGATAAATGATAACCAAGTAATTTTTAAGATTAACGTTGAGACCTCAAGATAATCATCCTTATCCCACGCTCGAAACGGTTATTCTCCTAACTAGTACTATGGATTCTTTGTAGGGTAGTCATGAGAATTTGGAGTTATATCAAGATCACATATCTTAAGCTGATAATATTCTTCATTCTCAATACCTCTCTGACTGACATATCATTGAAATTGTGAAGAGAATTTACGTACCGATCCCTCCTGTGAGTCAAACTAAAAAATGGAGATCGCATCACGTTTAAGACGAACGGCAAACGTCAGGATGAATTTTGCGTTTTACGAAAAATCAAAGAAACTTGTTTGATTTTCGCTCGTTTCTTTCTTGTTATCTACAGATGTCGAGGAACGTCCTTTTTTTTTTTTTTTGCACGTGTGTATGTTCATTAAAGTTGGAATTTAAGGAACGTCCTTAAAGAGAGAGACAAGGAACAAGACAATTTTCTTGCGTTCGTAACAAACAACAACTTCACGTCAAATAATGCGAACGCTGGCGTTAACTTTGTTGGTGTAAATACGAAGTTGACACTTCGTTTAAAGTGGACAATTCTTCGTGACGTCAAAATGAACTACGCATTACATTTCTTACAATCCTGAGGGAACCTGACCAGTTGCACAAAGCCCGATTAACTAATCCTAGATTACTGGTCATACTGGAAACTTAAGTTGCAGTTTATTTACTGTTTCAAAAAGAGTTTCCCCTAGATTTTTAATAAAGTTAACAGTTACTTGTGAAAATACACTGTTCGTGGTTAGTCTACGAAGCTCGTTTCATCCCGACCAAGGAACTCATCAGAGACCTTTCTGCTTGGCAAACTCGTTGGGCGTGAGGCCCAAAGCCCCGTTCGCTAACAAAATGATGACAGCAATCTCGCCTTATATCTCATAAGGATTCCAGACCGCGGAAAATGGACGAGTGAAAATTGACAATAAAGTTGACAGTTACTTGTGAAAATACATTTTGTTAGCGAACTGGACTTTGGGCGTAATGCCCAACGAGTTTGCCATGCAGAAAGGTCTCTGATGAGTCCCTTGGTCGGGATGAAACGAACTTTTTACGACTAACCACGGACAATGTATTTTCTCAAGATTTTTAGCCTTCAATATTAACTTAGACTATTGTTTTCCTTTAGCCTAAAATTACAGTTTTAAAGCTTTTTTGACCGACAGAAATCGTTCTTAATGGTGGATTTAAGCTAATCGGCTTTTGAACATTCAACTGAGCCCTTGATGTAACTGGGAATGTCATTCCCGAGATAAGAACATGTAAAGCTGATGTAATATTTTTGACTCGTTATAATCATCATATAGAACACCAGCCGATCCGCAAACCTGGCCGGAATTCACTTTGGAGAATCAACAGTACGTTGTATTGAAACCGACGCCATCGATTGAAAAGGATATGCTTCCTGAGAAGATAGCGTTCTGGAATTCGCTTGTGCCTGCCTTATCCAAATATGAACCTAGTGTGGCGCCAGTTGGGACAGATGAAATGCAATGTAAACCCGTCACCATAGCAGCACCAGAAGTTGCGCCAAATAAAGGTAACTTTAAAATGAAAACAAAACGCACTATGCGACTGCAAACGTGGGCATGAAATGCGTCCCTTTTTGTAAAAATACTAGTAATCATGGATTAGTAAAGTGCGTTCGATGACTAGTAAAATAATATTTTTATTGTACTGATTACCCAGAAATATTCAGGGAAAGTGGACTTGTGGGGTGCTTTCAGGCAATATGCAGAGAGAACTTGAATCTCTTCTGAAAAGCAGCTGAGTTGACAAATCAGAACTCGGCATCGTTGCCTGCATGAATTGCCGTGCGGGAGCGAATTGCAGATAAGTAATAGCAAAACAAATTGCGCTATTCAATGAATAGTGATTTATCTGGTGGATAGCGTTTTCCACCTTTTGAACAACTGGGGCATGATGAATTCGGTAATGGGCCTTTGCTGAATTTAACTGTACCTTTGTCAGGGTCTCTCAAGACAAAATAGGCCGTGGAGCCAGCTCTTTTGGTCTTCGTGGATTTCTCCAGTTAAGCATTTCTCGTTTTTCTCGTTTTCATCTTGTTTTAGGCACAGAGTATGCGTTAATCGCATTGGTTGTGATCCTTGGGGTTGTGGTAATTGTGCTAATCGTTGTTGTATGGCGACTCAGGAGACAGCTAAAGCAGCCTGGGACTGGTGCACCTACGAAGCGTCCATTATTGTAAATCCATCTTCAGGAGGATTTCAAGTTGCTAACTCCGATTTCATAATTCTGCCAATTGCCAAACTGCGGAGCACAATTGAATGGACATGCCCCGGATTATCTTCAGCGTCTTTCACTCACTATTACTCTAATTACAACCTATTACAACCTGAGAAACTGAGGGAAAAGACCCAGTTTTGACGGCATATCGTCTTTCATAGTCAAGGCAATTTAACATGATTCGAACTAAAAAGTTCTCAATAAAAGCTTTTTCCTGGAAAACGTATCGATTTTATTTTTTCAAAACGTCTTCTAATCAACTTCAATCCCTACTAAACCAGTTTAACTACCCAATGTAAAGGGGACTTCCATTCCTACCAGACTAACTCTAAACCGTAAGAAATAACGTTTACAACCAATTGTTTTGTACCTTTTTTTAAAGCGTATATCAGAAAAAAATATATATATAAGCGAACAGTATCGCTGGTTGCTGCTATCTTGAATAATTGTGACGTGTTACAGAGACACAAAGAGCTTTTGTTTTATGATGGAGCATCCGTAAACGTTACAATTATTCAAGATGGCGGGATATTTGAATACAGCAATGCGCACTTCTAAAATTATTTATTTTAGAAAGAAACGCTTTCTTTGAAATTTCAAACAAATTTGATGCTATAATTTTTTTTTCAAAAGAAGTCAATTTGATTATAATGGGACTATGCGCCCACTTGCGCGGAGCGGAAAGAGGATGATAAAATTTGTTTGTAAACATTGTCCCTGTAGCTTTGTTGCTGTTGTTGGAGTGGAGGGTCCCTTTCACTTAAACGAGTTCTTCTAAGGGACGGACCATTTGATTTGACAATTGCCTCCAAAAACATCCTGCAAGAGGTTGTGCGTAATTGTACAAAGCTTGCACCCCAGAAAAATCCAGCACAAAAATCTAGCAGAAAATTTGTCTTTTACAAAAAAGGATTCCTCGCTGATAATTTTTTTAAGCCCCTCTCCCCTCCCCCCTCTGGTTATTTCTTATGGTCTGTCCCTAGCCCTGTTTGAATTAACACAACACAAAGCGCATGCTTTGCACGATGCATGAAATTCGTGAATAGAATGCTACTGCACGGACTTCTAAAAAGAAACACTCTTCATGCCACATTGCAACGACGACGAATATGCTAGTTAGAAAAAGTACGTCCACAGTATTTCCGAAAGCGCCATTATGGGGAAATAGAGAGTTTTTCCAGGTAACCGTTTTAGCTGTTTTTGGATATTCTCCACAGTATTGTACGGCAGTGCCTTAGTATCTTCATGTTATTGTTTATGGCAACTTTGGCCTACCCTTTAGCTCGTCATCTAAATTAGAAGAGAGACTAGCATCGCTTTTGCGTGAAACGGCGAACGGCTACTTTATGTTTGTGATAAAAGCATAAAATTCTGTTCTTCCTTTTCTGTCTTCTGAGACGTTCCTCGGTATCTTAGTATCACAGGCAAGATGTGAACCAAAATCAAAGAAGTTCATATTCTTCGGCAGCTTCATTCTTACAAGTCTCGATAGCCGTGAACGCGATGCTAAAACTCTAGAGCATTTTCAGATGACGTCACGGCGGCCATCTTGGTGTTCTAAAACAAAGACATGGCGGCCATGATGGTGTACCAAACTAATCCTCCGGGAATTGAACTCTATTTTTATGCAAATACTTTCTTTTGTTTCGGTAATCCAATAGTGCTGCTGGTCACGTGAGTGAAAACGCTCTATAGGTGGTTTGGAACCAAGCAACCAATCTCTAGAGACACTTGTACAGGTAACAATGCTGCAATGTACAATTGCTGGTGGACGAACAAAAGTAGCCAATGAGAGATCTTTTGTTTTCGTCCTCCAATAGGGAACTTAAGCAACGACGACGGCAACGAGAAAGTCATCTCGCAATATAAATTCGCGTTATTGTAACCACTTCGTGACTATTTTATCTTTTTTTAATATGACAGGGGGTGGTAGTTCCTCAAAAATTACGTTCTTCATAAAACTTTCACGTTGTTGTTTTGCAGACGACGGCAAAGACATGGACGAAAGTGAAAAACGCACGTGCAGGGCGTGCAAAGCTATTGTTTTTGCCCACTAAATATGCCAATTTGTCAGGTTCTCGTTGCCGTCGCCGTTGTCGTTGTTAGGGAACTAGGGAGCTTAAGATCTACGACGGCGACGTCGACGAAAACATCACCTCAAAATAGAACTTCGCTCTAGTAAAAGTCTTCCGCGATTATTCCATCTCGTTCACTTCGTACAATGTGGCCGAAGTACCCTAAAAATAAATTGGTACGAGCGGTTTCAGACTGAAAACAGAGAATGAAAGATTCTCTGTTACATGCTCACGTTGTCGTCAAAACCTAAAATTTAGTGATTTCACGTCGTCTTCAGGCAGAGAACCGCAAATATATGAGCTTAAATCCGTGCTGCACGTGCAGCACAATTATTTATGCTCTTTTAACCAATGATGTCATTGCTTTGTGACGTTTTCGTCGACGTCGTCGTCGCAGATCTTAAGCTCCCTACTTAACCAACGACAAAGGCGACGGCAACGAGAACGTCACAAATTTGCATATTTAGAAGGCAAAAACAATAGCTTTGCACGCCCTGCACGTGTGTTTTTCACTTTTGTCCATTTCATTGCCGTCGTCAGCAAAACTACAACGTGAAATAGCCAAATTTTAGGTTTTATGGAAAACGTCATTACTTGAGGATAAATTTTCATTTTCTGCCCTAAATTGAGCGCCGTTCCTACCAGCGTCATTTTTGAGAGCTACCACACCCCCGTCATATTAAAAAAGTTGAAATATTAACGAAGCGATTACAATAACGCGAATTTATATTTTGAGATGACGTTCTCGTTGCCGTCGCCGTTGTCGTTGCTTAAGCTCCCTGTTAAGTTCCCTAACATGACGGCGATGGCGTAATGATAAAAACCACCTAGAAGCTTTAAACTACCTCGCTTGGTAGTTTTGGTTTAAGCAAGTTTAAAACGAATTAAGTTTGGTGCGCACTGACACATTTCTTCTTTCTTTGAGCAATGTGTTTACAAGGCAGATAGGGTTGCCCTGATGCTAGGGTTACCCTAGCACCAGGGTAATCTCACCTGCCTTGTAAACGCTCTGCTAGGAATAACTCGGCTACCCGATACAACTTTTCGCTGGTTTCTAGCCGGGCGCGGTTACCAAGGTCATTTAGAGTTGTCCCAGGTGATAGGGTAACCCAACCTATCAAATTTTGCTTGTAAACCCGGGCTATCTTTGACCCTTCTACTAGGGTAACTCCAGCAGAAGGGGTTACCCTCCCTCCTTGTAAACGAGGCCTTACGCTGAAGTACGTCATTGCGTTTCCTGACATACATGAAGTTGGCAATAGGAAGCGTAAAAGGTCATTTTCAATATACACGTTCTAAGAGAGGGATATCTCAAAAAGAGAGAACTGACAGTTGAAAACTCCAAATCAGGAGCTCCTAGCGGTTTATAACAGGCTAACGCCATTGGCAAACGGATGCGAGGCGATATAATGCGTCTTGAGCGCATTTTTTTGATAAAACGCTTTGGTGCAAAACTGACATTGGAACGGTTTCTTAGGCGCATGAGTTCGCTTATGAGTATTCAGAGTCGACGCCAGAGTAAAACCTTTGCCACAAATCTGACATTTGAAGGGTCGCTCGCCAGTGTGGCCATAAATGTGAGCTTGCAAGTTGCCTTTCTGATTGAATCCCTTGCCGCAGTATTCACACTGGTACAAACGCATGTCTGAATGGGTCCTCAAGTGATATGTAAGGTGTGTCAACTGCTTGAAGCCGCGTCCACACTTGTCGCATTTATGAGGCTTTTCTCCCGTGTGCGTGTATCGGTGAATCTTCATGTCAATTTTTTGGTGAAATCCTTTCCCACAGAAATCGCAAATGAACGGCTTGTAATTGGTGTGCGTGCGCATGTGGGTGTGCAAGTTAGATGCACGGTTAAACGCCTTGTTGCACTGCAGGCACACGTATGGTTTCACCGTGGTGTGCGTCAGGCGATGTCGGGTGAGGTTACCCGGCTGTCGGAAGGCTCGACCGCACTGCTCGCAGATGAACGGCTTATCTCCGGTATGAATCCGTTTGTGAGTAATCAAAGTATTGGAGCGGCTGAAAGATTTTCCACACACATCACAATTGTAACGGTATTTCTTGTTCGATGATGGTCTCCTTCTATTAACAGCTTTATTTTGTGAGGCCGTCCCAGCACTAACTCTCTCGCCGTCTGTTGAAGTATTAGAAGCATCCTCTGAGCTTAAAGCTGAGTTCCCAGTTGTTTCTTTAAGTTTTGGAATAGGGCAAACTATGGTTTCTTCATGAAGTATCAATTCTTCCAAGTCTGCTTCACATCCTTTTTCCAACGTTTCATCTGGCATAGAAGACTTAATGGAAGATTTCTCTTCGTGGAAATGAAACAGAGACTGTGGCTTTAGATCCTTTCGGACATCAATCTTCCAAGATGGCTTTTCCCAACTATTTGTAAATCTCCTTCCCTCGTACTCTCCATTATTGCCTTTAACTTTCGTCCTAACACTTTCAAACGAAAGGTGGAACTTTATCTTTTCAAAATCAGTACAATAATCCGCATTTGAACTCTTTTCCGGCCAGTCGTTCTGACCGGTGATTGGTGCAGAAAAAAGCTCAAAAGGAAGGCACTGATTGGTTGCAAGGGATCCCCCATTTGACAGGCCGACGCAGAGTTCTTCATGGCTTGGAAGCCGCGGCAATATTGCGGAGCTGGGCTCCAGACCTCTCTCTACCATGTGCGACAAGTTTGTCCCAATAAGCTCGCTTCCCTCTGTTAAAAATGGAAAAAATGACTTCTATAGCTTTGTATAAGTGTAAGATAACGTCAACTTTGTTTGAAATACGTAGAGAAGAAACTAAGGGCAAATTCCTTTGGGAATAGATGAAATATTCGGTTTACCAGTTTTTCATTTTCTTATATTCCTGTTTTCACAAAGAAAATGGACTAGAAGTTTGACTGCTCTGCTATAGATAAGGAGTAAACAGATAAGATTAAACAGAATTCGCTTTATTGGATTATTTTGTCGCGAAAATCTTGCGATGTTCGCCACGAGCTTTACGAGGGTTTCGTTTCCATTCCACTTTCAGGAGACTGTTCTTTGAAAAAGCTTTATGCAATTTATTCTAGTGTTTTAAACCAGGATAGTCGCATAATGAACTTTATTTTAAGTGCCTAGTCTTCTACCGCTGGGGCACCGTAATTGGAGATACTGCAGTTAATTGAAATTAAATTAAATTAACGCAAATCAATCTAACCATGGTTTTTGAGGAGTGGGGAAAACCGGAGTACCCGGAGAAAAATATCTTAAAGCAGAGTAGAGAACCAACAAACTCAACCCACATATGACCCCGGGTCTCGGAATCGAACTCGGGCCGCTTGACTTGCGCTCCCGGTAAGAATGCATCCTAAGGACTAACGAACAAAAAGGGCTTTTCTGAAGGTTAAGCTGGTAAAATCGATGATTTTAATCGTAACCGTAGTTTTGCTTTGTAATTTTAGGGTTTTGACGTTGAGTATTCGTAGGTCATTTGAGTTGTGGTACGATTTTGAGCTTATTTGCATGGAATTTGCGCGCTATAAATTCTACACCTGAACTATTTCTAAGGTCCGGTGTCCCTTTTTTGTTCCGGTTTCCTCTCGTTACTCATGGTGCAGATAAAAGCGTGAGTTCGTCTATAAATATCAGACTATGAAACTTTCGGTGTACACCTAGAATTATGGAGGTCAGTGTTGAACTGCGGATCTGAGGGAACGCCGGGGACAATCCAGTGAGTCATATACATGGAGCAATGCCAATAAAGGCCATCTCTTATTGGACGAGAATGTGGCACGAGATTCTTGATTTAAGTCAATCACAACGATACCTACGAACATTTCTCGAAAAAATCACGAAAGCTCACTTGCAACCTTTTTTGCGCAATGACAGATGACAATGGTGTACTGTACGTACAACTGAGTTCTGGTGGGCAAACAAAAGCCCAAAAAAAAAGTCGGCTAGTTTCCCTTTGCCAACGTACGTTGCAGCGATATGGCTTAACGTGAAAGCTACCCGCTACTTTCGAATCTCCATTAATAGAATAAACCTTAGAAAAGAAAAAAAAATCACCATTTTCGCTCGAAAAAGTAAATTGTTAATTGCGGGTGGGCGGAAGAAATAATTTTCTGTCGTTTGATCGACACCAATAGCTAGCACAATAGTCTTTTTTCAGCAATAAACATTTATTGTAAGAACGATGTACTGCTACATCTATAAAATGTAATATTCGCCGCTCGTGTCCTAAGTTTTTATTTTCAAACGTAGTAACTTCTCATATAGATGTCCAATTTTTTTCCTCTCGGCTGCTTTAAAAACAACATTTTTAAATGACCTTTCACAAGCGCAAACTATAGGAAGAAATTTAATTTTGTCTTTTGATTTACACATAAAATGAGCAAAGTACTAGATATGTTACTCCCCTAAGGTTTTTTTGGGGGCGAAATTCGCCGCCCACAAAGCAAAATCCCTTCGTGGTCAACACACTTTCTCACAATCTTAATTTATATAATAGGTATTTACCTTTCAAACTGTGTGGTCGAGATTGCAAATCCTTGTTCATTTGTTCTTTTCGTTTGATTTCAGCCTTAAATATATTTCGCGGCCTTTTCTTTACGAGAAATGACCTTGGCATCTTGTATCAGGTCGCTGTCTATTTTCCCCAACTGAAAGGGAAAACATATATTTTATACAGTCATTGATTAACATCGAAAATCCTTACTTCGCTTATTTAAGTCTTACCTCATATTGTACCTTAGTAAACTGTTTATGAAGAAAAAAGTTACTCAAAGGAGAATTATTTTTAGCGGAAGTACTGTACGTTTGTTTGGTCCTTCTGAAGATGGTAATCGGCTTGCATGTCTCACGGTCAAAAAAAAAATGCCTTGTTCTTACCTTAAATTGAAGACCTCTGTTAGAGTTGTCGTCTTGCGTCTCTCGCGACTACCAGAAGTGTTTAAAGAATTGTGGAAGCTATTGGCCTGTTTAACGCCAGCTCTATTTGCTCACCCCAGCTGATTCGATGTGACTTCCCGTGAAAAAGATTTGATTGGTTGGTGCAAGTTAAACACATTGCTTTCAATGGTAGAAAATAAAAGGTACCTCTTTTCTTTACAGAAGAAACTCGTTAATTCATGTAACTTATTACAAAGTTATCCTTAATTAACAATTTTCTTTCATTATGACGATCGGCCGAGACAATTCAAAATTATTGCTTTTCCCTTTGAAGAACATTTTTCTCTTATATGATACGGTTGCTTGGCGATGAAGTTGTTAAAACTTAGACCCAATATTACAATTAAACTCTCTTTTTCTAAGAATATTTTGCACTTCATCTTCCTATTGCGCTTATTTGCTTCACTGTTCAGCAAAAATAATCGGAAAACTGAGAACCGTCGCCTTTTAAATTTCCTCTCAGAGTTTTTATTTGAATTTAGCTCAGCGCTGAGAAAATATTAACGTTTCCGATATATTTTTAGCCGAGTCGCTCAAGACATTTGGAGCAGGAGAAATTGCAGTTCATCTTGTTTTGTATCGTTTTTTAAATAAAAACAATTAAAGATATTTTTTGAAAAGATTATCTGTGGTGAAAGTTAACAGATTTTTAACCTGGGACTAGGAAACATTGCATGTTTAACTTTGTTTGCCCTTCTCAGAAATCAAAAACTAATATATATATCGCAAATGTTTGATTTTTAAGAAATCAAAATTGCATTTAGAAACCGGCATAAAGAGACGCTCTTTAAAACAAAGCAAGAAACTCCTTACTGTAATTAAGTTGAAGTTAAAACCATGATGCTTTCGTAAGCCATAACACGACAAAGGAAAATGATTTAAGCTGTAATTGGAAAAACAAAGAAATGTACGAGTAAACTACAAAGAATAGCAAACCGCACCATATGATATTTCTTTTACAAATGAGAAAGAATGCCTCGTGTTACCACACCACAGGAAAGCTGATACGTTGATTAACTGTCGCGTTACTTGTAAAATGACATGTTAGAAAAGGCGATCATGTATAACGTGATGGCAAAGAAGTCTCTTCCTACGGTTTCGTGAATATTAAACCGCGATGATAGAAAAAAATCTATGTTTGTTCAGCTTTGAGTGAGTGAGTTCGTGACTTGATACTGTCGATTCATACTTTAACCGACAGAAGAGAAGTTCTATCTATCCTTACTAGCCTAGAAAACAAGGGATAATGTTCAACGAGAGACGCTCTTCGAGTTATTTTAATAATGACAACAACAAAAAACTCGAAATATGCTATTTCCGCTTTGAAACTACCAAAGTCAAATTATCGTTAAAGGTCTTAAAGGGAAAAGAAAGCAACACATACAATAGCACCTTTGGAGAGATAAAATCCGCTCGTCTATGTGGGAAATAATTCTCCCTTCCCAAACGTTTCCTTTTACGTACTCGAGTTTAATAAGATATTCCGAATACCGTAGAGGCTGCTGCATTGTCTGCCGCTTTTCGAGGATTTACGCCTTTTATGATATCTCTCAGATAGAATGCGCGCTGTGATTGGCTAAATTAGTGAGCAGTATTCTTCAGTACTGCTCTCTGTACGGCCAGCTACATTCGAAATTTCGATAGAACATTCTCTGGCAAGTTCTTCATGTCGTTTGTGTTACATAAACTTGTAAAACTATTTGAGTCTAGCAAGCAACTATGCAAACTCAGATTTGCATTGGTAATTAACTCCCTTGGGATTGTAATAATTTAGTATATAACGGAGTGTTTTGTGCCACACCCTGTCACGCAAGTTGAGGCCGTGAACGCGGGTGATCATGTTTTGTCCTCCCACCCTCCCTCCCTCTAGTAAGTCGGGTGGTATCATGTACTGTCCTTTCCCCGCACCTTATTTACATCTCATTAATAACAATACCTAGGGAGGTAGGCCAAGGAGATTTCGTTACTCGGATCTGAGGCAGTAGGCCTTAATCACGAGTCGACCATGTTGAGTCCCAAGGGATTGAAAACTTTTGTTTTTGCGCATGCGCCGAAACTTGTTCCTTTAACATTTCAACTCGAGGCTCGGGGTACGAAATCTATTGTCCATACATGGCCAATATATATGGCCGCCGCGCGAATAAGGCACGGTGAACTTACCGCTCAACTAGTTTCGTTTCCCGCTCGGCTGATTACCACAGAGATAATAAACATCTTACTAACCTCGTTTTCTAGGTCCGTACTGTAAAATTAAGGATCCTCGTTTTTTCCCTCACCGCGAGGGCAAATAGCATCTTCAGTACAATAGGCTAGAATCATTCGCGGGTTTATACATACATTCTACCACTAAACTGGACGTAGCCAAAATTCTTACTTAACGAAGTTGACAGTTTCATATTAGGGAATTAAAGCAAGGACAACGGTAAGGTCTACGAATAGATCACTCCAAAATATAACTTATTCCGTCTTCTTCACCTTCAGTGTGCAATAAGGGCGAACTACTCTGTAACTGGATGGATACGAACGCTCTTGAAGTAAAAATTAAAAATAAATGGTTCATTAGCTGTGGTTACACTAGCGCTTTTACCCATAGGTAAATAGCGTTTGCCCACGGGCAATGACGTTTTTGTCGGTAACCGTTTTCCCTAGACCGGAACTGCCCTAGGGTTATTTCCATGAATACATCAAAAAGAACAAAAGAGTTCCTGAACTGAAAAGCACGGTTTCTCTGCTCCGCGAGGTGACTTGGCCAAACGTAAAGCAGAGCGTAGCTAATACACGAAGATCCCTAATTATATTCATGATGCCCTATTATTTTACCCCGAGGGGAGTCTTTTACTGTGTAACCCAAGGTATCATGAAACCTGAGCCAAAGCCAAGCTATTTATCCTCCTGAAAGCCCCAAGGTGTTTATAATCACAACTAATGATATCATTGTTTTGTGACGTCGTCGCTGCCTTGGCCGTCTTCGTTTCTTAAATCCTCCCCGCCCCCATAAAGACCACACTCGGTTAATAAGAACGTTCGTAAGAACAAATGTCGCATTAAACGCTAAGTGATGATACAATAACGTAATACAATGACGTGTTTCGTGGTTAAATGCTCACGTTGTCGTTAAAGCCTAAAATTTGGTGACTTAACGTTGTCGTTTTGTGGAGTACCGAAAAAAAAAATGCAGGGAAATTTGTGCAGCCAGTGTCGCGACTGACTTTTTTTTATGCTTTAGTTTGCATTTCGCACCTATTTAGGGTCACGTGAAAGTCGTCCTCGTGCGTTTGTTTTAATCGCCATGTTGTTGAAATGTTGAGATTAAAGAGAGGCAATTTCAGCCTTCGAAGTTTTGTTGATTAGGCGTTTTACGCGACATTTTTCCGCTCTCTACTTTTGGGGTGATAGCAGAGCTTTACTTGGGCATATTCGTGGACCGTCAAAACGTCATCCCGCTTTCATTGCCAACAGACTTTCTGAAATCCTAGACACTTCAGAACCAAATCAATGGCGCCACTGCCCTGGCAAACGTAACCCAGCAGATGATGGCAGTCGTGGCCTGAGAGCGGATGCAATCACTTTGAAAGCTGCTGGTTAAATGGGCCAGCATTCCTTTTACTGCCAGAAGACAAATTAAATGGCCAGAGGATGTTCCGCAGACAAAACCTACCCTTGATCTAGTTGCTGATGCACCAACAGAAGTTGTTCAGCTAGTTGAAGTCGCTTCGAGATTACGCTCTCAGTTGCTGGACTTGTCAAGATACTCTTCGTTCATTAAGGTTTGCCGAATCACCGCTTATGTCCGAAGATTCATTCAGAATTGCAGAGGCAAACCAAAGGGCCTAGCGAAAACCTGTCCACTGGAAGTTCGAGAGATTGAGGAAGCAAAGCTGATGTAGATCAATTCTGCCCAAAGAGAAGCGTTTTCACCTAAAATCGCCAACACCAATTGGAGCCAAAAGTCGCTTGATAACCTAAACCCCTTTTAATTTTTTGGATGAAAATCAAATTCTCCGAGTTGCCAGGATAATTTCTGATGCAGCCATTGCGTACGAAGTCAAACATTTAGTTATTGTCCCTCAAGACTATCACCTAAGCGGTCTTCTTATGATTTTGGATTGCCATAAGAACCATGAGAGTACAAGGCATGTTCAAAACGAACTGAGGTTGATGTACTGGATCCCTCATTTCAGATCCACTGTGAGGAGAGTCCTCCACGATTGTTCAATGTGCAAGCGAAGACAAATCAAGCCGCAACTCCTTTAAAGGGCAATCCTTCCAAAAGACCGTTTGCAAGTGGCTCCACCATTCACAAAAGTTTGGGTAGACTATTTTGGACCTATAATGGTCAATCATTCACACAAGCAGGAGAAGCCGGCGTTATGGGTGTGTTTTCACCTGTTTGGTAACAAGAGCGGTACACCTTGAGGTGGCAAGGTCATTAGAGACTGTCTAGTCATTAACGCTCTTAGAAGATTTGTGGCTAGGCGAGGCCTACGGTCGGTCATATATTCCGATAACGGTACCAATTTTGTAGGTGCTGACCACGAGATCAAGCGAAGTTTGCAGGAATGGAACCAGTCACAAATTGCGGACTTCCTGTCTCAGAAGCAGATTCAGTGGCACTTTTACCCACCAGGCTCGCCTCATTTTGGTGGTATATGGGAGCGATTATTTCAATCATGCAAGAAAGCTCCCAAAGTTGTACGAGTATGTTTTCTTTTTATTCTTGCTTCGTGGCGTTGTCGTTTCCGTAGCCGTCGTCTTTGCTTAAACTCCCTACTTCTGGACAGATGTAAAGATATAATCACAGAGAAGATCGGAGAAATCGGGAAGAACACCATCATAAGAGCAGATTCCAAGACTTGCGGGTGCCCTGATTGGGCGATAAATAGGGAAAAGAACAAATGACGGTGAAAATAAGGAAGCCAAATAAGAAACAACAAACTGGAAAAGCAAAGAACTAGAAAATCTTGAAGAAGGGGGCATTCCACACGTGTTTCAGGAAGAAAATATCTCTGATATTTGCTAAACACAGAGAATCCACAGCGCTGGTTAAAAATAGGTACGCACTGCGTACGTGGTCGGACATGGAACAATTGCACTAAAGCCGCTGTTAGACGTTGAAACTTTTAGCTGAAACTCGTGTGCAACGGCGCTGCGAAATAAGTTTCAGCAGGCGTTGCACCGTGTAACATTACGGTTGAAACTCGTTCGGGAATGTTGAAACTGGAGGGAGTGGGCGGCTGTTCACAGGCTACATCCAAACGCCCCATGCGGCGAGAAGTGGTTGTTCGGCGACGACCAAAGCAATTATCAGGGCTTTTAAACATAGGAAGGATGGGTAAATTTGGGTCAACGTAGAAATATTTTCTTCCATTCACAAATTAGTCCTTCACAGCTACATACATTCTCTGATTATATTTGGTCATGGTACAAAAGGAAAACTAGCGCGTCCCAGGACGCAATGACACACACTGGATACATCATTGCAGCGTTGAGCTTTTATCTCGCAAAGCTCTTTTCTTATAAATATACTTTTTAACAAATATCTCTCAACCCCACCCCCCTACACAGTAAATTGTCACCATTCGGCGTCCACCCGTGATCGCCACATCCATCCTTGTCTTCGCTTACATTAGCATGTCCTCCCAAAAACGCAACCATCACTAGACGCGATTTTAGTATAACCAAACGGGAAAAAATGACAAGCTCATGATCAATAAGGGAGGCATGGCGAAGATATTTCCTGGAAGCATTGTTAAAGGTGTACACTAGGGAAGAAGATAAGTGACAAGTTCAAACTGAAGGAGGGATCGAGGAAGCTCGCAAAGTGGATCGAGTACACCATTAGGGCTGTGGGATCCTATCACCTATTCCCCATATGGACTCCAGGGATCAATACCCGTTGTTAGGTCCTGTATTTCAGATGCCAGGTCCAAATGCCTTTTTTATTTCTGGCTGGATTTGTCAACGGAGATCCTAGTCGATGTTCTGGCCGCGCGAAAATGGTGCGAGACCAAATTTTCCCTCCCCTCCCCTTCTTCTTTGGTCTCGCCCCATTTTCGCGCGGCCAGTGCATTGGAAATCCTATTCCCCCGCGGAAAACTCTCACGGCTACGGGGCGAATTGAACTCTTTTTGAATAGCAAACTGGATGATTCTTCCCATTTGGGATTCAATTGTTTTGATCAGATTTTTTAAGTGCAATGCTTAGGAACTAGCTTTATAGCTACTCAAATTTAGTTGCCTTGAAACTTGCCTTCACAGCCAGCCGCTCTCGGCGAATCACGAAACGTCAGAACAAGGAGCATTGCGTGACCTTAGCCCGAGAGGTTCAAAAATACTTGTGCTTTTTTCCTCTCTCTCTGCACTTCACGCGTAACGTTGTTGTTTGAATTCTTCAAACTTAGAAATGAACCTTTCCAATCTTATTATCTCAGGTCGAACTTCAAGTTCTAGTAGGCTTGTTTTTTGCATTTTTAGGGAGAAACTTACCGGTCGACACTCGAAGTTGGTTAGAAAGGGCAAAGAGGAGTCAGTTTCTTCTGCGCAATATGTTTTTCTTCAAGCTTGACACGACAAACCTATCTAGCTTGCTTTCGAATTTCAACGAGCGAAAATGAACGAAATGAAATTGCAAAGATCCATTCGGGTCCCATTTGGCTCGACGGAAACGAATTTCAGAGCTGGGAAGATACTTTCTTAGCGCTTTTTACTTTAACAAATAAATCGGGGAAGAGACGAGCAAATTTACAGATTAGTTAAAAAGTTATAAATGCAGTCATGATACACAACTTCAACATGCTTTCGATTTTGACTTACTAAACTGAACGCAATCTCAAAGTCAAAGTGATTTTAAACAGTCCTTTTCCGATTAAACCTTTCCTTTTAAATAAGAAGAAGTCAGTTCTTCTTTACAAGGCAGGTGGTGCTTTTTGCAAAGTGCTATTAACATTTTGAAGTGGAATATCGACAATAATTTTATGCCTCGTTTCTCAGTTCGCAGTTTGACTTCTTGTGTTTGATCAAGCGCCGATTTCTAGAAGGTTGATTATCTTTACTTATTATTTTTTCATAATAACTATGGATTACATTTCTGTAAAAAAAAAAGTATATGCACGATTTTTTTAACCTGTTAAATTATGGCGGAGCAGGTGTTTTCACCTGCAGTGCAGTGTTCTCAAAAATAGATACATTTATCTATGCTAGGTTTTGCTTTTTTTTTAAAGTAAAAAATACACAGAACCTGTTTGAGAAGCAACTGTAAAATCCTGTGTGCCTTTTTAAAATGTTTGACAGCGTCAATTTGTAGTTGGAACAATTCTTCCGTATGCTTCATCTTTTCGGTGGCGGTTTATCTCAATCAGTTGCTTTCTGACCTTGTTCAGAGTAATCAATGGATTTCCAAATCCCCACAAGAAACCGTAACAAATGATCTTAAGGATCTGATATTTATAAATTAAGATTTTCATTGCAGACATGAAACCTGAAACAAAATCTTACCTTAAGGTCTTGAGAGCTCTCGGCGGAAGCTTTGAAAAGCTACCGAACTTATTTGAAGCAACGGGTGATTAAATTAGGCGTTCAACGGTTGGCTTTTAAATAATAATAGCTGGCAAAAGCCTGTTTTTAAAAGAGTAATGATTATACAAGATAAAAGGCAAGTTAAACAATAGAATTTGGGACAAACACGTTTCTTGAACCATATTCATTTCGCAAAAAGGAAAAAAATCTAAAACCAAATTTAAAAAAGAGAAATAACGTGTTATGATTTTAAAATGTTACATTACATGCGGATGAACTAAAGAATCTCAACTTCGAAATATAATGTTATTTATTTTATTTTTTTGAAAATTCCTGATTATTTGTATCTTCCGAAATTATTATTGATACATTCAAGTTTGTTAGCTCCTTTGTTTCTTTTGCTCTGCAGATTCGTTGCGCAATTAACTTTCAAGGTACGTGCTTAACTTTCTTTATGTAAATTCAATACAAGGGAAATTAATAATTGACAAGGCATTAAAAGTCACGAACTCGAGTTTTGCGCTGCAGAAAGACAATGTCAGTAAAACCTCGAACTTTTCAAAGATCAGGTTTTTAGCTAACAGTTAATTTTGACGGCAAAACATAACCCAGTTATGTGACAAATAGACTTTTATTCATTTTATCAGGGTTAAGGCTGGATGCACCTGTTAATGACGAAACAGCGAAGTTGCATTTTCAACCAATCATAACACAGCAACGCGAAAAGACGAAAACTCCGGAGTTTCCAACGATAAACACTAACGATAAACTGTGTTTTGTTACAGCGAGACCTTGATTTAATCGACGTCAATACAATGATGTCTCATTTAAAATTGGATTATACGGAAAAGAAACTCGTTAGAACGAAACTTCTATTTGCAGCAGATTTATCAGCTCCAGAG
>NC_090873.1:6788104-6795604 GCF_036669935.1 Montipora foliosa | reverse complement strand
TACCAATTTCAAAGGATTGACTTTGGTATAAAATCGTAATGGACACGTAAAAACACAGTCATTTCAGACTTAATAACGAGATATGAAACAGAATTAGGGAAGGTTTTACAACATTATCATCATCATCATCATCCCTTGTTGTATTTCCATAACTTCGTGATGACGACAAAATCAAAATAAATTCTAAACACACGAAGCAACGTTTTGAAGACATGTTTCAGCATTACTCACGCCATCATCAGTTCAATTTCATTAATTTACAAACCTCTTTCTCTTATATACCTTACAATTGGAGAACTTTAAATTTTGAAATTTAAAATTTGGTTATAATTACGGTTATATTTTGAAAAGATAATACAAAGTTGATAACATAACATAACATAAATTAATGTGCGTGCACAAGTGTTAAACATAATAAGATTTTTTGTTTTTTGTAAGCAACCTGTTTAACACTTGTGCATGCACCCACACAAGTTGACTTCGGGCGAGTGAGAAAAATTACCCGGTCGCCCGGCCTGGCACTCTGGCTTATTGTATTTCTAGCAGATTAGGTGGCTAAAAATTTTAATATGCTGGTGGTTACAGTATACGAAACCTCTAAGAAAACCCGGGAATTGCAGTTTATGCAAACTTAATATTTTTACGATTTTTCGCGGCTGCACCTGCTTGGCTAAAATATACTTAGGTTGGTTATGGTTGTTTTCCCCCTGTATATGAAATAACGAAATAAAAAAAGGAAAGATATCATGTTATTTTTTGTTGTTTTAGAAACAGAGCAATCACGCGTTGTCTTTGGTGTCGTGACAAATCATTAAAACAACAAATAATGCTGTGACTGGTGCTTCGAACAAAAAGCTGATTCCACTAAACATTTTACTGATAATATAAGGAAAAAATATGCTAGTTCTGTCCTGTAGCAATGATTTTTGTCCAGATCAAAAAAATTGATAGCTTTTGGGCCGTGGTGGTTTCGTTGTTTCATGGCAGTTTTCAGAAAAGCTCCACGGGAATCAAGCAGCATTGATTCACGTTTTGAAAATTTATTTTCAACCCAACTAACCAGTAAAAAGGTTTACCTTTATTACCACTAGACCTAAACGTCTTTACATAAACCTGCCGCAATCTTTACTTTTTCACTTTTAAACCTGAAAAACATCGGTGGCATTGCCACTTAATTTTCCCGTCTTTCTCTAGTATGGCGTGAAAATTTGGACGGGTTGGGGTTTTTCTTGCACTAGCGAGTTCGACGATCACCAGAGCAGTAGCAGCAATGTTCTGTTGAGAGAGAGAGAGAGATGGATGAAGATCTTGCTGCGTTGTTGATCTCAGATAATTAATTAAATAAATAATTAATTAATTCGGGCGACCAACTTGGAGGGCTGGGCACCCCAGCTGAAATGATTGGGAGCCCAAAGGGCTCCCCGAAATTTTCCTTAGAGCACAGCCTTGTGTATGTTATGTTATGTTATGCAAGTTTGTATCATCTTTTCAAAATATGACTGTCATTGTAACCAAATTTGAAAAATTTAACTCTAAAATTCTCCAATAGGCCATTTTACAGTTGTTTGCTCTGCGACCTAGCCTATGAATGGCTGCGAGGCTGCCGGTGACCTTGCATTGATACAGCCCCGACTGCTTTTATCATGCAAATTGTGTTGTTGTAATTCTAATTAGTCCGTTTTAACATTACAAAAGCACGGAGGTTTGTATCAAAACAGGGTTACCGGCAGCCTCGCCTTCCATTTGTAGGCCAGGTAACTTAGCTACAACTGTAAAATGGTCTATTGTAACGTATATAAGAGAGAGAGGTTTGTAGATTAAATTAAACTGATGATGGCATGAGTAACGCCGAAGCATATTCTTTAAATAGTTGGTTCGTGTGTCTTGAATTTATTTTGACCTTCTGGTATTGTTATCCTAAGAGAGCAGTCTATAATTTACAGCCAATGACCTTCCTCAAGATCATAGGCATTCCCAATAAGGATTTCATTTCTAGGAAAAATGGTTCTGATGTCTACACCAATTTCTTTGATCCACTTCTTTTTTGACATTGTGCTGAGAGCACCAACAACATCTGAGGTAATGGCCACCTCTCTTGATTCCCTTAAACCTGTCAATCTCCCTTTAAAAAAAAAAAAAGACATTGTACTATTTCGATAATCGGATGTTATGAGGATTAAGAAAGGTGGGCATTCTAATTGTCATCATCATCATCATCATCATTGTTATTATAAATTATTTTTATATAAACATCAATGGAATACCAGGTGAGCTTTTGCACAAAAACATAATATCTTCACACGTGAAAATAACATGTTAACTTCACTTGCCAAAAGATTGCTGTTGCTATGGTTACATAATAACTGCACCGTTGCTCTTCGTTAGGACTACAAGAATATTTAAGTGAAATGCTTTACTATTTCACCGGTGTTTGTATAATAAACAGAACATTATATGACCACTCGGAGATAAGAAATTTCTCTTCATGTGTTGAAAAATCGCTGCACTCACTCATGAAATATTTTTCAACACTTAAATAGAATTTTTTTTTTATCGCCACACAGCCATGTAATATTTATCATTACTTTTATATTTATTTTGAGCAACAATCCCAGTAATGACTGGTTTGTCTTCAAGTCTTAGCACTCAGGAGCATCACATGTCAGCGAAAGAGATAAGAAAACTACTGTGCGAGTTCTTTAACAGCGTACTTACTGATCTGGATGGAGGTAAGCAAGATCAATTTTAAAACCTCCCTCTGCTAATAAGCACAAAGACTAACCTCTTACTAATGGAGTGCAAGGGCCGTACTGGGGAATATTGGCCTGAGGTGGTGGCAGTTGGGCCTGAGCGCAGCGAGGTCTGTACAAAAATGACCAAGTACCAGTATTTCCCCAGTATGGTCCCAAGTAAGTGTGGTTAGTAAGTTGTTTATGATATGACATCGTTTCTTTGAACGATCGGACACTTCTCCACTCAGTGAATGTTCGTAATCTTTGTTTTCCATGAGCGAACTTTGAATGGTAACCTTTTACATTTAAAACTATATTTGGCTTGCTATAACAGTACTATTGTGATGAAGAATTTAAATTCAGCTTTTTAAAAATTTTGTGTTTTGCTTAACTTGAATTTCTCCGGAGGGAGAAAAAATACCAAAATGAACCATTTCTTTGGTAATGGTCCGTTCTGTAAAATCCTGACTACGACGAAAACTAGCCAATCAGATTGCTCCATTTAGCCTGAGAATTGCTTGCCATAAATAATGAAGGTAGAATCAACACCTACATGTGTGGTGGTGACTTGCCACCCTACTGCACTGGTCATCAATGGATTCATAACTGCGTAGATCATAGCTTCACTTGATTTCATATCCGCAGTTCATATATGATTCATTTCATATACCATTCATCATTGATTCATTCCTCACGGGATCATTCGAACCCACAAATGACCAGCTCCCAACGTCAGTGGCTTCATAGCTCAGTTGGTTAGAGCGTCGCACCAGAATCGCGAGGTCACGGGTTCAAACCCCGTTGAAGTCCTGAATTTTTCAGGCTTCTCCACGCAATTGCAAAAATTGCCTTCATAACTGCGAAGATCATAGCTTCACTTGATTTCATATCCGCAGTTCATATATGATTCATTTCATATACCATTCATCATTGATTCATTCCTCACAGTATCATTCGAACCCACAAATGACCAGCTCCCAACGTCAGTGGCTTCATACACATGTAGCTCAGTTGGTTAGAGTGTCGCACCGGAAGCGCGAGGTCACGGGTTCAAACCCCGTTGAAGTCCTGAATTTTTCAGGCTCCTCCACACAATTGCAAAAATTGCCTTCATAACTGCGAAGATCATAGCTTCACTTGAAGAGGAAAGTAACATTACATTTCGACGATTCCATGTCATCATTGTCGAATGAACAAGTAAAAAATAACGGCTAGGCATATTATATGGTACTAGGATGTGACAAAAATTAAATTTGAAACGTTACATGAAAACATTCATGTTAAACAAAAAGAAAGGAAAAGAAAAAGAAAAAAAAAAAAATAATACATATATATATATATATATATATATTATATATATATATATATATATATATATATATATATATATTATATATATATATATATATATATATATATATATATTCATGTTAAAAGTTTCACGCGAATGGAATCCGCTTGCGTACATGTATTCAGTTTCGGTCTTTTGCTTTTGATCAATAGCATTTCAAATATCAAGCAATCTAGTTTGCTATGGCATTTCTTGAGGACGTTAAAGTTTTTAATTAAATTGTCAGGTGTGAAGGCATGCTTGACTCTGAAATGTTCTTCTACGCGTTGATGGAGATGGCAGCAAGTGTAACCAATGTGATTTGCATCGCACAAATCACCCCTGCCATAAGTTACGGTTCTTAGACTACAGTATTCTATTCAGATGAATCTTAATTTCTACAGGTTGAAAATGAAAACTGTGCTATAGTTACTTGGAACTAGTGAACAGGGTTGCATTTTAACCTTCACTGATACTTTAACCATTTGATTATCCACAGAGCACTGCTCTAGGCCACTTTCAAAAATACCGTAGCACTCTCTGTTTGCCCTCCAAAATTAAGCATAAGCATCGTTTTTTATTTTCTCTTGGGACTTTATATGGGAAGTCCCAAGAGAAACTGGAAACAATGCTCATCCCTTTGAGGGCCGAAGGGGGCCCCATTGATGAGTAGAATTGTCTGGCATTTGACAGAGTAAAATCTGTACATGTAAGTGGCCGCAGGTGTTAAAGGGCTATGCAAGATTTTGGATGGCAAACAAAGAGTATTACGATATTAATTTTTTGCAAGTGGCCTATACAAGGTCCAAAATGCAATGCAACAGTTACTTTGTTTTGCCAAAATTGGAGCAGTCAAGTGTTTCACACCATGCTGGATACAGCTCTTACACCACGCCCCAGTTTTTCAAGCGATGGATAGCACCATCCGGAAATCACTACCCACTGGATAACGCAATCGGTTTTGCTAGTGTTTATCTGCTGGATGGTGCTTTATCCGGTGCATAGTGCTATCCGCTATCCTTCATTTGAACAATTGGGGCCTGTACTGTATGTCTGGAAATTAAAATTTAATTAAAAGTGGGGGTGGGGGACTACAAGTACATTTTGGTATGGATCGTGGAAGTGCAAGGGGAGGTGTGGGGAGGGGTTTAGGAGAAAACAAATCCATAGTACAGCTGTACCCTGCTTTATCAACTTGTTTGATAAAAGCAATTTTTCATTATTTCTTCTCTGTTGATTTGATTAAAGTTGCTGTCCAGCTATCAAGGAAGACAGGAGGAACACCTTATTCTGAGATGATTTGGCGTTTCTTACGTCACTGCCTTGGTTCGTTTCCAGAGTGCTTTGTCGAAGTTGAACCTCGGGTTGTTCAAGACAGTACATGTAGCACATCTCACGAGGCTGGTCATGTTCAGGGCAACAAGATTTGTGAACCAGTCCAGGGTAAAGTTGCTGCTGACTTATGACCGTTAGACGCATTGACTCCTCAGGTGTCCTAGGACACCGCCAGTAGACGGCGGTAGGGGTCAGTGGGTTAATGGAGGAGTCACAGTTTTTGACTGCTTAGCAATAATATTATTATTAACCTCCAAATAATAAAATTCTCAGGGAATTCATGAACAATTTTGAGGTATTTAATTTGAAGATGCAAGAATGCATTGTGTGGTGTGAGTGAATGCAGGAGTTTGCACAGGTGCATGGATACAGTGCATGTGCAATAAACCAACAACTCAAAGAATGCAAATTCTGAGATCCAAATCATCTCAGAATGCATTCTTCTGGGGAGCAGGGATGTTACAGTGGTGATTCCCAGATTTGGCATCACGTCATGTGGGTTGAGTTTGTTGGCTCTCCCCTGCTGTAAGAGGTTTTTCTCCAGGTACGCAGATTTTCCCCTCCATGGTTCTCAGTAGAAGCCGGCAACTGGCGGAAATCCCCTGGCTAAACCAATCAGAACTTATTCAAAAGTGCTTCATTAGTTAAGACGCATACTATCGCTGCTTTACTTCACTTTTCAACGCTGTAGTTTTAAAAACAATAATTATGGGCATGGATCTTGATCATGACTAATACCTATTCATGACAAAATTTGGGCCAGAGAAAAAGTCCAGATAATCAAGGTTCGGATAATCGAGGTTCCACTGTACCCCTCCCCTCCCCCCCCCCCCCCAACTTTACTGCAGCAATTGACTGATGACATACAACTTTTGTACATAGAAAATTGGGTACCTCTGTCTAATTATTGTTATTGTTTCTACATTTTTTTGTTGGTACATGAAGTCTTTGCTTCATGGATCCTTTCCAGAATTCTCTGTGTTCTTGCTGATGCCAACTGTTCAGCTTTGCATGACCAAGGCATTTCAGCTATTGTCTCCTTGCTGCAGGTAAGGATTTAAGTGTGCCCTGAAAAGCTGTCCTGATTTGGAGCGGGTCTATGTTCCTATTATGCAGTTGGGAACTTGGACATCACCTAGTACATATTAAGAAGTGTCAGAGCCAAGTAAGAGCCTTTTATAAAGGCTCTAACAAAGTGGTTGTGTGGAAACACTTGTCTTGTGCCTCTCACCTCTATGGACCATACCATGAAAAGATAATTTAATAATTTATATTGCATAATTATTGAATAATTACATGTAGGGTAATATGGGTCAAAGGAAAATCAAGCTAAGCTGAAAAGACCTAACCTGAGTTCTATCTTGGTCTGTAACATAGAACACTAACAAGAATGTAAAGTGTACAAAAAAGGAATGTTTGATTTCTAACATTCTACAGTGGTGTAGCAGCAAAACCAGGAATGCTTTCACTTCTTATTACAGGCCTTCTGATAGGGTGCGATGAAAAATGCAAATTATGCAAAATTATGCAATTTTTTTCTGAGCAATTTTAAGCTTGTTTTATAAGGTTTCAGGATAAGAAAAACACTTTTTGCTGCCCTAGAGACACTTTGATCACAAAGGCACAGTAATTATGCATCTTGATCAACATTAGTTGGGAAAAATAAAAAAAAAAAGAGGTCTTCTGCACTTACTTCCAACATGAATAGTGAAGGCAATTGTGTCACCATTTTAGTGATGTGAATATATCAGCCATTCAGACTGGCTAATCTGAACAAAGGGCGTGCTTGTGTTACACCAATAGATGACTCTTTAAGCATGAGACTCATACCAGGCCCCCGACTTGCAAAATAACGCCTTGAACTTTGAATGTTTACCAAATTGAAGGTGACAAAGGTTCTTTAGCCTTTTTCCAAGGTAAATCTTGTTAAAAATGGCGTATTTATGCAGGAATTCCTAAGAAAATTGTGATCTATGTTTTATTTTATGAATTTTGTACGTTCTTTTGTGAATTATGTGATTTTTTGTGAATTGTGCGATCAGGTGCGATTTGAGGTCGATTATGCAAAATCGCACCATCGCGTAATATTGAGAAGGCCCGTCT
>NC_090873.1:6780604-6785604 GCF_036669935.1 Montipora foliosa | reverse complement strand
AAATTCGTTATATGGAAATTCGGGTAGTGCAGTCATCTATTAAAACTGAAAATTTGGAAGTGATATCTTTCCTCCACAAATTTGTAAGGTATGCAGGGTACAGACTAAGATCAAAAACAAAATGGTATAAATTCAGTAAAACTGGTGTCCAAAGTTTCTAACAGTAAATAGTGAGCGTACAGTTCAGTCACAAACATAGTCCTTCAATCCCTGAGGTGGTTTGACAACTCTACCAACTCAGATTGAAACAGGCTCCTTGTCTGGAGTAAAATGCTGACTGTCAGGTCCGGAGGGATGTATGTCCTTTTCTGGTATCACTTCAGGGGTTGCTGACTGCTCCAGCATAGGCCCTACCACCAAGGAATTGCTGAGGTCTATGGCTGCAAGAACCACACAATATCCAGTCGCTCTGGCTGAAAATGGGCAAAGGTTGCTGTGGCGAACCTGTCCTACATGACTCTTCCAGGTCTGGTCATTCACCTTTACTTGTTACAGAACAGGGCCTATTCGCTTGGTGATCATGTCCTGCACCCATTTGGGGCCTTTGTGGAAATTCCACAGCCAAACATGCTGCTTAATGTCAAAGGACCTCAGCAGGTTGGAATTTGACTGAAGCAACTCCTTATTGACTTCCCGCCCAACATCAGGTTTTATCAGATCCAACCAAGTTTTCACACTTTGACCCAAGAGCATCTGTGAGCATGCAGTGCTGAATGATATGCTAAGAGAAGTCTGTCAAGCTTGTGCTGCAAGGTTTGCCCAGACTTGTCAGCCTTCACCCCCTTCTTGAAGCTCTGTACCATTCTTTCTGGTAGGCCATTGGTTGCCATATGGTAGGGTGCACCCGTCACATGTCTAATGCCATTTTCTTTCCTGACAAGCCCTGACGTGAACTGTGGTCCATTGTCAGACACGATTTGATCAGGGAGTCCCAAGCGGGCAAACAGAGAGCGTAGTGTGTTAACTGTCTAGTCAGCAGTAGTATTCTCCATCATGAAAATTTCGGGCCACTTGCTGTGTGCATCGATCACCATCATAAGCATCTTCCCCATAACAGGCCCTGCAAAATCCACATGAAGCCTCTGCGAGGGAAGGGCAGGAAACTCCTAACGATGCAGAGGTGACAGGGCTGGATTGTTCGCGACTTCCTGACACCCAGCACAATTTCGGACAGTGCTTTGGATTTCTTGGCCACCAAACATACCCACGAGACACCCTCTTCATTTTGACCATACCGATGTGCCCTTTTCAGAACTCTCTCTCTCAATTTGGCTGGCACAGTTACTCTACTTCCCCACGTCAGGATTCCATGATGGACTGACATTTTGCTGATATGATGGGCATAAGGGATGAGGTCGGACTTCCGCTGCTGTCTGGCAGCCTGTCTCCACAAGTTCAAGAATGCGAGACAACGGGGTCCCTCCTTGTTCACAGCCATAGTTCTTGTTCGGTCACAGGAAGGGTCTCAATCACCAAAGCATGAAACATCTCCACTCCATCCGGTTTGTTGGCAGGTGCTTGAGGTTGGGGCAGACGAGACAGGCCATTGCAGTTAGCATGCTGCTTGGTCCCTCTGCACTCAATATTGTACGTGAAGGCACCCAAGAACAGACACTAGCGCTGAATCCTAGCTGCTGCGGTAACGGGTACTGCCATCCTTGGGTCACTGATGTATTTCAGAGGTTGATGATCTGTAACTAGGGTGAAGTGGCAACCCTCTAAGTAGTTTTGAAACTTCTTCACACCCCACACCAAAAACAAGGTTAGCCTTCAAACCATACTCGTCAAGCCTTTTCAAAACAGCAACCAGCCACTGAAGGTGTTCCTCCAGACTGCCTCCAGTAACTATGATATCATTCAAATAACAGAAAAGCCCTGGTAAGCCCAGCAAGACTTGGTCCATGGCCTGCTGCCACATGGCTGGTGCAGAAGCCACACCATAAGGTAAATGTTGGTACTGGTAAAGGTCACGGTGAGTGTTTGTGGTGAGAAATGGGTTTGACTCATCTTCCACCTCCATTGGCAGATAAGCATGACGAAGGTCAAGGACACTAAACAGGTTGCCCCCACCTAAGCTTGCATAAATATCATCTATGCGAGGAAGGTGATACTCATGAACTTCTAATTGTGGATTGACAGTGACTTTGAAATCACCACACACCCTCAACTGCCATCCTTTTTCACTGGGGTTATGATTGGTGCTGCCCACTTGCTGGTTTCTACTTCCTTGATCACCCCTTCTGCTTCCAGTTCTCTCAGTGCCTCATCCATGTCAGTTTACGAGCGGATGCCAATGGCTGAGCTTTCCAGAACTGCGGCTTTGCACCCTCTTAAGGATGGAGTCGTGCCTTAATATGTGGAATATTGTTGATGTTCCACCTCTACCCAAGGTCCCTACGATCTCTGACTTTATTAAAGATCTAAGGCCAATTTCCCTGACGTCCACTCTGTCAAAGGTTGCTGAAGGCATCGTCATCGAAAAGGAATTGAAACCAACCATATTGTCATCTATTGACCCTGGTCAATTTGGTTTCATCCCAGGATCTTCAACCACCTTTGCTCTTATATCGATGCTCCACCACTGGCTGCGTGCAACGGACGGGAATGGCTCAACTGTTAGAACTGTTCTCCTAGACTATAGGAAAGCATTTGATTTGGTAGATCACCATTTGTTGATAGCCAAATTGTTCAGCCTTGGGGTTAAGCCAACTACCGTCAATTGGATCATTGACTTCCTAAGGAATAGGCAACAAAGGGTCAAACTTAACAACAACTGCTATTCCAGCTGGCTGAATGTTCCTGCCGGAGTTCCTCAAGGCACGCGTTTAGGCCCTTGGCTGTTTTTGGTAATGATTAACGACCTAAAGTTACCGGGGAAGTCGTTCTCCATGTGGAAGTTTGCAGATGACACGACTGTTTCGGAGGTGGTGCCAAGTTCTGGGGAAAGTTCTTTACAGGAAGCTGTCAATCACATTTCCAGCTGGTCTCACAGTAATCTCTTCCAATTAAACCCGACCAAGTGCAAAGAGTTAGTTGTTTGTTTTAAGAAAACGCCACCATCCTATGGCCCGATTAAGATATACGGCGTGCAGTTTGAGAGGGTATCTTCTGCTAAAGTCCTAGGGGTTACGATCAGTAATGACTTGAAATGGAACGATCACGTGGATACTATCACCTCAAAAGCCGCACGTCGATTGTATCTTTTGAGTCAGCTAAAGAGAGCCGGCATAAGTCCCGATGACCTGTTAGCTTTTTATTATAGTGTCATTAGATCAGTCCTAGAATTCTCATGTCAGCTATTCCATCGTAGTCTCCCGAAATATTTGTCTGATGACATCGAACGTATTCAGAGGCGCGCCATGAGAATAATCTTTCCTAGTTTATCGTACTGTGAGGCGATGGATAAGGCCGGAATTCCAACACTTTCAGAGAGACGTGAGTCATTATCTATTAAATTATTTGAAGATATTGTAGGTAATGAACACCACAAACTGGCTAACCTGCTACCTCCTATGGACAGTTCCCACGCTCGGCGTTTGAGAAATAAGAGACGTTTTAATACTCCATTTTGTCGCACAGATCGCTTTATGAACTCTTTTATTATTAGCCACGCAATGTAAATAATCTTTAAATACAATGGTAAATAGCCATTTTTATTGTAATTTTTATATTGTACGTAATTCAGTCCTACGACTGTAATGTATGATGTTTTTCAATAAACGAGTTTACTACTACTACTATTCTTAAGTGTTCCTAGCCCATCAGAGAACACATTCGCATGTTTGTTTAAGACTTCTTCCAAGGCAGGAGCAATATCAGCAGTGTCTACAAATGTAACTGAAACAAAGGCCAATTCAGCTGGATCGACTCCAGCCATTCTCTGTCAAAAAGGGTGGGTCCCTCACCCTTCGTCACATAAATTGGGAGCACCTTCGACTGCCCATTGTATTCAAAACACAAGTGGTTCCACTACCTTCCCAATGTAGGTATGCAGCTTCAAAGTAGTGTCCTTTAGGGGTACATGACACAGGGACTCATAGTAAAGTTCACCATACTGTCCTTCACTTTCTTCTGAGTCTGCACCCTTCTTTACATTTACCCCAGCCTCAACTGTTTTCCTAGCGGCCTGTTTTTTGCGGCACGCTTGCTGGATGTGTGTCCAACAATACCACATTGAAAACAACTCTCTTTGCTAAATAGAACTTATTTGGATGGTGAGAGCCTGTGCTACGATAACGAGGCTTCTACGCTTTCATGTCTTCTCCCTGCAAACCTGTTGCTTCAGTAAGTACTTAGGTGAAGGTTCTGGCTCCCTTTGGTTAGATGGGTCGAATTTATGGACTTGAGCGCTTAGCTCCTGCTAACCCTGAAGCACCTGAACATCTTTGATGGCCTGCGCTATGGCCAAACACTTCTGGACTGCGAGATCAAACGATAGTTCAGCAAGTTTCACCTTAAGCAACTCTGTTATCATCTTAGAGTCGCGAATGCCCGAAACTAAATGGTCGCGAAGGCGCTTGTTCTGCATTGCCTCCCCAAACTTACATTCAGTGGCCAAGTGCTTCAAGGTGGCTACATAGTGATTAACTGACTGACCGGGATTCCTTGCACGGTTATCAAACTCGTACCTGGCTACCAGCGCTGATTTTTCAGGTTTCCGTTGTTTTTGCAGTTTCTCCACAATCACCTCATATGTGACTGCATCCTCTTTAAGCAACCCCGGAGCCATCTGGTCTTTCGCTAGTTGATAAGTCTCTGCCGGAAGATTTGTCAACAGAACTGTGTTGTTTGTTTTAGCATCGGAAACTCTGTTAGCGAAGAAATAGAAGTCCGGTTGCTCGGTGTAGGACTCCTAATCCGTTCTCACCACATATTTTTGTTCACATTCTTTTGTTTTCTGATTTAAAAATTTAGCACATTACCCGCACCTTGTTAAAACCCGCACCAATAACTGTTTGCGAAAAAATTAACATATTATCCGCAGGTAATTAATGGGAAAT
>NC_090873.1:6760604-6773104 GCF_036669935.1 Montipora foliosa | reverse complement strand
TGTTGGCTCCTTTTGACCATAATTATAAAATAAATGTAATTCCACAGAGCCAACAACATTAGAAGCAGTTGTCCATCGTAAATGTTTGCATTTTTTTGGGCTTTTGTTCACTTGTATTCCTGCCTCCTTTCCCACTCCTCTTACTGGTATGATTGATGGCTGTGCCATCTGTCATCTGCATAGAGCCTATGGCTAGGTTCCAGGATTTGCCAGCACTGGTAGTGATGTTCATTTACTTAGATGTATAGGAGCCACTGTACAATGTAGATACCAATATTGTGTGAAATAAGTCCTAAAGCTTAATGGATAAGATAGAAGTTTTAATCTCAAATGCAGTAATTGATATAATTATATGAGGCTCTGCCAGTTTAAATTCCGACAAGCGACATGGTCTAAAAAGTAGCAACAGCATGTAAAGTGAAACCGTGACAACGACATCCTTTCTTTAAATTTCCCTTAACTTTGGACAGCAGCGTGAAACACGATACCTTTTAAAATTCAGACAAGCGACACTTTCCCACTCCCCCTCCCCCCCCCCTCTATCCTGGCAGGGCCTCATATAGTCAATTACTGTATGCATACAGTAGCTGTTATAAAACATCATTACACAGTACAGTAAGGAACCTTCATTGTTTGTAGTACATGTAACAATTTTGGTGACATTGCTGCTAATGAAAAATAACTGGTCTTTTACCATTGAACCACTCTTGGATGCCACACCTGTTTCAAGTCAGGCTTGAAAAATACTGTACATGTAATGCATCACACCGAAAACAGTGCAGTAGAAATTAAAAGGAAATACTTTAGTTATCCTTCTTTGTATTTATCATTATCGTTGTCATAGACGGCGATAACTGCCAATGGCTCATTGCGAAAATGTAATGCTAGTTATTACTTTGAATCTGGGGGCAGGAATAGACTAGATTTCCAAAAGCAAGAACTCACCCATGTGGGACAGTTTATGCTGAGTGAAGAATTAATCTGGACTGTTAATTTGTTATCTCAAATTTGAACACTTGGTGCTCTTATGACCATTACCTTGTCTTCGTTTCTCATAGGGAAAAAGTCATTGTCTTAGAGGCAAGTGTTGCAAAGAGTTTGCAAGTGCTGTCCATACATTGTCTTCACAGGAAGGAGAAAAAACAACAGAGGGCCTTGGCTGTCCAACACACTCTTGCTTATACTTTCCCTCCTGCGCATATCAATCTTTTCTTATTCACACTCAGGAAGATCCTACATAATGTTGGCTTACAGAGATATCAGACAAATGTACTCAAGGTAAATTGCATTTGTTTTAAAAGCAGGATACATTCCATTAGGATAATAATAATAGTTATTATTTTATACCACACAAGTGAATAGGGCTTTCCACACTTTCTGGCTATCTTGGAAGTGAACAGGAAGTACTATTCAGCCCTGAACAAAGAGAGAAAAACAATGGCTTCCTTTCTTGTTTTGGTTACCGAGGAGCAAATTTTATCGATAAATGAGGCAGCTGTTCATAATAATTTCAAAGATAGCAAGAAATTTTGGTTTTTATCTATTAGATGATCATGATTTTGAGTGCAATTTGGAATAAATACATGTAAGCATGAGTAAATTATTTCAATGGCAAACAAAATTTAATTGCATGTGCGCATAGGCAGAGTGCAATTTTTGGCCTTTGAAAAAGTTTACAAGTGCTCATTTATTCCAAATTGCATGAGAAAAATCATGCAATTAGTTAGTAATGATAAACACCTTTATTGCACTAATTTCGCTTTTCTGCAGTCTGTTTGGGATTAATTGGTGGGCTCTAGGCCAATCTACACTCTGAAATTTTTGCATGTGTATGATTACACTGACTGTATTATTTTGCTGTATTCGTAAGTTTAATCTTTCTGAACTCAATTGTTGAAGTGCAAAAAAGGACCGTACAATGCCTTCTTTAAGTGAACTATTTTCTGATGTGCATTTGTTGTTGTATTGTTAGAAATGAAGCAAATTTTCAGTCACCTGATTATTCAACTTGTGTGGTATACACTAAAACAATTATGTTGGTGAACAATGTCACTGCAATTGGTGGATATTTACCTCCACTTCGGTGAATAACAATAACTGTCAATTATTAGTTGTGAAGAGCTTTGGAGATTATAATGATTATTCAAACACCTTTATAAAGATCTCAGCGAGAATTTTTAATTATCTCCTCCCTCTCAAGACAGCAAACAAGAGACAAAACCTGTTTGGGCATCTTTAATAACAGTTCTTTTTTTCATTGAATTCTTTATTCCACACACCTACATGTACCGTAAATACGTCATGTGGTGTCTTTTTTTTGGGATCCAGATCCCCTCATTAGGGCAAGAATGCCTGACTGTTGTAGCGAGTGAGCAGGAGGTGCGTTGAAGAAATAAAACCCAAATTGTCTCTGTGCTTTTTGATTGGCCAAAGTAATTACTTTGGTTTTGGTTTTATGACACTCGATTGAAACTCGCTGTAATCCGAAAGAATCTGGTCCTTGTTTCCAACTAGCTCATTCCACAACATTGGGGACAAGGATAAATACACTACAAGGAAAAAGATCAACCGGATTTTTGCAAAAACATGGATGATCATGAAAGTAATCACATCAAAACATGTGACTGCTACTGCGACCAAAACACGCTTGGTTCAAGATGGAAGCGATGGATAACTGCGTTCAAACTGTTTGCTGATGGAAAAGTCCTGATCTTGAACAAAGAAAACGCAAACAACCAACAAAGTAAACATGCATATTGCTAGCATTAACGTACGGTATGTTCAAGATAATTATCGTCTCCGCCCTCCCAAACACAGCAGACGCGAAGGAGGGAGAGTGAGACAATTCGACAGTTTGCCACTAGACTCATGTGCAGTGAAAGATTGCAACTACGGAGAAGACACCCTTGTAGAATCAGATATATGCAAATGCTATGTTAATACTATTAATTTTGATCACTATGTAAGACTATGTGTTAGCTATGTGTTGCTCAATACTGTCCATGTATTGACCGTGCAAACATGCCATATCACATAGTTCAGGGTATGTAAAACTTATTCAGAAGCTATGCAAAAGGGACTAACCCGGTCATGGAAAGGGCCTCATCATATGAGCAACCTGGATAAATAATACGCAATACTCGCCTTAATTGGCATCCCTCAAGATCAAGTTAAAGGTATTGCGGGAGGCTGATGATAAACAGGGCTTCCGTATTCAGTAACAGGCCTTATACATGTCAAGTAGAAAAGCAGAAGTTCTTCCCACTTAACATATGTGATCGCTTTAGTGGGGAGGAGTTGTGGTGTTTTGGTTCAGCAGCCAATACACATTAAACATACTTACAATGTACTTACGCGCCATTCCAAAACATGCCATTCAAATCAACGACATGGCAAATATCTTTTACATAGCAGGTCAGCAAGCCGATTTGTGAGTTAAAGTCTGCATAGTTTTTACACAAGGCTATGTTTTCACTATTCACCAATCTCACACTATTTATTTACTATGCATTTCAAGTGAAATAGCTTTAACATAGCACGTCAGCAAGCAGTATCTGAGTAAGAGTCTACATAGTTTTTACACAAGGCTATGTTTTCACTATTCATCAATCTCACATATTTTTGAAATAGCCCAAAGAATGCAAATTTTTATATGTAAGAGGTCACTTACTTTTTACATAGTGCTATAAATTTCCCATGCAAAGATTCAAAAAGAAATACAAGCTATGTATTTACCATGTATCAATCTCAGATAATTTGCTTAATTAATGGCATATGCATGTCACCATGCTATTAGACATTTGCCAGAAAGGTCTACATAGTTTTTATTTACATAAGGCAATGTTTAAACTATTGTTCAATCTCGAATAGTTTCAAAATATCCCAGGATGAACTCCTGATAATCAAAATAATATTAATGACACATTAAAGTCAGCAAAAGAGAAACCAGTAATGAATTTATTTACATGGATAGAGCAAATCAGAACTCAGTTGAATGCTTCGGAATATTCATCCCATATCATTCGCCATGTTGAACGGGAAATGGATATACGCTGTATGTAATGTTTTAAGCACTCCTTTGGATGGATTATTGAACTTTTTTAGCACTTCAGTTTTACAAGATTGCAGCTTATTAACATTCATGATAATTTTGGGTCCATCACTGAAAGGTGTAAGCTGAGAATGTCCTTCCGTGTAACTCGTACAATCACAGAGTTGCAAATCATTAGCCAGTGTAATGTAACTCAATCTTTTTCATAAGGATTTGGCATCCAACATATGAAACATCCTGATGAAGCTTTTTTGTAATGTTCACCACAGTAGTAATAACAACAACAACAATGAAAATGATCCCAGGCTCCATAAACATCAGCAAGCTATAAAATAATGCTGCGCCAGCGGTTATTGTCAGCCGTGCATTTGTATCACGCGCATCTCCTCGTGGCTTTTCTTGTTTTGAGTTCGCCATCAAGTTGCGACCTTGTTCTACTTAGTAAAGTGTTTGTTGTTTGCTATTATCGTGTCGGCTGAGAGATACTCGCCTACAATCCCGAGTCAAATGCCAGCTCCTAGGCTCACGCCGTCTGTCGCACCCAGTCTTATGTGTTACGCTCTTCAGCTCCTACCACAGTTATCCTTCCGGGGGAATATCTTGAGCTGGACATACCTCCCAACTTAGATGCTGACTGCACCTTAGCCATAGAAGCCCGTACCGATGCACCATCCAATAACTGCTCCAAAGTTTCACAGCTCTGGCCTCAGCCCCACATTGTAGAAGCAGTGGCTAATAGAGTTCGTATACTCAACGACACTACTGAACCAAGGACAGTGCAACGCCACAAACACCTCTGCCAAGCTCGCCACACTACAACCGTGGTTCCCTCATCTTCCCCTGACGGATCGCACCCATCACCTCCCCACCCTGGCGGAAGCAACTCACCGCAGTCTGAATTCTTCTTGGATGCCATCACAGTTGACCCCGACAACATCTTACCTGACACCATCTGCTGCCAGTTCCGCCAAGTGCTCCAGACCCACGATGAAGTCTTCAATCCTACCATTGTCGGATACAATGGCAAAGCTGGTCCTGTCCAAGCTTCTGTCAACATGGGACCTGTGCAACCTCCCCAACGCAAAGGCCGCGTTCCCCAATATTCCCGTGACAAGCTGGTTGAGTTACAGCAACAATTTGATCAGTTGGAGCAATGTCAGGTCTTCCGACGTCCGAAGACATTGGAGTCACCGTTGAGTACCTCAACCCGTCATTCCTCATCAAAAAACCTTTGGGTGGATTTCGTCTTGTTACAGCCTTCACGGACGTTGCTCGTTTCAGCAAACCACAACCCTCGCTGATGCCTGATGTCGACTCTACTCTCCGCACCATCGCCCCTTGGAAGTACATCATCAAGTCTGGCCTCACCCATGCCTTTTACCAGATACCACTATCAAAGGCCACCATGAAATATTGCGGTGTGGCCACTCCGTTTTGCGGCATCAGAGTGTATACCAGGTCAGCCATCGGAATGCCTGGTTCAGAGACCGCATTAGAGGAATTAATGTGTCGCGTTCTTGGTGACTTCCTCCAAGAGGGATGCGCTGCAAAACTTGCCGACGATCTTTATTGTGGTGGTGACACCCCACAAGAGCTCCTCACTAACTGGTCTCGTATACTTGACGCCCTTACCAAGTGTAATCTACGACTGTCTGCACGTAAGACTGTCATATGCCCCAAAACAACCACTATCTTGGGTTGGATCTGGTCACAACGCTCCTTATCTGCAAGCCCCCACCGCATCACAGCACTCGCAACCTACCGCCCTCCAGAGTCTGTCAAAGGTTTATGTTCCTTTATTGGTGCCTACAAAGTCCTTAGCCATGTCCTCCCTCACTGCTCTCAACTTGTGGACCCACTCGAGTCAGCCTTGGCCAATCTGCAATCTCATGACCAGGTTAAGTGGGACGAATGCCTTCGCCAAAGATTCACCGCTGCACAAGATGCCCTTAACTCGCACAAGTCTATCGTCCTCCCTCGTGCCTCTGACCAGCTTTGGATTGTGACTGATGGCTCAGTAACCAAACGCAGTCTCGGAGCCACCTTGTACGTTACCCGCGAAGACTACCTCCACCTTGCCGGCTTCTATAGCTCTAAACTACGCAAGCATCAGGTCACATGGTTACCATGTGAGGTCGAAGCCTTGTCTGTTGCCGCTGCTGTAAAGCACTTTAGCCCCTTCATCATTCAATCCAAGCACCATGCTTGCATCTTGACTGACAGCCAGCCCTGTGTCCAGGCCTTGAACAAACTTTGCCGAGGTGAATTTTCCGCCAGTCCACGGGTTACCTCCTTCTTGACCACAGTCAGTAGATACCAAGTTAGCCTCCAACATCTTGCCGGCACCGCCAATTGACCCTCCGACTTTGCCAGTCGTAATGCTTCAGACTGTAACGAACCCCAGTGTCAAATTTGCTCTTTCATTCATGAAACAGAAACTTTAGTCGTCCGTGGTATCTCCACTCAAGAAGTGCTGGAGAACACCAAGCGCCTACCCTTCACTGGCAGACCCGCATGGTTCAGTGTTCAACATGAGTGCCCTGATCTACGGCGTGTCTATGCTCACTTGAAACAGGGCACCCGCCCTTCCAAGAAACTGACCAACATCAGAGACGTAAAGCGCTATCTTAACGTCACTTCCATTTCCAAGGACGGCCTACTCCTCGTCCAGCGTCAACAACCACTCTCTCGCCCTATTGAGTTGATCGTGGTACCTCGTTCTGTATTTGACGGCCTGCTTACTGCTATTCACATCAAGCTTGACCACCCTTCTAAGAACCAACTCCAAATGGTGATGCAGCGTCACTTCTTCGCCCTGGATATGAGTGCTGCTATCACTCGAGTATCAGACTCTTGCCACACTTGTGCCTCACTCAAGAAGTTCCCTCCCTCCCTTGCCAGCCAATTATCAGAAGATCCACCTGAAGTCGTAGGCGTGTCATTTGCCGCCGATATCATTAGAGGCAGTCGTCATTTCATCCTCCTTTTGAGAGAATGTACCACCTCCTACACTGCATCATGCCTTGTACCCGACGAAAGGAGCAGCACACTTTGTGATGCCCTCGCCCGATTAGTAGTGGCTCTACACCCCCTAGATGGACCTCAAGCTGTCATTCGCGTCAACCCTGCACCGGGATTTGTCTCACTGAAAACCGCACATGCTTTACAGCATCTTGTCATCTCAGTCGAAGTTGGTCGCATCAAAAACTCCAACAAAAATCCTGTTGCCGAACGAGCTGTGCTGGAACTAGAAGAAGAGCTGTTACGTCAGGAGCCTGGAGGAGGCCCTGTTACCGAACTCGGCCTTGCTATTGCCACTGCCCGCCTGAACTCGTGACTCCGCAGCCAAGGCCTGTCCTCACGGGAGCTTTGGACACAGCGCAACCAGTTCACCAACGAGCAGATACCCGTCAATGACCTACACCACATTGTAGCCAAGCACCAAGCTTGCCAAACCAATCATCCTTTCAGCGAAGTGGCCAAAGGTGGCTACCGCCCACAAGCTCCTGTTCCCCCCTTGCAGGTTGGAGACCTGGTGTATGTGAAGTCTGACCGAGATAAGTCTCGCGCCCGTGATCGCTATATCATTGTTAGCATCGACGGCGAATGGTGTTTCATTAAGAAGTTCTCTGGCTCATAACTCAGGGCTACATCTTACAAGGTGAAGCTAGCCGAGTGCTACACTGTACCACATACCCTCCCACCACCATCGTACCAGCCTGTCGTCCTTACACTTGATGAAGACGAATGTGTGGAGATTCCTGAGCAGCCCCTGCCTTGTCAAGAGCCCTCTGCCCCACCAGACCTGTTACGTCCGCCCGACCCAGATCCTCCAGACTCCTCCCGGACCAAGCCAAACAGCAGGACGACTCGACCCCCCTTGAAACTGATCATGTTCTTGTTTCAAGTTCATGTGAACCAAGACCCAACGGGCACGCCGGCCCCCAGCATACTTACAGGAGTACATTCTCAACTAGTGTTGTTGGCTCACAGTTATTTCAGTATTGGCGCGTTTGACCAAGTACTATTAAGAATGGTTGCGATCTGTTACCAACTTTTCGTTACACTTCATTTACATTCATTTCCTGTTATACTTTCCCATGTTAGTTTTCTTTCCTTCAAGAAGAAGAAGAAGAAGAAGAAGAAGTTGCGCCAGCGGTTATTGTCAGCCGCGCATGTGTATCACGCGCGTCCCCTCGTGGCTTTTCTTGTTTTGAGTTCGCCATCGAGTTGCGACCTTGTTGTACTTAGTAAAGTGTTTGTTGTTCGCTATTATCGTGTCGGGTGTCTTTATTACTGGCGCTGCTTGGCACATCATTCTTACCTTGGTAATAAAGTTCAATTATGGCAAGGGAAAGTGGTCTAAGGAATGTTGGAAAATTAGGTTTCCCTTTCCCAAACCACAAACCAGCAAATACATGATTACTCCGTCTGAATCTATGTATGGTCAGTGTATGAATTTGTAAGTAGTTATCTAAATCCACTGGTCTCACTTGCACTTCAATAATGATAATACGAGAACTCAAAATTGCATTCGAAGGGTAGGGAAACTTTAGGGAGCGATTGCAGAACAGTAGAGTACCACAAATGAAACAAGATGAATGGGGCAATGATCCCATTCTATCATTAAAAACCCATCAGGCACACAAGAGTATAAAAAGTGGCAGTAACTATGACAACAAACAAAAGCAAAATGTCTTCGAAGAGATTCAGAAACGTTTTACATGATAAATGTTATGTGTGTGCCAAAACGGGAAAACTTTTTGGGAATTAAAAAACATTTACTTACTTGTGGTGGCCTTTGCACAAAAAAGGTGCATACAGAAAACAAAACACAGAACAGTGGCCAAAAATATAACAATTGGAATTACAGACTAGAACAAAAGTCAAAGCCATCATGGCCATGATGATTTTGTGGGTTAATTGCAAACAAGGGGAGACAGATATTGTCAATGCTAAAGTAAGTCATCACATGCACATACCTTTGAAGTAGTGGGATCTCATTGATGACAAGGTAAACTGGCCAAACTCCCTAACCATTTGACCTTATCGTATAGTATAATAATATAGTGCGCCCTTAGTAATTCAGTCTCTGACTGCAAAAAAGGGCGATTAGCTGGTCCGATATTATAATTACACACTGTCAGGCAACACTTTCTCCTCAGTTATTTTAAGACCCTGAGTGTTGAGTCCGGCCGAGTCGAACTCACGACCTCCCGCTGCCCACATCCTTGCTTTGACTTCTTCCATTCTGTGTAGCTTCAGATAGCTCTAAATACCCTTAACATGGAGCACTTATAAAAGAGGGGGGTTGGGGGGAATTAGCACACTGTCGGCTTCCTGGAGAATACCCTCTAGAGGTTAAGGAACTTCCAACGTTAAATAAGGTGTACCTTTAGCTTTCTTCGCCCCTTAACCTATCAAAGTTTTGGGATCTTCTGCTGGTCTTACCCAAAAACGTTTGTCTTCTTATACTTTTGTTTTTGTGGTACCTTTTTTTTCAGAGAGCCTTGTGTGAGTTTCTTGCTCATCTTTACATGTGCATGCCAGCCAGTTCATGTCGCTCAGTCCCCTTAACACAGAACTACATAACTGAAGACATTAATCAGTGGCTTGGTTGACTTCATCGGCAATCAGCAACACCAACAGGTTGATATAAATTATTCAAGTTACACAGAGTCCTCTTTTAGGCAAAGAAGCTGTCCTGATCAGATATGTCCAGAAATGCACGTAATTAGGTGCATGACGATTTTGATTCTCACATAGTTCTGTTGCGGTTGGACAAAGAGGACAGTTCTTTACCTTTAGCCATTTTTTTTTAGTTCTTAGTGAGATGTTTGTGTGAGGCTGTTTTGATGGAGAGGGCCAGCAAGAAACTTCAGTAACATTGAAGGTAAGGTCTCACAAAATCTTAATGTCAGCAGAAAGACACATTTTTCATCACTGCCACAGGTTTGTGTAATAATAATACAGGATGTATGGTCGAGCCGCCTTCCTGTTATGTCACTGAATGTGTTATACATGTACTTTACATGTACCATGCACAGTTATTAAGACACCCGAAAAAACCAGCAAAGAATAGAATGTCAAGGATCTTGTACTAGTCTCACAAGCGTTTAAAAATTTGTGCAATTTTGTGCTGAGCCCACTCTTGACCACTTACATTATAGTGGAAATGCACCAAGTTACTGTGTAGTTTTAACTGTCTTATGTGTTATAATGGTAATTGACAACTATTCACCTCAGTGGTGTTGCTAGTGGTGGATATTTACAGTACATCACCGGGTTAGTTATACTAAAACAGTGAGAAAATATATAACTCATTTAGTCCTGCAACGATTACAATTTGGACACAAATCCCCTGCCAGTTGCTTGGATATTATGATGTACTGCCCAAGAAGTGTCACCGTTTGGGCTTTCCGATCCTGTCACTGTCGAAATTAAACCCTTGGAAAGGAAAAGCTACATGTACCTTCTCAGAATATCATATTGCACTCAAGAGACTTCAGGACGACAAATCGTTTAGCAATGACAACATATTTGGAGAGAAGTCGATGCCTGCTCTGTGTGTGGGTAGCTTGGTGTGTGGCCAAAGAGAAAACTGACACCTTGGAAAAATTTAGTGATCAAGACTGGACTGGATATTTTACCTTCCCTAACACCCAGATTGTTATGACTAACGACCCCCACAATGGATCAACAAGCAGATGAAATCTCTTATTAAACTGCGTCAAATTGGTTAGGATTCCTTTCACAGTTTGCGTAATCGTGTAAATCGTCTGGGCAGGTCGTGATCAAGTCTTGTCATATCAAAGATTGGTTTTTGAGGAGAGGGGAAAATTGGAGTACGCAGAGAAAAAGCTATCAGAGTAGAGAAGAAAACCAACAAACTCAACCCCCTGCAGTACAACAGTCTGGGTTTCGAACCTGCACTAGCCTGCTCCCTATATGTGTTGCTGGCCATTGACTTTGTGAATGTTTTCATGTCTTCAAACTCTCGTTTTTCTTTTTTATAATTGTGCTTTTAGTGAAGAATGAGAAATCAGAAACGTTATACATTTTGCTTACAACAATTTGTGATTGCCAACTTTACACTCTTATGCAATGCAATCTGGCACTGTAATCAGAGAAGATATCAGGTAAAAGAACTTCAGTTGGACAGAATACTTGTGCGTTTCATTCTTGGGTAAAATACATTCAGCAACATGACGTGGTGTCAGAAGTTGGTAACTAAGCCAGTCCCCTCCAATTACAGTGCCTTCATCGAAAGAGCGATCATTGAAACTGCATACTCCAACACATTTTCCCCAGAATGTCAACAGACGAAAACAGCAGGGTTAGCTTAGCGATGTCACAGGAGCTGCAGCTATTCACCAAATCTTTCAACTTGAGGAGTGGCCTTGTTGGATAAAGCGATTCGAGTGTTATTACTTTGTTTCAGCTTGCAGAGCCAGGACGGAGCCCTAGCCTTCTCCATGCCTTATTGGCAACGTCAAAGATATTTGGGCAAGCGTTTACCTTTGCTTAAGAAACAGATGCGACAGGGGTGACATTGTGAAAGGAAAATTTGACCATCATTTTATAGCACAGAAAAACGTCAATCAATCAAAATGAACCTTGTGCAAGATCAATATGTAACTGAGGAAAATTTATTAACAGATCTTCTTGTTGTTGGGCTGAGCTCCTGTGAATATGGATCATTGAACGATGAAATGATCCATGTTCCGCTTGGTTGTTGGTATCATGAATGACAAACTCGGTGAAAAACTACAGATGAATGCAGGTTTAAGGCTATAAAATGCATTTCAGCAAGTCAGACAAAGTGTAACCATTATTAAACATCGAGAGTAATATGATCCAACCAGGTGCAAGCAAGGGTGAAAGGTCCCAGTCAGTGACCAAGGGAAACCACGAAGGAAAGCAACACTCAATCAGCTGGAACAAAGCAGCAACCTTAGTGAAGATGGAAACAAGAGGAATAAGCTGCATAATGTTGTAAGCGAGCGGCTGTCTTTGCTGGTTAAAGATTGAGGTCAGAGGTGCAGAGGTTCGAGTTCATGATCTGTCACAAGTGTGAATAATGGCCAAACAGGTAAAGGTGAAATTTCTTTACCCCCAGGCGCAGATCCAGGATTTGAAATGGCAGGTGAATTTTTGTAATAATGTAATAGAACCAAAAGCCTGGTTGAGGTGTTTGAGGGATAAGAAAAAAAAAAAGAAAGAAGGGGGCTCAGAAAAAAGGGGGGTGAATTTCACCCATTTCACCTCCCCTGGATCCTACGCCCTGGCCCCCAGGCCACAGCGGCAATGTCTAGGGCTTCCTTTTCGATCTGGGAGTCATAATTCCTTTCTGCTTTGGTTAGGGTGTGTGAGCCAACGCTATGGGTCTTTCAGAATGAGGCCCTCATCCATGATTTGTGACAAAGACTGGCCGCCAATCCCGACAGGG
>NC_090873.1:6715292-6756104 GCF_036669935.1 Montipora foliosa | reverse complement strand
AAGCAACTCACCGCAGTCTGAATTCCTTCTTGGATGCCATCACTTTTGACCCCCGACAACATCTTACCTCTGACACCATCTGCTGCCAGGTCCGACAAGTTCTCCAGACCCACGATGACGTCTTCAATCCTACCATTGTCTGATACAATGGCAAGTCTGGTCCTATCCCAGCTTCTGTCAACATGGGACCTGTGCAACCTCACCCAACGCAAAGGCCCCGCGTTCCCCAATATCCCCGTGACCAAGCTGGTTGAGTTACAGCAACAAATTTGATCAGTCGGACGCAATGTCAGGTCTTTCCGACGTCCGATCATTGTAGTCACCGTTGAGTACCTCAACCCGTCATTCCTCATCAAAAAACCTTTGGGTGAGTTCGTCTTGTTACAGCCTTTCACGGACGTTGCTCGTTTCAGCAAACCACAACCCTCCTCGCTGATGCCTGATGTCGACTCTACTCTCCCAGCACCATCGCCCTTGGAAGTACATCATCAAGTCTGGCCTCACCCATGCCCTTTACAAGATACCACTATCAAAGGGCCACCATGAAATATTGCGGTGTGGCCACTCCGTTTTGCGGCATCAGAGTGTATACCAGGTCAGCCATCGGAATGCCTGGTCAGAGACCGCATTATAGAAATTAATGTGTCGCGTTCTTTGACTTCCCTCCAAGAGGAGGCGCGGCAAACGTTGCCGCATCTCTTTATTTGTGGTGGTTGACACCCCACAAGAGCGCCTCACTAACTGGTCTCGTATACTTGACGTCCCTCCCAATTGTAATCTACTACTGTCTGCACGTAAGAACGGTCATATGCCCCAAACAACCACACTATTTTGGTTGATCTGGTCACAACGCTCTTATCTGCAAGCCCCCACCGCAATCACAGCACTCGCAACCTACCCGCCCTCCAGAGTCTGTCAAACTTTATGTTCCTTTATTGGTGCCTACAAAGTCCTTAGCCAGGTCCTCCCTCACTGCTCTCAACTTGTGGACCCACTCGAGTCAGCCTTGGCCAATCTGCACTCTCAGGACCAGGTAAAGTTGGACTAATGCCTTCGCCAAAGATTCCCGCTGCACCAGATGCCCTTAATCCTCGCACAAGTCTATCGTCCTCACCTCGTGCCTCTGACCAGCTTGGGATGGGGACTGATGGCTCAGTAACCAAACGCAGTCTCGGATCCACCTTGTACGTTTACCCGCGAAGACTACCTCCACCTTGCCCGCTTCTATAGCTCGAAACGCCGCAAGCATCAGGGTCCCATGGTTACCATGTGAGGTCGAAGCCTTTCTTTTGCCCGCTGCTGTAAAGCTCTTTAGCCCCTTCATCATTCAATCCAAGCACCATGCTTGCAGCTTGACTGACAGCCACATCCCTGTGTCCGACGCCTTGAACAAACTTTGCCGAGGTGTATTTTCCCGCCAGTCCACCGGTTACCTCCTTCTTGACCACAGTCAGTAGATACCAAGTTAGCCTCCAACATCGTGCCGGCACCGCCAATTGAACCCTCCCGACTTTGCCAGACCGTAACGGCTTCAGGACTGTAACGAACCCCAGTGTCAAATTTGCTCTTTCATTCATGGAAACAGAGAGTTTAGTCGTCCGTGGTATCGCCACTCCAGAAGTGCTGGAGAACACCAAGCGCCTACCCTGCACTGGCAGACCCGCATGGTTCAGTGTTCAACAGGAGTGCCCTGATCTACGGCGTGTCTATGCTCAACTTGAACCAGTGCACCCGCGCCTTCCAAGAAACTGACCAACAATCAGAGACGTAAAGCTCTATATTAACGTCACTTCCATTTCCAAGACGGCCTACTCCTCGTCCAGCTCAACAACCACTCTCCTCCAACTCGCCATATTGCACGTTGATCGTGGTACCTCGTTCTGTATTTGAACGGCCTGCTTTACTGCTATTCCCACATCAAGCTTGACCACCCTGCTAAGAACCAACTCCAAATGGTGATGCAGCGTCACTTCTTCGCCCTGGCTATGATTGCTGCTATCACTCGAGTATCCGACTTCTTGCCACACTTGTTGCCTCACTCAAGAAGTTCCCTCCCTCCCTTGCCAGCCAATTATCATAAGATCCACCTGAAGTCGTAGGGCGTGTCATTTGCCGCCGATATCATTAGAGGCAGTTCGTCTTTTTCATCCTCCTTTTGAGAGAATGTACCCACCTCCTACAACACTGCATCATGCCTTGTACCCGACGCAAAGGAGCAGCACACTTTGTGATGCCCTCAAGCACGATTTATAGTGTGCTCTAACAACCCCCGAGATGGACCTCAAGCTGTTCATTCGCGTTCCAACTCCTGCACCGGGATTTGTCTCACTGAAGAAAACCGCACATTGCCTTTAGCAGCATCTTGTGTCATCTCAGTCGAAAAGTTGGTCGCATCAAAAACTCCAACAAAAATCCTGTTGCCGATGACGAGCTGTGCTGGAGACTAGAAGAAGAGCAATGTTACGTCAGGATCCTGGAGTGCGGCCCTGTTTACCGAACTCGGCCTTGCTATTGCCACAAAATGCCGCCGCACCTGAACTCGATGCCTCCTGCAGGCCAAGGCCTGTCCTCACAGGGAGCTTTGGACACAGCGCAACCAAGTTCACCCAACGAGCAGATAACCCGTCATTGACCTAACAACACCACATTGTATCCAAGCACCAAGCTTGCCAAACCAATCATCCTTTCAGCGAAGTGGCCAAAGGTGGCTACCCCGCCCACACGCTCCTGTTCCCCCCTTGCATGTTGGAGACATGGTGTATGTGAAGTCTGACCGAGATAAGTCTCGCGCTCCGTGATCGCTATATCATTTGTTAGCATCCGACGGCGAATGGTGTTTTCATTAAGAAGTTCTCTGGGGGGGGGGGGGGGCTCATAACTCCAGGGCTACAGCTTACAAGGTTGAAGCTAGCCGAGTGCTACAACTGTACCACATACCCTCTCCACCACCATCGTACAAGCCTGTCGTCCTTACACTTGATGAAGACGAATGTGTGGAGATTCCTGAGCAGCCCCTTCCTTGTCAATAGGAGCCCTCTGCCACCCCACCAGACCTGTTACGTCCGCATCCTAGGTCCCCAGATCCTCCAGACTCCTCCCCGGACCACGCCAAACAGCAGTACGACTCGACCCCCCCTTGGAACTGATCGATGTTTCTTGGTTTCAAGTTCATGGTTTAACCAAGACCCCAACGGGCAACGCCGGCCCCCAGCATACTTACAGGAGTACATTCTCAACTAGTGTTGTTGGCCTTCACAGTTATTTCAGTATTGGCGTCGTTTGACCAGAGTACTATTAAGAATTTTGGGTTTTGCGATCTGTTACCGAACTTTTTTCGTTACACTTCATTTACATTCATGTTTCCTGTTAGACTTTCCCAGGTTAGTTTTTCCTTTCCTTCAAGAAGAAGAAGAAGAAGTAAGAAGAAGTTGCGCCCAGCGGTTTTGTCAGGACCGCGCATGGTTGTATCACGCGCGTCCCCTCGTGGCTTTTCTTGTTTTGAGTTCGCCATCGAGTTGGCGACCTTGTTTGTACTTAGTAAAGTGTTTGTTGTTCGCTATTATCGTGTCGGGTGTCTTTTATTTACTGGCGCTGCTTGGCACATCATTCTTACCTTGGTAATAAAGTTCAATTAATGGCACGGGAAAGTGGTCTAAGGAATTGTTGAAAAATTTAGGTTGTTTTCCCTTTCCCAAACCACAAACCAAGCAAGATACATGAATTACTCCGTCCTGAATCTATGTATGGTCAGTGTATGAATTTGTAAGTCTTTTATCTAAATCCCCTGGTCTCCTGCCTTCACTTCACTTCAATAAGATAATAATACAGAACTCAAATTGCATTCTGAATGGTGTGGGAAACTTTAGGTGAGCGATTGCAGAACAGTAGAGTACCACCAATGAAACAAGATGACATGGGGCCATGATCCCATTCTTATCATTAAAAACCCATCAGGTCCACACAATAGTATAAAAAGTGGCAGTAAACTAATGCACAACAAACAAAAGTCAAAATGTCTTCGAAGAGATTCAGAGACGTTTACCAGACATGATAAATGTTTATGTGTGTGCCAAAACGGGAAAACTTTTTGTGGGAATAAAAAACATTTAGCTTACTTGTGGTGGCCTTTGCACAAAAAAGGTGCATAACAGAAAACAAACACACAGAACAGTGGCCAAAAAATAACATTTGGAATTACAGACTAGAACAAAGTCAAAGCCATCATGGCCATGATGATTGTTGTGGGTTAATTGCAAACAAGTGGGGGGGAACCAGATAAAACAGATATCAATGCTAAAGTAAAGTCATCACATGCACATACCTTTGAAGTAGTGGAATCTCAAATTGATGACATATGGGTAAACTGGCCAAACTCCCTAACCATTTGACCTTATCGTATAGTATAGTAATATAGATTGCGCCTTAGTAATTCAGTCCCTCGGACTGCTGCAAAAAAAGGGCGATTAGCTGGTCCGATATTATAATTACAACACTGTCAGGCAAGCACACTTTCTCCTCGTGTTACTTTTAAGAACCCTGAGTGGTTGAGTGCCGGCCGAGTCGAACTCACGACCTCCCGCTCCCTGACAATCCTTGCTTGTACTTCTTTCCTTCTGTGTAGCTTCAGATAGCTCTAAATACCCTTAACAATGTTCGCACTTATAAAAAGGGGGTTGGGGGAATTGAAGCACACTGTCGGCTTCCTGGGAGAATACCCTCTAGAGGTTAAGGAACTTCCAACGTTAAATAAGGTGTACCTTTAGCTTTCTTTCGCCCCTTAACCTATCAAAGTTTTGGGATCTTCTGCTGGTCTTACCCAAAAACGTTTGTCCTTCTTATACTTTTGTTTTTGTGGTACCTTTTATTTTCAGAGAGCCTTGTGGGAGTTTCTTGCTCATCTTTACATGTGCATGCCAGCCAGTTCATGTCGCTCAGTCCCCTTAACACAGAACTACATAACTGAAGACATTATCAGTGCTTGGTTGACTTCATCGGCAATCAGCAACACAACAGGTTGATATAAATTATTCAAGTTACACAAGAGTCCTCTTTTAGGCAAAGAAAGCTGTCCTGATCAGATATGTCCCAGAACTGCACGTAATTAGGTGCATGACGATTTTGATTCTCACATAGTTCTGTTTGCGGTTTGGACAAAAGAGGACAGTTTCTTTACCTTTAGCCATTTTTTTTAGTTCTTATTGAGATGTTTGTGTGAGGCTGTTTTGATGGAGAGGGCCAGCAAGAAAACTTCAGTAACATTGAAGGTAAGGTCTCACAAAATCTTAATGTCAGCAGAAAGACACATTTTTCATCACTGCCACAGGTTGTGTAATAATAATACAGGATGTATGGTCGAGCCGCCTTCCTGTTATGTCACTGAATGTGTTATACATGTACTTTACATGTACCATGCACAGTTATTAAGACACCCGAAAAAACCAGCAAAGGAATAGAATGTCAAGGATCTTGTACTAGTCTCACAAGCGTTTAAAAATTTGTGCAATTTTGTGCTGAGCCCACTCTTGACCACTTACATTATAGTGGAAATGCACCAAGTTACTGTGTAGGGTTTAACTGTCTTATGTGTTATAATGGTAATTGACAACTATTCACCTCAGTGGTGTTGGCTAGTGGTGGATATTTACAGTACATCACCGGTTAGTTATACTAAAACAGTGAGAAAATATATAACTCATTTAGTCCTGCAACGATTACAATTTGGACACAAATCCCCTGCCAGTTGCTTGGATATTATGATGTACTGCCCAAGAAGTTGTCACCGTTTGGGCTTTCCGATCCTGTCACTGTCGAAATTAAACCCTTGGAAAGGGAAAAGCTACATGTACCTTCTCAGAATATCATATTGCACTCAAGAGACTTCAGGACGACAAATCGTTTAGCAATGACAACATATTTGGAGGAAGTCGATGCCTGCTCTGTGGTGGGTAGCTTGGTGTTGTGCCAAGAGAAAACTGACACCTTGGAAAAATTTAGTGATCAAGACTGGACTGGATATTTTACCTTCCCTAACACCCAAGATTGTTATGACTAACGACCCCCAATGGATCAACAAGCAGATGAAATCTCTTATTAAACTGCGTCAAATTGGGTTAGGATTCCTTTCACAGTTTGCGTAATCGTGTAAATCGTCTGGGCAGGTCGTGATCAAGTCTTGTCATATCAAAGATTGGTTTTTGAGGAGAGGGGAAAATTGGAGTACGCAGAGAAAAAGCTATCAGAGTAGAGAAGAAAACCAACAAACTCAACCCCCTGCAGTACAACAGTCTGGGTTTCGAACCTGCACTAGCCCTGCTCCCTATATGTGTTGCTGGCCATTGACTTTGTGAATGTTTTCATGTCTTCAAACTCTCGTTTTTATTTTTTATAATTGTGCTTTTAGTGAAGAATGAGAAATCAGAAACGTTATACATTTTGCTTACAACAATTTGTGATTGCCAACTTTACACTCTTATGCAATGCAATCTGGCACTGTAATCAGAGAAGAATATCAGGTAAAAGAACTTCAGTTGGACAGAATACTTGTGCGTTTCATTCTTGGGTAAAATACCATTCAGCAACATGACGTGGTGTCAGAAGTTGGTAACTAAGCCAGTTCCCCTCCAATTACAGTGCCTTCATCGAAAGAGCGATCATTGAAACTCATACTCCAACACATTTTCCCAGAATGTCAACAGACGAAAACAGCAGGGTTAGCTTAAGCGATGTCACAGGAGCTGCAGCTATTCACCAAATCTTTCAACTTGAGGAGTGGCCTTGTTGGATAAAGCGATTCGAGTGTTATTACTTTGTTTCAGCTTGCAGAGCCAGGACGGAGCCCTAGCCTTCTCCATGCCTTATTTGGCAACGTCAAAGATATTTGGGCAAGCTTTACCTTTGCTTAAGAAACAGATGCGAACAGGGGTGACATTGTGAAAGGAAAATTTGACCATCATTTTATAGCACAGAAAAACGTCAATCAATCAAAATTGAACCTTGTGCAAGATCAATATGTAACTGAGGAAAATTTTATTAACAGATCTTCTTGGTTTGGCTGAGTCCTGTGAATATGGATCATTGAACGATGAAATGATCCATGTTCGCTTGGTTGTTGGTATCATGAATGACAAACTCGGTGAAAAACTACAGATGAATGCAGGTTTAAGGCTAGAAAATGCATTTCAGCAAGTCAGACAAAGTGTAACCATTATTAAACATCGAGGAGTAATATGATCCAACCAGGTGCAAGCAAGGGTGGAAAGCCTCACAGTGACCAAAGGGAAACCACGAAGGAAAGCAACACTCAATCAGCTGGAACAAAGCAGCAACCTTAGTGAAGATGGAAACAAGAGGAATAAGCTGCATAATGTTGTAAGCGAGCGGCTGTCTTTGCTGGTTAAAGATTGAGGTCAGAGGTTCAGAGGTTCAGAGGTTCATGATCTGTCACAAGTGTGAAATAATGGCCAAACAGGTAAAGGTGAAATTTCTTTACCCCCAGGCGCAGATCCAGGATTTTGAAATGGCAGGTGAATTTTTGTAATAATGTAATAGAACCAAAGCCTGGTTGAGGTGTTTGAGGGATAAGAAAAAAAAAAGAAAGAAGGGGGGCTCAGAAAAAAGGGGGGTGAAAATTCACCCATTTCACCTCCCCTGGATCCACGCCTGCCCCCACACCAATGCTAGGGCTTCCTTTTCGATCTGGGAGTAATTCCTTTCTGCTTTGGTTAGGGTGTGTGAAGCAAACGCTATGGGTCTTTCTGAGCCCTCATCCATGATTTGTGACAAAACTGCCCCAATCCCGACAGGGGAAGCATCACATGCTAATCTCAGGGCTCGTCCTGGGTCATAATGGGTAAGCACCATGTCTGATGTTATGAGTTTCTTCACTTTGCCGAAGGCCTCCTCTCATTTTGTGTTCCACTTCCATTGAATGCCTTTTTTCAAAAGTTGGTTCAGTGGGTGTAGGACCGTGGCCAGGTTTGGCAGGAACTTGTGGTAGTAATTCACCAGTCCTAAGAATGCATGGGCCTGTCGAATGTTCTCTGGTCAATCTTGGTGAACCGCTGCCCTCCTGCAAGCTTTCCGAAAATATCGTTGATGCGGGGGAGTGGATACTTTTCTGTTTCCAGTTGAGGGTTTACGGTGGCCTTGTAGTCGCAGCATATTCGAATGGTTTCATTTGGCTTAACCACTGGCACAATAGGGGTTGCCCAGTTACTGAATTTGACTTTGTATAGTATTCCGTCTCTTTCCAGGTGTTTCAGCTCTGCATCTACCTTTGGTTTCAGGGTGTACAGAGTTGCCCTTGCTTTGTGGAACTTTGGTTGACTACCTTCCTTCAACATGAGTTTAGCTGTCGCTGACTTAAGTGTGCCAATGTCGTCCTGAAACACTTCGCTGTATTTGTCTAGGAGTACCTCTAGCTTCCTCTGGGTGTCCCGTGTTGGCTTTTCTTTACCAATAGCACGGATCTGGTGTAGCCAATCCCTTCCAAACAATGCAGGTCCCTGCGTTTCCACTACATACAACGTTGTCTTTGACCTTGGTTGTTGTATTCCACACAAACATGTAGTTTGTCTTCCAGTGCTATCTTCTCCCCTGAGTAGGGTTTCAAAATGGCTTCAGTTGTGACCAGGGGTGCGTTTGGAAACATTTCCTTGTATTTCTGAGTAGGAAGTGTAGATACCACTGAACCGGTGTCCAGTTCCATCTTTAAGGTTTGGCTGTTAACCTTGGGTGTCACCCAATAAAATTGTCATCATCAAGCTCATCAGCCATCTCAAAGGAGGAAGGTAATTTCCGGTTCTTCTCCTTTGTGCCTCCTTGACTCGTGGACTGTTGACCCAAACGCATTGGATATGTCCCACTTTCCCGCATTTCCAGCAGGATTGGTTCGTAAAAGAACACTGGATTGATGCATGTCACTGGAACCACATCGATAGCAGTGAGGTTTCGACTTGACCTCCTCTTTCAGCCTGTTTGTTTTTTCATTACACTTGGTCAACTTGTTCTCTTCAGATTCTTTCTTCCCCTGTAGTTCTAGCGTGTCTTTCACTTGTGCTTCCAGCGCTAGGACAATTCCTGTTGCCTTGGCCAATGAGAAACTAGGGGCGCACAGATTTCACAGTAACCCGTACCTTTTGTTTCCAACGAGGCTAAGTATCACTGCAACTCATTGGCAATGAAGGTTCCACTTGTTCAACGTAGGCGTTCCAGTCGTCGCTAGTTTCGTAGAAGGCTTCTATCGTTCCAATCGGCATTGTGGTGGAGGTTCAAATTCATTTCTTTCTACAGTTGAAAATCCCCGCCGCCAATCTGTTGTGTGTCACGCAATGATTACTCCCTATACTTTAATCAATATGGAAGTTCAATACAAAAACAGGATCAGATACATGGTTTGCGTGCGCATGATATATTAACAAGGCCCGCTTGTTAACACATGTGGCATAGCAATAAAGTGAACTGGTCGCCAACCCTTCTCAGTTTTCTGGAATAATCCTGGTGACAATCCCTCTTTAAAACTACAAGCAGCTGCAAAAATAATTGAGACACTCACTGTTAATAACCGTACAGTGCGTGTCATTCAAGTCAGCACATCCCCAAACCCCCTTCCCCCAAGCAAAGTTGTTTCCATCTGCACTTGGCATTCAAACTGAAGGGTATTAACATTGAAAAAGTGGAGAGGGGAGGGAGGGTCGTTGGGAACTGGAAGAGGGTTTTAGGGAGAAGAGGTAAATTTTCGATTCAGTGTCTCAACCTTTTTGCAACTGCTTGTAGCTTCCACTCTCACCATTAATGGTAGCTTTGGGTTGAAGAACGCCATTGTGTCTTTACTAGAAATACTGGCTTTAAGGTGTTCAAAAGCATCTGCTTCCTCTGGTGCCCAGGAAAACTTTGCATCTTTATAAGTCAGCTCCCTAAGTGGCTTTGTAAGGGAGGCATGCCAAGGTATAAATTGGGAGAGGTGTCCAGTCATTCCCACGAAACTTTGAACTTCTTCCTTAGATTTAGGGGGTTTGCATTATTGGATAGCCTGTACTTTCTTTGGTGTGGGTTTGAGGCCTCCTGCACCAAATTGGCAGCCATAGAAAGTAATCTGTGCCTGGTCAAATTCACACTTGGGTTAATTGAAGGTGATTCCATAGTCTTCAGCCCTGTGGAATACTGTCTCCAGTGTCACATTGTGTTCCTTCCAATCTCTTGCTCCAATTAAGGGATTGTCCCTTTGGTTGAGGCATGCTGGAGTGTCACCAAATATTCTGGTCATTTCACCATCGAACAGGTCTTTGGATGCTTTGGTACCAAATACCAGCCTGTTTAGTCGGAAATTACCCCAGGGAGTACTGATTGTTGCCACTGACACTGGGCCATTGTTAAGGCTACCAATATAAGGGTCGATTCATAACCGCAAATACATGGAACAACTTTATTATAAATTTATCACGTATGTAGAGATAACTAACACCACCTCATGTATTCAACATGAACTATATACAAACTGCATGTATGCAACACGAGATATAACACTGACCAATGTCTCGGAATTAAGAAGATCCTTAAGAATGGTTAACCAGATGGGCAAGTACTTACCAGTTTAGCTCAGAACAGTAAATCCTTGAGAGACCTAAATAGCCAACGGGTTTCCCTCTGGCCAGTTGGGATTCTTAATAGATGTTGTTGTTCTGTTGTTTTGTTGAGTGTTCTTCATTGGCCCTGAACAACCCCCAGTTGGGGAGTGGTCAATTAAGTATGTCTTGCATTTGAGACAATCACGACAGTTGGTTTGAACACCAATTTCATGACTCTCAACTTGAGACTAAAGTTGCAGCAAGGTGCCTCTTCATATTGGATTGGAGCCATAATGGTTCAGAAGCAACCAGAGAGTGTCTGGAAGCCTGTAGTGTTCATCTCAAGGGCACTATTAAGTACTGAACAAAGATATGCTCAGATTGAAAAAGAAGCACAAGCTACGACTTGGGCGTGGAAAAGACGAGCCGATTACCTGGTCAGCAAAACATTTCACATCCAAGCAGATCATAAACCTCTTTTCCCACTACTTGACTCCAAGAATCTCGATGAAATGTCACCAAGAATCTAACAATAATAATTGGGAATGCACCTGGTAAACACCTGATAGCTGCTGATGCTTTGTCAAAAAAATGAGACCTGGTGTGCAGGAAGCTCTTGGAGTACTGCGAAGAAGGGTGGCCAGACATCCACAAGCTCCCTAGTTCACTCACTTTGTACAGGAGTTCAAGAGGAGTGATTTGCAAGTATGAGACTGGAGATTTTGGATATAAGTCACGAGGGAGGTGAAGGAATTGTCAAGTGCAGCCGGCAAGTCAAGGACTCAGTATGGTGACTGGGTGTGGGTAAACAACTTGCAGATATGATCATAAACTGCCACAAATGCATCAAGCACAGGAAGCCTGGTCAAGAACCGATGATTCCCTCCAGAGTTGCTGAAAGACCGTGGCAAGTTCTTGGAGCCGATATGTTCAGTCCTAAGTGATGAACATATCTGTTTTTGGTATATTACTTTTCACACTTCATGAAAATCTCACTTTTGCTGGTGTCCCAGAAGTTGTTAGTGACAATGTGTACATCGAAGTCCATATTGGCAAGGCATGGAGTACCTGAAGTCCTGAGATCTGACAATGGGCCACAGTTTTTCTCAGCGGAGTTTGACAAGTTCTCAAAGGAATATTCATTTACGTACATAACTTCAACCCCAATGATGCCTCAAGCAACTGGGGAAGCGGAGTGCACTGAATAGACAGTAAAGAACGCCCTAAAGAAAGAAACTCCTTGTGTCTTACAGAGTGACCCCACTGGAAAATGGGTACAGCTATGCTGAAATGCTCTTCGGGAGAAAAAATCTGAACCGCACTTCCCGTGTTCCCTGATCTGCCTAATCAGGACAACGTTAGGCCCAATCAGCCTAACCTGGAGAAAGTTCGTGAAAATGAACAGGAGAGCAAGGTAGGCCAAAGAAACCGTTACAATGCCAGTCATTGTTGCACCAAACTGCCCACCTTAAATCCTGGAGGCCATGTGCGGGTTGTGGGTCAGAAAACACCTGCAGTTGTTACAGAAAAAGCTGCAACACTAATGTCTTACGTACTGGAAACTCAGAATAGCAGTCCTGTGTGTCAACACTTTATTTCCATTTCAGAAAGCATACAACAGGAGTTCCCACTAAAACACGAGGATGCCTCATATTCACCTCCACGCCACTGAATGGATGTACTCACAAGAAAGCCTTATCAGACGCTGTTAAAATGGCCAGATACAGACGAGTCAATAAACCACCTGTTAGATTAGACCTATACATGTAGGTTTTGCTCAGTGGACATGACAACTTTCAAAATCATTGGAATTGGTGTTTTCTTTAATAGATTTTGATTTGTTTGATTATCAATAGTTTCTAATCCGAAATTATAGAAGAGGAATCAGCTCAGCAATTCAATTCTCATAAACTTAGTTTACAGGTTGATTTTAACACGGAGGAAGCACAAAACAACCACAAGGCATGTACCTCTGTTGTCATCATACCTACAGTACTTAATGAGCTTGTATTCCTTTTGGGTTACTTTCAGACTAGTGAATCAGCTACATGTTCAAATACTGGGAAACTTGATGGGTGAGTGTTACGTGTACGTGTAATCAATCAGATGTGGAAACAAGTCATTCAGAGTAAATTTCTTTGGCATAGTTTTCTCTCAGCTATAATTATTAACTTTGTTCCCAAAAGGGTGGAGAGGGAAATTATTTGTGAACAAGCAAAGGAATGGGGACGGGAAGAGGAGACTAAAATGACAACAGAAGAAAAAAAAGAGGATTAAGGGAGGGAACAAAGGGGTAGCTACTGTAGGAATGAAGTAGAAGAAAAGCTAGAAAGGGATCAGGTCAAGTGGGAAAGAGGGAACATCTGGACATCTCTATGAGAGAATTAATTTTTGCTGATGTCATTGTTTACTATTTACGTATTGTTTCATTAACATACATGTACGAGTCTGCTCACAAAAATGTCCAATTTTAATCCTGTTAGCTTTGATAACAAGCCAGTTATTAGTCATCAAAAAGTGATAAATTTTTGGGTGGCAAAAGGGCGAATGACACCATGCATTCTTTGTGAAATTTCGAATTATTTTTCAAAGCGTCATTGTTCAAAGATTATCCTGTATATCGGGGCCTAATTTTCAGAGATAGCTCATCATGCAACGATATTCAATACTTTATTTGTGGCTGACTGATTAGAAAAGGATAGCCTTGTGCTAATTATATAATGAGTCAAAAAATGTAAGCATTGATTCCCCTATAATAATCATTATTAGCTTTTGAATGATGTTGAGGGTACTAACGGTTTAGGGTTACTGTTATCCCCAAGTGGGGTGCTAATTATGTGAAAGGAAAAAAATTCAACTCTTATCACAAGTGTTACCAGAAGCTTGTCTACAGTGTGACTGGTTGACCTCTTAACATCCTTACAGCATTGCAAATACAGCAAATACTCCAAGGAAGAAGGCAACTCTGATCGTCTCCCAGTCAGTGCTCAAGCAAGAGAAATCATTAGCGCTGTCACCAATAATCGTCAAAGTGATGGAAAAAATTAAATTCTTTGGAAAATCAATCCTGCTGCAAGCAAATGAAAGTTGCCCAGATGCAGTAAGCTCATAATTTTTTTTCTGCTAGTGTTTTTTAAAAAGCCAGTTATTCATTTATGTACGTGGAATTGAAACATTTTAATGCCTGTACTGTAGTCTTATCTTAGTGGTACCCCGATGAAATGATTGATGCATGTGTTGTTCTCTTTGAAATGCTTCATTTGCCGTACTCTAGAGCTACTCTAGAGAAATTCTTTCAATGAACCTGTAAATCCCATTTGAAAATGGTTGACAAATGAAGTGGACGGCCATTTCAAAAATTCATAATGTGGATTGTATTAATTTTTTCTTTTATTTTAGTGGTTAGGGCAATGGAGATGCCACCACTGAATTTAAAAAGTTCTTTGTGGCTTCCAGGCATAGAGGTGCCATCCCTTGTGCACTAAATCTTGCAAATCTGCCCGCTAGTGAAAGGGTGGTGATCACTTACATGTACATGTAGCCCTAGTCATCCAGATTTAGTAGACTGGTTTCCATAATGTTAATGTGTATGTTCCCATTTTATTATAAGGTGCTAACTGTGGGCTTGGCATGGCGTTTTTCTAGAATACAGACTGTAGTTCTATTTTAAGTATTTTAGCAAGCTAACAGATTCTCTATTACCCTATACAAAATGCAATTGCATTAGAATAGATCATAAACTCAGAAAAATTGAAATAGTATAAAATAGGAGTGACAGAAATAAAACATGTTAGTATATACCACACAAGTGAATAGTGGTCTCTGTGCACACTGATTGGCTAACTCAGGGTTATTCGCCAAGTACTATTCAACTATTCTGGCCACATTTTACAAGAAATAATTTTTTGATTTGCTTCTTATTCGTCTTGTTTGGTATATACTAAAAGAACTATTCACCTCAGTGTCGGCGAAAGTGGTGGATATTTACCGATCTGTGAATATCCACCACTATTTACCTCCACTTTGTTGAATAATTTATTGCTCAAGATCTCAAATTGTCACAGCTTTGAACATGACTTATGCAGTAATGAAAGGGAAGCCAGAAAAATTCAGGCTTGACTCCAGCTTGAACAATTTTCCAAGAATTAGCGTACATCTCTTATTCCTGTGATAATGAAACTGTCCCTATGCTATTCTTTTCTATTTTATCATTGGTTCTCTCCATCCTACAAATATATGTGTCTTTCAGTCAGACCCTTCATTTCCACATCCTCTACAGGCCTGGGTTAAAATGAAATCATGAAGTGACCAGGTCCCAGTTGGATTAAGACCTCACCACACTAGCATTGCAGAGGTCATCAGTTCAAACTGCATTCCAGTATGTTTCATTAGCTGGCCCCAGCAGATAGTGTCATCCACTGGATAAGATCACTATCCATTGGATTTATAACTTAGTTGGTTTGGATTTAGCTTTTATTAAAATAAAATTTAAATTATCCTGTGAATAGGGCCATCCGTCTTTTGAACAACTGAGGCCTAATAGAAAGTATGTCACCAAGATCTTAAACTATGGGCCCCTGTTTTATTGCTGAAAAAAAGTATCAAACTTGATGAAGGAAGATTGTCCAGGTTAAGGTTTTTTTTTTGAAGGACTATTGTTGTTGACACTCTCTGATCCTTTGACCACCTGAGCCGATTTCATTCCCTGGGTCAATGATTTGTGTTGTCAGTGAATCATACTAAGTACTCTTTTCTTTCACCTGATTGGTCATTAGAAACGTGATGTTATGGGTTTGTCTAGTTAGCTGTGATAGTAGAGGACGTTAGCATAGACAACGAGTGTGAGTTCAAGTACAAGTTCTGGAATTTTGAATACTGTGCAACTCATCCCTGCAAATTGATCTGCGACAACTTTTTGTCTTCAAGTGCCCCTGTGACCAAAAAATCAATTCATAGTTTTCTTTGAATTTCAAAACTATGTTAACAAAACACTAAGTGACCCACGTTTTAAGCCTTGATTTCAAAAAGACACCTCTTTATTTTAACTGTAATTTTCCCATTTAATGGTCTGCCATGACTAACGTTATGTTCTTGAGAGAGCTGGATCGAGGAGAAAATGACGTCAAAGGCTCACTAGTTTAAGAATGCAATACGTGTGTACGCGACAGAATTAATATGCAGCACAGGGGTTTTGGGCTTTCAGACTTTTAAACTCACGCTTTGCATATATAATAAGCTGCGTTCACATGCTGAAATTTTAAGCTAGTGAGCCTCTGGCGTCACTTTTCCCTGGATCCAACCGTCTAAGGTCCAATCGTCAGTTTTGACCGTGGGTAATGGCGGACCGTGAAATCCAAAACTTGCACTCAAAGTAAACGGCCCTTGGATAAAAATCAAAGCTCAAAATTTTGCCAGTCAGGTGTTAAGCAAACACACTTTCAAAATCTGAAGGAAAAAAGGAAGTGGTTTTTTTGATCACAGGGGCACTTTAAAGTTGTAGCAAAAAGTACAAGTTATCAAAAGGAAATTGTTTGTCTTTCGCTGTTTACTGTAAAGGACTTCCGCTAGAAAAAGTGGAAACACCAGCAACTCATTCAAAACTGGTGCTGAAATGTGAACTTCATACCATCATAGTATTTTCTGCTGACTGGAACTCGTACTGTACTTACCCAAGTACGTAGAACACAACTTCCAGAACGAATACAAGATGTACTTGTTCTCGTTGCCAATGCTAACATTCTCTATTGCTGGCTGGGAAGACTGTGATTAGCGCATTTAGACCTGTAGAAGAGTGGTTTTACTGTTCTGTTGGTTTTGTGTAAATTAATGAGTCATTCATTTAATGATCTTAGTTCATCAATTTTTGATATAACTCCTAGGTTGAAAACTATTACTATCAACATTTTGATGATTCTTGTGCAATGTTGTCTCCCTAGGATGAATTCACATGCCATCTTGAAGGGGTTCGAGTGATAATAGAAGTAATGGTCCATCTGTACAGTCCCTGCATTAACAATCCTAATGAAGTTGGTGACATTCAAGGTACGTAGGTGCCCTGGTGCATTACGTTATCCCTGATGAAACTTTGGAAAACTTAATGTTTAAATACCACCTTGATGGAAATCTCAACCAAGATCATTTAAATTTATACAATCTTCTCTTTGTTTCAGAGTTATTAAAGTCTGTGGATTTGAATGACCTATTTAACATCCTAAAACCATCATTGCAAATCTTGACCAGGATTGCAAAGGATTTATCACACACACAATGCATCCTGAACTCACTGTTTCACAAACTTGTGCAGATATCTGGTGCACTTTATGTCATCTCTGATTTCATTCAAATTCCACTGGACTTCTACCAGTTCCTGATATTTTTAGTATCCATTCCTTGGTTATCAATATTTGACCCACCGTGGAGTGATCTCCCCAACAAGTTTGGTTTTCCAGTTGATGCTATGGCAAGCACTGGTGCGATGCTTAGTCCCGTAGTTCACACAGACAGTAAAGATACATGTCTTCATCTGCTTGCTGCATTTCCTTCCGATTCTGCACCAACATGGAGATCCCAAGTTTTTCTTTCGGTTTTGGTATGTCATGCCTGTTTATTTGAGGACCTTTTTACAGGGACAACACTTTTTCGAAGTAGGCTGAACAATACCCACTGACGCCACTTAATTTTGTTGACTTTGCAATAATATCTGTGCATGCTTAACTGTGCAGGACTAACCTTTTAGTCAAACTCATTGTCATTGCGAAGAATTCTTTTATGAGGCACTGAGGCCAACTTAGTACTGTCTATATGTTTCTTTAAAATCATCAAGCTTTTAGTAACAAATAATCATTGGCATAAACAATGGTTCTTTTTCTGTTATTCGTTTTATTGTAGTTATCATATGGTAACCATGGTATCTTTTGTTCAACAGAAAGACTCTTCCCATGAAACAAAAATTCTGGCGTTAAAATGGCTTCCTCTGCTTTTGTCATCTCTGGGTTCATTCTCATATCATATGGTGACAGATGTTCTTCCTGGCCACATAGCTGCCAATCCTCTCGTCCAGGAGGAAATTGCCAAAATTATTGGACCATTAGCCTGTGTACTTACAGATAATACAGTGATCACAAAGCTAAAGAGTGATCTCAGTTTTGATAAATCTGTTTGTGAAAGTATTACTGTTATCTGTCCTGATTGTGATTCTGTTGCTGGGAATCAAAAAGGTGATTTATTTTTATCTATATGCCTTTTTCCCAAATGGCCGCCATTTTTAGTGTTGTTTTGTTTGATTGCAAATTGACCCTTTTGGCATCGCTTTCAAATGTAATATTCAAAAGAAATATTTAACCTTGAACGAGGCCAAAAGGACCAATTTGCTATCAAAGAAGAGAATACTAAAATGGCGCCCATTTTGGAATAAGGTGTACGATAGTGCTCTGGTAAAAAGCACTGTGAGTAGACTCACAGAAGCACGGAGCATTGAGTTTTGATATCAAATGTGTGTTGCCTTATGTTTGCACACAGAAGAAAAAATGAAGGGTTGTTTGACAAGAAAATTGCCAGTGAAATTTCCCAAAGTAGCTTGAAACACTTGACCACAACAGGTGCTTCTTGCTATTCTTTAGAGTGCTTTCTTTACTTCCTTTTGTTCCGTACAACAAAATAAAGCCAGTGTTTTTTTTCTGAAAAGCTTTCTGCAGCCGGTCAAAGAGATGAGTTTATTCCAAAACTGGGGTTGTGTGTCAGGGGGGAAAATAAGGCTGTTTACCTGGAGGAAAGACAATTCCATTACTTGGAAGAATCTACTAGTTGGCTCATTCTGATTCAGTAATTTTTTGTGAAGTAGTTTACAAGGTCTTAAGCTTTAGAATCTTACAAATGATAAGAGATCATGGGTTACTAAGGTTTCGAATACAAACACGAGCAATGAATCTTTCGTTATCTATCTTCAAACTGTGTGTGCCAATCAAAATATCAGATACTTTGTTCTAATTGTGCGGCATGTATGAGATGAAATGATCATACAGTGTATTTTGCATTATTATGCCTTTTTCAAAACAAGAACGAAATACTTTTATTTCTCCTTTAGGTTCAGAGCACAACAAAAAACCATGTGCAGTGGTGAATGCTGCAACATTTACTCCATTTTTGCAGTTGTTAGCTCCAGAGGTGGTCGTTAATGTGAAATGTGCATTCATTCAGAGCATGAAGAGAATCTTCACTCACATGACATTCAACCCTGACTCGGCTGCCCACAGTTCTATTGTCAGTGCAACATGCTTTGATCTTATTGAGGATTCAGATTTTCATGTCAGAATGTGTTTTAGGTGAGTTTTAAACAGGTAGGGCTGACATAGTTGACCAAATCGGCTAATTCAATGTTGTACCCAATTCAAATCTGGGTAACCCTGCCACAGTAGACAGAAATTCACAGAAATACTAGCACCATCTAATAATGTTATCCAGCTACACTGTAGTACAGGCCAAGTAATGTTTTGTTGTAAACTATAATTTAGACAGAGTACTGCATCACTGAAAGGCCACAATTGTCACCAACATTAAGTGGAGATTGATACAATGACAAACCAAATTGTAGTAAAAAGAATGCATCATTACCTCTCCTCACAAGAGAAGCTAGTACAGTGTACTGCTTCCACCATGCACATCGGTGGTTTAGGTTCCAATCTGTATGAAGCTGCCCTTGTGGAAAGTATCAATTTTGGATGCCTTGATGAGGAATTGTGCAAACATGAAATGTGAAGGGCTGAATCCACAGCAATGTCCCCACCTCTAAGTGGAGCGCCAGGGAGAAACTAGGCAAGTACACAAAACTCTGCCGATCATAAGAACCTTAAGTATCCGAGGTTACAGGTTACAGTCTGTAATACGCAGTAGCCAAAACAGCTCATTCCCAGTGACTGAAGGATAATACCCAAGATGTTGTCGGTAAAGAGAAGTTGTTCAGATATCGTAGAAACCTAAACCAGGTCCTGCACTGTACTTCTAGAGAGGAGACATCAAGTCAATGAGAAGCCAATGTGGAACAGGGACTTGGGCTGGCAGTGACCTTGAAGCCAACCACTGGAACTCGTGCCAACTCGTTATGAACGTGAAGTGGAATCGGACTGCAGACATCAACCAACGCTGAGCTAAGTGCATGAGCTTGGGGTCTCTTGAAGTCCTCACATTTGGAATGGAAGCCATGGCCTTGTACAGTTCGACCGAGACAGGAAACGGTATACTTCTGGGTCCACGAGGGTCCCGAAACATGTGCTGCAATGACCACTGGAAAGCTCCTTTTATGCAACTGCTGAACAATGAACTGTTGAGACAGTAGGTCTGGTTGTATGCCCTATAACCAGCTGCTCCTGCAGTTTGAGAGGTGAATTCCAGGTCAAGATCATCAAGCTGGGAAACAGCCAGAAAGTCACCCCATGCTAGTCTGACTGAAACTTGTGCCAAGTGAACTCAGCAAATGTAACTGGAACTCTTTATTCAGGCTTATTGGGCGATCTCACCAAAGGCATCTCACAAACTCGATCATTGCAATGGTGGAGAATGGAAGCGGGTTGAACACCCTCCCAAGTGAAATTTCATTAACCAAGTACTCATCAACCTCTTGTGCATGCTGGAAGAGGGCTTGTTGCGACTGGCTGACTTAATCTTTGTAGCCCTGCTAAAGCCTAGTCTGAAGCTCCTAAATGTATACTACCTTGCACTCAACTGGGTAATTCTTAAGTTCTACAGCAATCTCGGCTTGCAAAGAGGTGTTGCTGCCTAGCTGAGGAAGGGTGGATGGGACTGCATGTTTGATAGGAGAAACAACTATTGAAACAAAATAACTCAGCCAAATAGCTAACCTTAAAAAAAGGAGCTCGCTGAGTACAGTGGTAACAATAACAACAGATATCAACTTTGCTGACATCAGAGGAAATTACAGGCCATGAAGGGCCGATCTGAAACCAGGGGCAGGAGAGTAAGAACCTTATGAGCACAGGCGCAGAGTGAGGCACATGCAGCTAACTGATTAGAGTGTAATGTGAAGTGCTAAGTTTCTACCCCATATGAACCATGTGAGCGCCCTACTAATGGACATGGGCCACACAAGGACACAGAAAAAGTCTGACCAGGGTGGGAATTGAACCCACGACCTTCAGGTTAGATCACCGCTGCTCTACCGACTGAGCTACAAGGTCAGACGGGAGCAGGCCGTGGGAACTGAAGATGTTTAAGTCACGGCAATGAACAAGTACAAGGAAGAATTACGTTTTTGCAAACGTTGGCCGCGTAGCACTTATATATGAGGACCACAGGAACTGGTGGTAAGGAAAACATGTTCGTGAATGACTGCACAATGATTGTAAACCTACTCCAAGCCTTCAGACCCTGCAATAAAGGGCTCTCCAGCCCGGATGCCTACTTTCAATGCTAGAAATGCAGCATATTTGAGTGCAAAACTGCACCTGGCGGAGAGGATGTAAAAACCATAGTGGCTGGATCTACGGAGGACTGAGGACACATAAAAGATGCCACCTGCACCATAGATGAAGCCATACTGTCTGCAAGGCTGCTGTAAAGGTGGCGGCTAAGATCTCCAGAGTTGATGTGGTTTGCCCACTTGAAACAATGAAGAGAGTGAGAATGATCAGGAAAAAAAAAAACAGCACGCAAACTGGATATATAAGATTCACAACGATGTGCCATGTATGTGTGCCCTTGCACAATGCAATAGGTCACGCCATAGCCCCAACGCAAAACACTGCTAGTCAGCAATGCCTCAATGGATGGTCGTTATTTAACATAAGAATTAAAGCTACTGTACGTAGCTTGTGGGATCATGTTTAAAATAATCTTCCATTCTTCTTCCGTGATTCAGGTCTTTGTTTGCTCAGCTGCGAAATCCCGTTTTCCTTAATTTTCACAACACAGAGCCTCTGTGTCCAGCCCTGTAATGAATAGCCCCAGACCTCTTTCATAATGGATGCCAAATAAAATATTCTTTCGTTTATTTGCTAATTATTGAAGCCTTTCTAGTCTCGCTGCGACGACCAAATTTCAAAAGAATGTTTGTTTCAAAATGTGGGCAGTAGGTGTAATTAACATAAATACAAAAAAATGCAAATGTGGTCGCCATTTATGAAAGTAATCTATTATAACCGTTCAGGGAGTCCTTTGTTGTGTTAGACCTTTTAAGTGTCTAGTTTATAATAAATATATATTTTAGAATCAGTTTTGCTTAGATTTTATTTAGATACATGTAATAACCAAACACTTATCACAGTTACATGTATGTAATGTCTCAGGTAACAATGAAGCAACTTAAGAATTTGCAGATCTACTGAGTAATAGCTCTTGCTGGTAAATCTAAATTAAGGAAATTAATAAATTATTCTTGACCAACGTTGGTGGGTCCTATTTATAACGAGGAATTCACGAATTCTTGTGGTTTTTTTTGCGGCAACGGTCTTGATTGCAAGAGAGCTTATCTGCAACAGTTACTGAAATGCAAACCGTTCTTGTCGCACTAATGTTGTAATGTTGGAGATGTCAGAGAAAACTATGCAAAGCGTTTCACCACATTGAAAGTGGTAACCCTACCTCTCTGTGTTTTGTTTAGTGTTTACGTAATGAATTTACACAGTTATGGCAAAACGTTAACGGAACATCTCTCTAAATATGTTAAACTTAATCTGTTATTTTGGGCAGCAATGTGGTGTCTTATATTGTGAAGCTTGGAGGAGCAGATTCGAGCAATAACATGCAACAGACAGTCATCTCCAAGTTGAAAAAAGTCTTTGTTGAAGCATCTTTGCAAAGAAAGTACAAACTACAGGAAACAGTTGTTCTGACAATTGGGCAGTTGGGGAGAATTGCTGAAGGAGAACTTCTATTAGTTGTTATTGTGAGCTTGTTGGAAAGCCTCACTGCACATTCTCAACTTATCAGAGCTGTTGCTTTCAAACAGGTGTGATTAAAAAAAAAGGACAGATCTTTTTTGTTTACCATGTTGTTTATATGGCAAGCCGTGGCATTTCGATTTTCTCAGTTTACTCAAATTGAAACGTTGCTAAAAAGACACTGTGGAGCATGGAATAAACCCTTGTGGAGTGAAACAAATGGACAACATACTACTTCTGTTTGGAAAATCTGGGTGGAAAATTTTGAGTCCATTTGCACACTACAATAACTGATAAAATCGTTTGGCATTGCTGAAGCCTTAATTAATAAGTTCATTTTCAGGTTTGTTTTCATTTGTTTAAATTTCATGGTAAACGACAATTTGAGGAAAATGTAGAATCTCTTTTGTGTTTTGAGTACATGTAGTTCTGTGAGATTCAAGAATTTATATGTTTACAATGATATCATAAAAGTCAAAGATCTTGAAGATCATAAGGTTTTGGGGAAATCTCAATTAGACAGCAAGCGAAAGGTAAAATGCACCAAAGACTCTTCAGTTAAGTTCGTTTTTCCTACGTTATTCAGTCCGTCATAGACCCCACAAGTTCACAGTAGCCATATCAAAGTAGCCATGCAGAACAGTCTCCAATTTATGTTTTAATTTTATCCTGGATAACTGGGCAGAGTACTTGGTCCCAATTAATTTTGCCCACATGCAGTTGTCTGAAATGCAATGTAGGATACCCAGTTTGAAGCATTTAAGGAAAGATTAGTTGACGAACAGTCCTTTTGTGTTTTGAAAATTTTCAGGTCCAGGAGGTTGCATCTTTTCAGGGAAAGCCCATAAAAGAGTTGTTCTCAAATTTCAAGCAGCCCATTTGCAAGTTTGTGGTGGATGCAATTGATAAGATACAGACTGAGAATCCCACGGCGGAAGTGTCTTTTGACGCTGTCTTAGAAGTTGCCAGTGTGTTTGAGTTTAAAGACGTGCATTCATTTTTGAAGGTAAGCCATTCAAAATAAATGTATTCACATAGTTGTTGTTGTTTTTGTTGTTGTTATGTGTGGTCTTTTATCCTAGTGTTGATATGTCTTTACTTACACTTTACACTAAAAGATAGCCATGATTCCATAAGCTGTGATGTTGTCCCTGTCTGTGTTCTTGTAATCCTGTCAGCAATATTATGATTGTCATACTTTTTCTCTCATTTTGTGGATTATTTGTGTTTTCATAATAAAAAACGCACTCTTAAATCCAGTGGAATCAGGTAAAGGTAAAAACGAAGGCATGCTTACGCAGTTTGAATGATTTCTGTTTGAATTGTACAGTACTTCTTAAGTTCATTTGCCATTTTAAAGAAGTATAGACATAAGTTAAATGTTTGCGGTAATGGATGTTCAGATAGATAATTATGCATTGTAAGGTTACATTAAATTTCCTCTTTATTTTATTTCAAAGTTGAGACATCCAAGTGAATGTTATTTCTCAGGACGGTAGATAAAGTTTGTTGCTTGTAATGTACTGTACTTGCAGAGCACATTACGTTTTCTCATCCCTCATCTGGTAAAGAAATCCTCGCCATCTTCATCAGCAATCTTGAGACATATTGCCAAAGAAATGAAGATGAATAGACGAGAAATGCTTCTGGAGAATTTCAAGTTCATCTTTTCATTTCTTGTGAGGACTTGTTCACCCCCTGAGCTGGAGAAGGCTCTTAGTTACGTTCAGGTAATGGGGTTATATTTCCGATGAGGCACAGAATGTGTATTTAGCCAATGATTGCAAAAGCCTTTGCTTTTGTGCTTGGACAAGCAGTTTTTCCAGATATGTCCAGAAATGACCCCTTGCCTTCCTTTCCAACTTCACCCTCGTCTTGCAATACAGACAATCAATGTCACAATCAAAGCGTCGCCCAAACGCCACTCCTCAAGGGAAGATAAAAATCTGAATTGACCCTCACCAAAAAATAACCTTCATCCTTACACTTACAGTGTACCTTATGGTTGGAATTGGGCAAAAGCATAGGCTTCAAGGAAAACTTCGTGTAGGTTATCAAAATTGCACATACATTTATGTACTGTATGTGCATTTCTGGACATAAATGAGTTTTTCTGATGTTCTCTACTACAGATCATAACTAATTTTAAGAAGCCTTTTATTGCTTAAGCTCACAATTGAATACAATAATTTATTATTTACATTGAGTGAGGAGACAATGCACAATGGAAATTTAAAAAATACGTTAATTAGTTAATTTATTGTCATTTCCTGTCTTGATACAGCTACAGTAAAGGTTGGCTCACTGCATTGTACAAACATGCGGGATGCTGTAGGTTACTTATTGCCAGATGGTTAGACAATCAAAAGGCCCTTTCTTGAAACTCTTGTTTATTAACTCTGTGTAGTGTTGATAAGGAGAGAAACATCCCGTTAAAACGTGGCAAGGTCAAAAAGCGGAAATGTAGCAGGGTGGTCCATTTCTTTTAAATACACCCGCCTGAGTGACACAAACTTCACTTGTAAATTGTTGTGAATTTAAATGAAATTGTACCACCTCTTGTATCTGCTACTATGGCTTAAACAACAGATGACCACCTGATTCTGTGGGTTATACCACAATTATACGGTTGGGTGAGGTCAATTCCTGGATAGGTTACCAACTGGGAATTTCCCTTGTTGTTGGACTGGAAAAAGAAATGGTTTAGTGTTGTCTTGGTTGTTTCCAGAAGTGGGCTCAGATTCTCCTAGGTCTTGATATTTTATTTTTTTCGTTTCTTTTTATTGTCTAATGAATTGATTTACTCATGCTTTAGTGCCACCCTACATGTACCTCCTCTATATAAACATTACTTAGTTTTACTCAGCTCGATTAGCTTTTTAGTTATCCTGATTAAACATTACCTTTTTTTGTATTAATATATTATAAATTACCGGTATTGTAAACTTTAACTTTTTTTATTTTGGTAATAAAGCTTGTTGTTGTTGTTTCTCCCTAAGTTGAAAGAAAAAGGAAAAGGAAAGGAAAGGAAAGGAACTTCCTTTCAGTCTCTAGTCGTTCTAGTCCTGTAGCACTAATTGGGGATACTGTAAACTGAAATCAACAATAATAATTATTTATAAATGCAAATCAAGTCAAACCAATTGATGGTTTTTGAGGAGAGGGGAAAACCGGAGTTCCCGGAGAAAAACCTCTTGTTGCAGAGTTGAGAACCAACAAACTGGGAATCGGACCTAGGGGCCTGTTTCTCGAAAGTCCCGAAAACTTTTTTGGGCTCGAAAAGCCATTTCTGAAACTGCCAACCGCTTGTTTTGGAAAGCTGATCTCTGAACATGTTTTCAAGGTAACAAAAAGAACAATAACTATGAAGTTTGACGAATTAAATGCTCTCCGTTCTTGAGTTATAAAGGGAATTATGACACCCGAAAATGGGCCGTAAAGTTTCGGGACTTTCGAGAAACAGCCCCTAGGCCACATTGGTGGGAGACGAGTTCTCTCTCCACTACGCATCCCTGCACCCCATTTCCCTCCCTCAATGAAAACCACAGAATAGCGTATTCTACCTGTGAAGGCCATGGTATAAATACGCCCATAGCCAATAGTACACTTGACTTTTTCATCATCTATATTTCAGAAAGAGACAGATGTGGAACTGGGAAGTCTGTTACGAGCAGAAGGACAGAGTGTATACAATCAGCTCTTATTATATCTCAGTGTCAGCTATAACAAAGTGTTTAGCGGGTTAGCCATGTTGGCATCCAAGGATGACACATACACTGGGCCAAAGGATCTGCAAACCACTCAACATTTGGTACGATATGGTGAAGTACATGTATTAGCCAGTTGCAACTACTGTATTAACTTATATCAGAACCTATAAGGGTTGAAATGTGTAACAGCCCCTTGTGTGCTGGGAAACAAGCTTCTGAATATTCAATTTGCGAAGTACCATATTTGGAACAACAAGAGCGAGGGGTTTCCAAATATGGTACTTAGCACTGAAACATTCAACCAATCAGTTTGCACTGAATATTCCGAAGATGTGAACGTGTTACACGTTTCAACCCTTATGGGTTTCTGCTTATATCAATTTATATAGCCAAAATTTCTTCAGATTATCACTGAACCTCTAATCGTCTGTTTGGGCGAAATCCTGTTAAATTGTGTGATATTCAGGGGAAGATGTCTTCATTTCAAAACGTGGGGGCTGCAGGTTTGTAGTTTGGTTACTAAGAACCTCAAGCAGTCCCTTAAAATACAAACTGGTTTGCCTGCTTAGAAAATTTGCATACAGCAATTAAAACTGGAAGAAATTAGCATTATTTTGTTCTTACTCACAAGTTTCATTTGAAACTGACAACAGGCCTAGGCCTGCCTTTTGGAATTATTGTATTTCTGTTTTCCTTTCCCATCATAACGTTTTCTCAGTAAGATTATTGTCAAGGGCATCCCTGTATGCTATTTTTAACCAACATCATCTTTTGGTCCAAAGGCAAACTTTCTGCAATCCAGACTTCTTGGTATCCTTGCCTTCTACAACTCAGTACTCCTAACAAACACTGACTTGGAAGAAAAACAGTTAGCTCTGGAAAGTCTGACCAAGCTGATGCAAGTAATGGGCCGGAAATTCATCACCACAGTCCGTGTGAAAGTTATGGGTATCCTTCGACTGTGTCTTCGTTTTCAGGACAAGGGTTTCCCAGAGCTTTCATGTGATGCATGGGATAGTTTTGTCCGAAACGTTGAACTTTCAAGCCTTGGTCCCATGTTGAGTCAAATTGTTGTCACTCTGCTACCATACTTAAACAAACTGCCTGCAAGAGTTACTCCGATTTTTCATTTTCTAATTGTGGAGAACAAAGCTTATGCAAAGGATTACTTTCATGAGATCTACTTTCTTCCTGACATTCCACAGCTTCGTAGAGTGAGTGCCGTTCTTAGGTCTTCGAGTGGAAATGCCTCCAAGAAAATGGGATTGCAAGACCAACTGCGACAATCGCTGAAAGGTGTGGCTCATGAGAGTACAGATGTGCAAAAGCATGCATTGACAAAATTGAAGCAGTTACTTCACGATAACCAGGTGACGTGGACTTAACAGTGTATGGGTTTTTCCATTATAGTCTAGGCCCCATTGTATAGTTTAGGCTCAGGTTGATTGGGCTTTCCTCTGCATATGTCACTACTATGTAGTGGATAACTCACTTGGTTTTGATGTCACCTAGCTATTTCCTAGTTAGCGACTTATCTGACAGATAGCTCTATCCATCTTTTTATGTAGCAAGACCCGCCCTTGAATGTAACATTTGCGCCCATAAAGTAAAAAAAAAAGTAAAGTCACTGCTTACGAGCCAGAAGGCCCATCAGGCCGGCGCTTATCTCCGGTTTCAGTAGCATTAAGCGAGTAGGAGTATTTATTCTTCCCCCCGGATGGGATGCTAGTCCATCGCAGGGTTACCCCCAGCATTACGCCGGTACCCATTTATACACCTGGGTGGAGAGAGGCACCGTGAGAGTAAAGTGTTTTGCCCAAGAACACAACGCAATGTTCCCGGCCAGGCCCTGAACCCGGACCACTCGATTCGGAGTCGAGCGCACAAACCATGAGGCCACCGTGCCTCCCACGCCCATAAGGACCTGAAAATAGGGATCCACTATTGTTCTCAAAGACCACAATCTTACATGCTTGTGCTATTGAATGTAACAGCAAAGGATGGTGAGTATAGAATTGACTAAAATTCCCTTTAAGTCACTGTTTAAAGAAAATTGGCAAAACTTACTTACGAGTTGTTGTTCTTTCAAAAAGGGCCCTTACTGTCTTCTCTTAGGCGTTTTTGGAGAGTTTAAAATAATAAGTTGAATTTATGTTAAATATATACAAATGTAGAGTTATAGATGGGTTTCCATTCAATTTTAACCGTTTGAATTTTGATGCATCATCAAATTTTGAACTGGGAAAACAGATTAAACAAAAAAATTCACTGACAGTGTGTCCTTTGTTTTCAGGCTACACTTCATGGCTATGTCCTCAGTAATGAAACAGTTGATCCTATCATCCCACAGATCATTAGCGTGGTAAGACGAAAGGGTCTTGGCGTTCCCATGCAGTAAAACTAACCTGTGCTCTTCTGAAAATGATTTTATTGATCTTAATTGCAATTTCTTTTAATGCTACTGATTGATCGTGGCTCAGCATTGAAACAGAATTCCAGCATCACAAAGTTAATGTTTAAACTAGATAGAGCCGTCTTACCTTTTGAAATTTGTTTTTGTTATCTTGTTCCCAATATTAACTCAGAACTTGGTCCTTTCAAAAAAGAATCATGAAATGAAATTTGGAAAGACCATCGCAGTTTAATAAGCAACTTCAGCAGTTGCAGGGGCCTGAAGAAATTCAGGCCTGAACAGGTTTCAGACCCTTGACCTTGCAAGTGTGCTGCACTTGCTCTTCCAACTGAGCTATCCAGTCAGCTACATGTATGTTATGGATGGAGGATATTAAACGGCGGGAGTAGTGATGGGTGTCTATATAAACCTGAGCTTGGCTTCTCGTTATGGTTCAATGTTGCTTTATAACGTCAGGGTGTTCTATAGCCTCTTTGCTGAGTTCCTTTATCCTCTTTAAATCTGAACATCAAGACATGTCAGACTACTTCAGGGGAAAGGAACAAGCTATTTCCTTAGTTCAGATTTGAAGAGGATAAAGGAACTCATCAAAGAGGCTGATGTTGTAAAGCGACATCAAACCAGTAGGGACAAAGGGGTTAAAACAAAAACATTTCAACTTTCCATGTCAGTCATCGTATGATATAGAGATATTGCACTAAATGCCAAGACTTCATTTTCACAAGACGAAGGGCAGCAATGGAGCTCCGTGTCAGTCACTGGAACATATTGCATCAAGACATGTCAAACCACTTCAGGGGAAAGAAAAAAGCTATTTCAGGTTTGAAGAGGACAAAGGAAATCATCAAGGAAGCTATAGGAAACCCTGATGTTATAGAGTGACATCGAACCAGAAATGACAGATGGGTTAAAACAAAAACATTCCAAACGGTATTTGGACTACATGCATGAAATCACAGGTGCACCATGTAACAGAGTAAATGTAATTTTCAACTGTAAAGACAAGGAAATCATCACAGGTGATAATGAGGATGATGATGATGAAGAAGAGGATGAGCATTAACATGAACGTGAACAGCACGCCCCGGGGAAGGCCCTACACTCAATGGAAATAGTGATTTTTTTGGACAATATCTTCCCGTCGTTTTGAGCTGCGTCCCCCTGACCCTTCGAGGAACATGCGCGATCCAATTGCGCATCCTGCGGTGCCATTGGTTTTGCTCCAGCACCACCAGGCAAGGCCCTACACTCGAGGAAACGTAGTCTATAGACCTGGGCTTGGCTTCTCATTCGGTGTCGAGAATCCTCCTCTGATTGGATGACAAACATAATTTGGTTGCTGATTGGGTGAAAGAAAATTGGCTCGCTTTTGATCGGTTGCGATAGAATTTTGGTTAATCATTCATCGCTTATGGAATAAAAAGTGTTCAGCCAATCATTTTTTTCCACGCCTAATGATGTTAGATGTTAGTCATTGTACGACAACACTTCATTTTCACAAGATAGAGGGCAGCATCGGAGCTCCATGTCAGCCACTGGAATGTATTGCATCAAGACATGTCAAGCCACTTCAGGGGAAAGGAAAAAGCTATTTCCTTCGTTCACATTTGAAGAGGATAAAGGAAAGAAAGGAAAGGAAGAAAGGAACTTTATTTAAGTGTCTAGTCGTTCTAGCGCTGGAGCACTAATTGGGGACACTGTAAATTGAAATTAACAATTAACACAAATCAAGTCAAGTTTTGGTTTTTGAGGAGAGGGGAAACCGGAGTACCCAGAGAAAACCTCTCGGTGCAGAGAAGAGAACCAACAAACTCATCAAAGAGGCTATAGGACACCCTGATGTGCATGGAATCACACATGCACCGTGTTGCAGTGTAACTAATTTTCCAATGTAAAGACAGGGAAATCATAACAGCATTTCCAACCATGTGCTTAATTTTGACCACTCGTTTTACATACAAAAGATATGCCACTCGGTTCCCAGATGTAGTGGCGGTATTGATGATTCTAGGAGTGTTTTAGTTTCCACATATTTGCACGGTCATGAGATTGTATCCTGTTCGAGGCTGAATTCCTTCTGCCTTTTAAGTACATGAAAGTTCATACCTTCTAAAATCAGAAAAGAATCAGTTTCTCTCATTGGTTGAGTTCACTTCTCCTCCCAAAGTCTCGGGAGATGGTTTCCTTAGTAGCCAAGAAGGTAATCACTGTCTCGTATCTTCAATTAAACGTTGTTGCCAAATTTTAGCGTTTTGAAGCAAGGGAAGACTTTTGGTATGGTGGTACAGTAAGTTAATTATGCTTGCAATGCGGTTGTCAATGTTAATACACATTGAATAAAGAATTCGACCTTGAAGGTTTTTTTTTTCTCCAATTTATTTATGTAAAGGAACATTTTTAAAGCCTGCTGGAAGGCAGGTTTTTAAAAGGAGCAACAACCTTTTGAAACATCAGTTTAAATAGCTTTGCAGCAACAAAGTTAATGTGTGGTTTGACAATTACTTCAATTTTTGTTGTTGCAAGCTGATGTCCAGCTGTCATAAGAATGACCCAGAATCGAAGGTATTGGTTGCTGAATGTCTTGGTGAGCTGGGTGCTGTTGATCCTGGCAGGTCAGTTTAACTTGTACACCTTGTCATCCGAACACACGCAATTGTATCCTACTATGTTACTTTTTCTTAAAATTTAGTATGGTGGCTGCAACAAAAGATGGAATGAAACAAGGATTGTGATCAACCTTCCCTTGAAAAAATGAAATGAATTAGATCGTTTATGGCAATGATTGCAAAAACTGGAACAAATCCTTGCAAATGGCCTTAGAGAGTAGAACAGGGCGTGCAGAGACCATGAAATTTAATGACTTTTTCATAGTGAGGTTTCGTTCTTTCAGATTCTTTCACACTTGTTTGAGCTCGTATTCAAGAAGATAGATATATGTAGCTTGTTACATGAAGAACTCCATTATTTCAAGCTTTGTGACATCAGTGTTTCGTTTCATTATAAGGTTGCCCATGCAAGCAAGTCTGTTGGTTGCTGTGTAAACGTTTACAGTCAATAGTCAATTGCAGATGTCACAATGTCCGAAAAAATGTTCGTTGGTGTTTAAGACGAATTCCTTTCATTAGCAAACTCATAAGATGTTTGTGTTTTCTTGGGTAAATAGAGTCCCTTAAGAAGGTTGGACCAATGGGTGAAATTGAGAAATAGCTTTTGGAAACCACTTGTTAACTTTAGAAGCCAAAGCATCAAAATACCTTTTGCACCCTCACAACTCTTTCAATTTCGCTTTCAACAATGTTCTCTCAAAAGACCTCCTGTCATCTTTAGGAGAGGTAAACTTTTTGTTTTGCAGCCCGGTTTAGATGTTTCGTTTCCATTGTTGGGATCTTCTTTGATCATGTATTGGAGGATTTAGTGCATCTTTCCTTACTTTTGTAGGCTTGATAAACTCACACATGATCCTGTAGATGAACAGACAGTGTTTGAGGTACATGTAACACTTTTTAAAGTAATTGAACAGAACCTTGCCAGTATCATTCGTACAGAACTGTAGATGGCTTTGCCTCCTTCAGACCGATGTTGAGAATAAATTATTCATTAAATTCATCAGAGGACCCCCCAGAATGAATGCTTTCACTGAGATTTGATGAGCAATCTACACTTGAATCTGAACATTCAAAACTGTTGTCTCTGTTCTGAGATTTTTCCTCCCCGGTGCCTGAGCCACTTTCCAAGACTGAAATTAAAACCAAACGAGTAAAGTGACAGTGGTGGCAAGGATGTTGTTAAACGTGGAAAACGGTTTGGGAACAAAACAGACAAGAAAGAACTCAGATGTGTTGGTTATGGTCACAAATCTGATCCAACCAATGCATTGGTTGACACATCGCGGACACGCAACAAGAAAGTTATTGTGTAAGAAAATTTATCACCACATGCTACCGGCATGCCACCAACACTTTACGGATGTGTTATGGGAACTTCAAAGGTTGTTGGTGAGTGATGTGTTGGTCGACAATCAACCAACAGTCGACTATCGACTAATAGTTAGCAGATGTGTTTATTGTGCCATTGGTTGGATCAGATTTGTTACCATGAGCAATAGCTCCAACATTGTCTGCGGAAAGCAATTATGATAATTTAAGCCAACTTCAGGAGAATCTGCTCAAGGTATGCTATATATTTCTTTGCCTTTCGAAAAGCAAAAGCTCTTCCTTGGTAAAATTAATTAAAGTATGGAATTTTCGAGTGTTTAAATGGTCATACAGTCTTAGTGGTATATTTCTCTCAAAATTTGTATTCTGGGTAAGTCCGAGCTTTAAGTTCAGGCCTATTGGGTTCCGTTATACAAGTTGTGCAAATATGAATGCTATCAAAGTAGACCAGACACCACATGCATGTAATCTGGGTGATCCTTTGATGCTGTGGCCTTGTTCAAATATCACTGTCCCTGCAATTTGAGTGGACTGGTATTCCACATTGTTTTACTGAAGTGAAGGTCCCCCCTCCGCAGTTCCTCCAAAATCCTCAAAAGGTGCCTGTTTGCCAAGAACTATTTTAATATTGTTACAGCTGTCATTGTTATTGTAATCCTGGCCATTCTCTTTATGTTTTTCATTATCATCATCGCCTTCATCAAAGTCATCACTATTATTTGGCAACCTCCTCCTTCTCGTCATCATGACCTCTGTCGTTTTCATCGTAGTTCTCTGTATCATTGTCATCATTATTGTTGTTGTCTTCCTCAGAAGTTTCGTGATCACTTTCCAAGTCCATGCACATACTATTAGCTGCACTAAAGAAACCTTTTTTTTCATATAGAGTGGTTGTGATGATCCAGAATTTGCTGTTGAGCTCATAAACCTGCTTGTTCAAGCTTTTCTCGCTGCACATGATACAAGAGCGCAGGTGAGTCCAGTTCAAAGTAACCAGTTGTCTCTGACCTCAAAAACCTTAAATAACTGTCGATAAATTTCCCTTAGGATTGCTCAGCATATGCTATCCAAGAAGTATTATTAACCTACGAGTGCAGTGAATCTAAGAAAGATGGGTAAGTATGAGCAATTAAAACTTGTTAACGGTTTTACCCATTGCGTCCGTTCCTTGAAAGCATTGGACTTAATAGGCGTTGGGGTGTCAAAAATAAATTGACATGAAACTATTTCAATTTTGAAGGATGCTTCAGTGTTTGATATTTTCGTGGTAGGCTGTCGTACTTCTGTTTTATCCCTGGCAAAGTCGATATACCTTTCATTGAAGGAACCTGTCAAATGTATGAGAAGTGTTAAGTTGTTTGGGATGCCACAATAATATCGACATATTAGTATCACCCAACTAGTGGACTAATGCAAATCCTGCATTTTGATTGGCTACGCTACTAGAGGACTATTAGTAATAGTCCTCGAGTAGCGAAAAGCGTGACGCTTTCTTTCGTTTTATTCCCAAATAAATATTTCTTCAACTTGCATTTTCTAACTTTATTGTTGCCTTTTCTGTCATATCCCAGTGCTGGGACCTATAAAGTGAATTTAGTTTACATGTTCATGGATAAATGTACGTGTAGAAGATCGTCCAGAAAATCCAAACAGAAACCATGGCACTAGGTTGACCCTCCTTCTAGGATCACTTTATTTCGAGCATCTTCCTGTATCCCTGAAATTAATGGCCGCTAATAGAAGTTTGCCTGTGTGGTTTTGTTCCATAGGGTTGGTTACCAACTGTGGAAGAAATTTCCAGAACATATCCAGGAACTTCTTCGACCACATTTATATTCGAAGTAGGCTTTATAAATTTTTCATGGTTAATTTGCTTTTTTGCTTTCAAGAGAACGTAATGGCAAGATTGTTTTAATTCACCCCTTTACTCTTGCAGTTTACATGTATTTAGTTTGCATTTATTTGTTGACAAGGCGACCAGTTGATTGCTTTTCATGGTATGTTTCCTTGACAGATACCTCAGTTCGACCACAACCAACTGGTCTCGCCTTCCCAAACCAATCTACAAAAGTGCAAAAGGAAGATCATTTAATGAATGGGTTGGCACATGGACTTCATATATGACCACTAAGGTTTGGAGTGACAGTGAAGTGTGAATTGCATTAGGCAATCAAAGTGAGGAAGAATATTCATAATAGGAAAAGCGGAAATTTAGAAATGATCCTCACACGTGGCTGGTCAATTTTTAGACACCCCAAAACGCCCAGGCAGCTTTACTGGGATTCAAAACAACAACCTCTGCAATGCTGGTGTCACACTCCACCAACTGAGCTATGAAACCACTCAGTTGGAAGCAGGTCAATGTTTTGGGCTCATGTGTTCCAGTGAAAGGACTCGGTGAAAAAAAGATGTGTATGTGTGAAGTGCGGGTTTATAGTGACAACAACAACAGCAACATGTTTTATTGTACCTAGCATATTACAATTACACTTACAAATAAATATTTTGTAATATAGGTATTGACCTCCAGAAATAACTATACAGAGTCAAAAATGCCGGGAGGTCGAAATTGAGAAGTGATCTTCGTACTTAGCTGGACAATTTGAGCAACTGCTCTTATATTTCCTCTAAGTAATAGCTTATTGTAGGACCATGAAATTAAGGTATTGGAAAGTTACGCGACTGAAATAGACCATCTTTGTATTCTCAGTATTGAACTGGAACTAGCTTGCAATGGCGGCTAATGCGGGAGAATATATTAAAAAGGATTTGCATCTGAAAAGATTCCCCCACATTAGCCTCCATTGCAAGCTAGTTCCAGTCCAATACTGAGAATACGAATATGGTATATTGGCGCAACTTAAATGAACACGAATTTCCTATAATAAGGTAGGTCGTTTGTCATGACCTGCCAATAACATCCTAGAATTATAAAGCTTTATGCTTTGTGACTTTTTCATAAAGCAAGTCGTTTTTTTCCACAAAGGTAAAGAGCACAAAACCATCTCACATGTTCCTAGCATGCAGCAAAATTTTTAAGGTGAGACCATTTTGTGCAACTTAAGTGTTGTTTTTCTGAAATCCATTGCTTGATTTATCGGTTAGAAAGGGAAACCCTTCACACTAGTCCAACGCAGAAAAGACGGCCCATGTGTTATGTACATACATGTACTACTACAATTGCAATGAAAGTGAATTGTGACTTCACTTGTCTTCATTGCATTGCAAGGTTTCAAGTGTCCATTTTTTATTCTGAAAGCAATCATTATTATTGTAAAAGAAATTGTGAGTTAATAAAATAGTTATTGGGAATTGACATATAAGCAAGTTCGGTCTTAATAACTCTCTCATCACTGAAAATACTGGCTTTATATAATTAACGTTACTTTAACATTAAATCAATGTGCAATGAAATGCGCTAATTTTAATAAGCGTCAGGAAGTGTCCTGTCATTTGTGTCTAGAACAGATAATGTCACAAAGTGTCTCTTAAAATGTACCCTTCAAGTAAAGATAGACAGCTAGATTTGCATGTTCCGTAATCTAAAAAATACTGCAAACTCAACACTTACTGTTCCTTGTTGTTGGAAACAGGTAACAAATGCCTGTAGGTAATGAGACACTACGTAGAAAAATTGGGCGTCTGTTTAATTCTCTTCATTTCTGGATATTTGTCAAAATCTATCGCTTTCAGCATGACGTGAAAACGGCATTGTTCTTGCTGCCCCATGTTCTCCTCTATGTGCTGCTGGATGGCTCGCAAGAAGATGCAGAAGAGGTGAGCATGGATCAACGTTATTGCTGTCCATTTTGGTACCTAGATTCCCACTAGACCACGTATTCGAACTTGCCAGTCACTTGTTCCTTGATATTCCTTTAAAGTTAAATCGGTCCATGAGCCTCCTTGAATCTTTGATAACTAGCTAATTTGGGCTACTCTCTTGTCAGGAACTACAAACCATTTTCCATTAGGATTACATGTAGTTTCAAATCTTTGGAAAATTTCAACGTGTTTGATCTCAAGAGTAGTAAAACTTTGTGCGTTATTCCTGCCTTTGAGTTGTTTGCCCTTTTAAAGAATTACACTAAAGCACCTCGTCCTTTGCAGGCATATGTAGAAATTATGGCCGTTCTTACGCACATCCAAAGAAATGAAGACATCCCTGTTCCATCATCTGGTAAGGAGCTCTTGTGAAATTCATTTTAGCTTTTGCGGTGTTTCAGCTTTTGTTCCACGTTTATCTTTCGGGTTTTTTTTTCTTTTTGTAAAAGACAATTCTAGTGAAGAGTACTATAGACCCTTATGTGTCCAAGTGTAATTTTGGATTTGTGTTTGCTGCTAACAGCATAAAGCAAAGGGCAGACGTCTTCTTGTCATAGCGCATGGGTGGCGCACCCATGAGAGCACTCACCTCTCACCAATGTGGCCTGGGTGTGATATGTGTGTTGGTTGTTTTATTGGTTCTCTCCTTTCTCCAAGAGGTTTTTCTCCAGGTTCTCCGGTTTTCCCCTCTCCAGAAAAACCAACACTGCCGAATTCCAATTCAATCTGGAATGCACGGACTCATGTTGAATGAGTTCTTGAGCTCTCTGAATGTTTACCATGGATAAACAAACTGTTATTAATTAATTATTAAATTATTTTCTTACTCTAACTCGTTATGGTATAATCCTGGACGCCGGTCATCATCGAGGAAATCCATTTTTCATGGCTGCAGCGATTGCTAATATTCTTCTTCCACTGATCCAGAATTCGTTGGCTCGGTACTGGACTTTGTGCCACCTTTGAGCACAAATCTCTCGTTAGAAGTCACCGGGAGGGGGTTAAATGATTGTGGACTTCATGGTGAGGAGACTGATGGGTGTCAGTATTTGAGGTATGTCAGGTGAATTCAGCGTATCAGAAGTCAACAGCCGGCAATTACCTATGCCTTCAGCTTCCACCATAAACGTTTTAAGCTTCTCATTGTCAAGTTGAGATCCATGCTTTGAAAGAGGAGATGCTGCCACATTCTGCACTGTGTGAATCTGTCACTTCCAGGCGCCACACATGTGATTAGCATGTGGGACGTTCAACTTGAACTTTATTCAGTTACAATTGTTCTTCGTTAACTCTTGTCGAATCTTCTCGTGCAGTTGTGCTGTGATGGCTTGTTGTAACTCATTTCTTGCTCCGTTGAAATTTGTATGTTGATCTGATCTCAGCGGGCACACTGGGTACAGCACATCATCCTCTGAAGCAGGAAGGAGTTTGTTTATAAACTGTTGGATACTTCCAAGTGGACTACTCTTGAATCTAGTCATGTGAAAACGATGCCGTGACGCTTTTTTCTCTTTGTCCAACCTTACAATGCAGGAAACTGATGAAGTCCAGCACAGAATGTTGTTGTTACTGGTTCTGGAAGAGGTAAAGAGCCTTGCAGACGTTGTTGAGATAGGATGACAAGATCTTGGTTGACAAGTAGAGAATCTCTTTTGTCCTTTGCTTGATCCTTCAGAGGGACAGAGTTAACAATGTCTTTGCTATTTGAAATAAACTGGTGAATGCGGAAACCACCCTGGTGACGCAACATGTTAGAGTCTCATTTTGCTTGCTCTTCTGATGGTACCAACATTAGTCCATTTTCAACATAGAAATTCTCTCTTATAAATTCTGCTGTTTCCTTGGCACACTGTGATTCATAGTGGTCTGTAGTTGCTTTAAGAGTGACGTTTGCTCAGCCAGTTGATGAGGTGGCGCCAAAAAGTTGAACAGTTATGCGGGATTCTGTTGGCTCCCCTTTGAACTCTTCATTTTCCCACCACAGGAATCTTAGGAAATTACAGAACTTTGGGTTAATCTTCACTTTGTGAAACATTCCCTGAATGTTGCCTATCAATGCAAATTTCTTTTGGCGAAAGCAGTACAGTATCCCAGTGAGGTTGTTGGTATCAAAAGACTTCCATGCAGGGTGAGGTGGCTTCTGCTTGTCCCCCTTTTTAGCTTCTCGGGTGTCCTTTGGCTCCCTTTGATGTTCTATCTTGGTAACGTTGCTGTACAGGCATTTTGGATGAAAGATATTGCAAGTCTTGCATACGTTCCTTCTTCTACAGTCCTTCACTTGATCCCATCTTCGACAACCAGACAAAGTGCCTTCAATTTTGCGAACTCCTTGTTCTGTCAAAGACATCTTTGAGAACTGTTCATACTTTTCAAGATCATGGGCATTCCTACACAATGACAGTTTCCTTCACTTCTCCGCAGCCCGTGGCAAAGGGCCTGGCCTTATTGGTGTACTTTCTTATATTATAGGATCTTCCCTTTTTGTTAAAACTTCTCTATTCCCTTTTCCTCTTCGGGAACTTGCCATCACCACGGGTTTACAGGCAATTCTCTCTTCCCTTGCAATGAACTCACGGAAGACTTTAAAGGAGGATAGGTTTTTCCTCTCTTAATAGCATTCTTTTACCGTGATTTTCCTCTTTGCAGTTCTTGTTGTGTACCTCAGGACTCTAACGGTCAATCATGTAGCTAGGAACTATATAACCACATTTTGGTTTTTTGTCCAAGTCATCTAATACCTTCAGGTATTTATCTCTTTGGTAGCCATTTTGCAATGAGTCAGGGAATCTATGAACTTTTGAAGGCCTGTGCCATCAAGGGGATTGTTTTAATTTGGCCAAAATTTATTTTATCTTCTTTCTGTAGGCATCTGCTACGAGGAAAGGATTGCCAAATAAATCTGCTAGGATATTCTTTGCCTGTCAGTAAGCTTATTCAGTTTGGTTCTCCAGCTGTGTTCTTCCCAAGGTTTTATAGTCGTTGGGAAACCTTTTCTGTCTGACCCTCTATTGTAGTTTCTAAAACCTTCAACCAAGTGGGATCATGAAGCAGGTTGCCGTGAAACATATCTTGTTCTGGAAGAGGTAGAGAGTCTTGGAGACGTCACTGAGATAGGTTGTTAGCTAGTCAATTGCGTGGATCCTCACTAGTCGCACTTTGGGTGGGGCCATCACTCCTTGGATATTGTGAGAGTTTTCCTCATTTGTTGTACCATTTACAGGTTGCCAAGGATCGAAGGGGCTACACGGTTCAGGTCTAGGTACTGAGCTTGAGTTAAATGCAGGTGGAAAGGGGTTCAGTGGCGTTTGAAGGGGCAATACTGCAGGGCACCACTTACAAGAGGAACACTGTTCTCCTGGGGACTTGTCTCAGTGGGTTGATGAGAGGATTCAATGCTTGTTTTTGAGGTCACGCTCTATTGCCTCAAATTTCTGATGCACCTCTCTCCTCGCATCATGATCATTTGTTAGTTTTCCTGATAACCTTTGACTTGCTGCAATTACAATTTTTCTTGTTGTCTCCAAAACAACTGTTGATATCAGGTTTCCATCAAACTGCTAATAATGCAAATCAACATCGTCATCACAAAAACGTCTTATGCATTGAACAGATATTCCGAGCATCAATCCCAATGTATTTAACTTACCTGAAATCTCAATGCCTTCAAATGGGTATTATAACTCGAGCACACGTGGCAAATGTGAAATCGATTGTCTATGCATTTCTCAACTTGATGTTCCAAGTTACTTAAATGACGAACAAAAGTGCTGATCTCGAAACTACAATCATAAGAAAGGAAAACATACTTTTTTCTCCAATTGAAGTTACAAAATACGTCCTTTAGATCTTTCTTGTCTCAAAATAGCATTATCTACGGTTCTTGATTGTTAACACTGCTAAGTGGTTCGATTGATTGCAAGAATTGCACGTGTGAAAACAAACAAGCATTCAAGCGGAGTGAAATCGGAAATGATGTAAGTTTTACAAGTTACACAGCACAAAGGATACACTTAAACTGTCATTCACATCAGTACTTATTGAGTTATTTCTTTTAGATTTTCGCCAAATGAGTGCACAGACTGTGTTTTCTGCGCTGGATTATTTGAATCGTTGGACAAGAGCAAGGGCACATAGTCTAGCAGTGAAAACCCAGCTGCTTTCTTCAAGGAACCGCAGTGGTTTGTCTGTGACAGGTGAAAGTTTTAACTTTATTCATTATCGTTTAGGGTCAATTGGTTCAGTTATGCACAGCTTCTATAGGTTTGACACCATATTATTCGTGGTTTTTCGCCAACCAAGAGGAGTGGATGTTGTGAATGTTAACCCATGGACTCCTTAACTGCCTGGCATTACATAGATACATGTAGATACATATCTTCTGGCACATTTTTTGCTCTGTAGCAGGCTTTTTGTTTTGAAAACAGAGATGTTCATAGTTTCATAGTTTGAAGCATTGGCTAAGCACAGGGCTCAGAG
>NC_090873.1:6687792-6697792 GCF_036669935.1 Montipora foliosa | reverse complement strand
CCAATTGAGTGCCAGTGAATCTATCAGGAGAAATTGACATGTCAGAATTTTCCTTATCTTGCCTGCGTGGTGGCAAGACACATGTACAAGATATTCCTCCATGATCTTGCATGGTATCTTTCAGAAACTTCTTCAGTGATTATAATTTGGATAACACATTTATTTCCATTAAGAAAGAATTGAAGTCTCGTAAGGAATCATTTAAATGATGTGTTAAGGTGCTGTGGACACTGTATTGTGTGAGGTGTCTGCAGATTTACATTTAACAAGCAATGACTGTGTAACCTTGCATGTTTGTAGGAAAACTTTGTGATGCATCAGCTCGTTATGAAAAAGAAATTCAAGAAGAACCAGATGAAATTGGCCATCGCAAGGTGAAACATGATTAATTTTGTATTATGGTCGTACGTTTTCCATTAGAGTATGAAGCCGTTTTAGGATAAAATCCGCCTTCTGAGAATGGCGCAACACTTTTCCCTAAGTTGGATTATCGTATTGATATGGTGCTTTTTCTAAGTGCATCAAATGCACTTACATCTGTCATTGTTATTGAGCATGTATAGGCACTTCAAACAGTGGCTCTCAGTCTGTAAGCAATCCCACTCAGCCCATGAACGAATGAAGTAAATAATGCTATCGCCAAGGAGAGACCACAACACTGGGAACTCCATCCCCTACTCTTTGCAAATAGTGTGCTATTTCTTTAACATCCCACAGTATTGCGAACATTGAGGGGTTGTAAGACAGGGTCTTTAGTTCATTATCCCTATCCGAGAAGACTAGAGAGTCTAACCGTTCGCAGATGTCATCATCAAGGCGCCACTTCCTCCTCAGCTCAACCAAATGAGCTTACCTGTCGGCAGTTGGCAATCCAACACAACATTTGTGTGAGAATTGGGTTTCAAATCACAGATCTTTCATTTGAAAGAAAGGTGGCCCGCCCAGAATAGCTTCTCTAATTGCGGGTCGCCTAGGACTATGATGATATTGTAATGCTCATAAACAAATAAATTGAATTGAATTGAATTGAAATCCTCAAAGTGTTGAGTGGTTCATGTGATATACTGGTAAATTGCCACTCACGTCACTGTTTTAAGTCAGGAGTATTATGAAATTCAACTATTGGTGGTACAGTAGGTGGTGTAATGTTCGCTCGGGAAAGCCGGTGATCTAGGGCAAAAGGACAACAGAAGTATAATTTCTTTGTTGGCTCTGCATATTATTGCAGGAATAATTTACGCCAGCTTATGACGAGCAGTGTCTTCCTCGTCATCTAAGTTGCTCGCATATATCTTTTTTATTTGCTTGTTTTCAATTGTTTTATAAAGTACAATCGGCGGTTTAAGAGGTGTGTATTACTTTCGTACAGTAGAACATTCTCTTTTTGAACCAACAGGGTTTGTTGCAGTGCCTCATTGACCTTGGTCAAGTGAGAACAGCTCTTACCCATGTGAACGGTGTTGTTACGAGAAGGTGAGTTGAGTTGGCAATGGAGACATTTTGCAAGCAACATCTTTTGGTATTCACCAGAGTAAACTAAAACTGCTTTTGTAAAAAAAATGTGTATTTTTCTGGCTCATGTAACATAATTGTGAGCTTAGTTGAGGGTTCAATAAATGGATATTCAGTGGTATCCAAAACTAAGTTTTCCTACAGGTCACTTTTTTTGTGGTCAATCGTCATTTTGTTTTTTTTGTTTTTTTTTTTTGTTTTACAACAAAGGCCAGAGTGGGAGAAGTCCTTGAATGCATACCGTGTGGAAGCTTCCTGGAGACTGGGCCAGTGGGACTCTCTTGAAAGTTATCTTAAAGTGGTAGGCACAAACGGCTATAACAGATCCGATTAAACAGAAAGAATGGACATTTGTTATGAAGGAGTTGGCGAAGTTTTAGCCTATGCCGTAACTCGTGCATTCTTGTTATATTGTTACGGTGATTACACCACCAGCTCACATAGCTTACATGCCGCATTGTTATGCTATTCCTTGTACATGCGTATGTAATTAGCCGGCACTTATATAACTCTTGTGCAGTGTTGTTGCTTTTTCTTTTCTTATGTGTCTTCAGTTAATAAACTTGTTTCAATCCGGCCATTCAGAGATTCCGCACAACTTGTTGGTGTGGTGGCAGCACAACGGGCTCAAAGAACGTACAAAGACAGGGATGCCAAAGTGTTCTTTATTTCTAACAGTCTATCCGTATGATTTGAACCAAAGTCGTGACTTGACACAGCTCCGAAGCAATGGTCGCTTTCTTTGAATGTAACTATCACACCAATCGAAGCCTGGGAGAACAACTTGAGGTACATTCTATCCCTCAACCAAAATTTTGCCAATTATCGTCCTGTGAAAACAAAACACACGCTTCACCCCTTTGCGGCTTGACCAACGATTCCAAATCAGTTGCAACTTCAAGGAAAATAACTGCCCCTGAAACGTTAGCACACTTGGAAATGATTCTTGGACAAATCGCAAATTATGCCCCAATTAATCTAGGAACTCCATCGTAAAGACCTTTTTGTCTATTAATGGCGTTTAGCAAGCAATCCGACAAAATGATGGTTTGCAATACACTGGTTCCAATTTCTTGGACCTTGCATATATTTCATTGAAGCCTGAACAACGCCCCAAGAATTTATTTCAAAGGGTCGTTAAGCAGCGATATGAAACTGAGCTACGAACTAGAAGTCTGGCTTCCGTGAAACCTGAGATTTCTCAAGCTTTTGATTAATTTCTTGACAAACTCCAAACCATTTCTTATGCTCTGCCCATCCTACAAACCCCTGCTCATTTGTCTCTGCTTGACGTAAACCACCTCCTACGCCACGCACCTTCAAGTCTTTCTCTCCCTGCCAGAAAGCTAGTCGCCCTGATTTTCGTTCTTATTTCCTTAGCTACTGCAAGTTCCTGCCCGAGTCTGACCGTCTCTTCATCTCTAATATCCGCCAAGTAGCTGGTCTTTAACCGGACAAGGTCATTTACGATTATGAGTACATCCTTGACCAGGCAGACGGGTCATACCACTCTGAGCCACAGGTTTACGCCTCCTCCTGTCTCCATCTCCATTCCTTCGCGCTTTTTGCCGTCACCATTCCCTGCGTCTCACAATACCAGGGCAGAGACTTACATGATGAGGGCTTCTCTAGCTAAACAAATATGAGCTAAGATTACCAAAAGCACCCAAACTGCTTTGCAGGCTGATAGGCATGCACCGTTAGCTGTGGTGGGTGAGACTCGCCTTTGATACGTCATGCCAGATCTCTTACTCTTGAAGCCCTGGTGGATGAAGTTCTGGATGTTAATATTCTAGCCAGAACTCCCTTTATGTCCTACAACGACATTTCAGTCCATCCTGCCAAACGGGAGGTCATCATTGCCATCAGTGATGTAGCACCCTATGACTGTTCCCAAGCCACCACCAAGTCCACCATGCCATTGAGAGCCTGTCATCTCCTCTGTGCGCCAAATATGAACACCACCATTTGGCCGTGCAAGTTGATGCGCTTGCAGACCTCAGTAAAGACTCCACACTTGTTATCAAGCCCCAGACGGATTCTTTCTCTTCCAGTCACCACAAACCAACTAACACCTGGCCTCAAACTCACATCGTCCAAGCCGGCAGTGGTAAGTTAAGACTCCTAAACAACACTGAGGAACTTCTACTCATCCAAAAGAACGACCGTTTTTATCAATCATGCCTAGCTGTACCTGAACCACCCAGAGTCTCTTCTTCAACCCATGTCACCAACTCACCAAGGTTAACAACTTCTCCTCTTTCTGCTACTGAGTCTTTTCTGGTGGATTCAGACAGTTTAATGTCTCCCACTAAGGAAGCTGCATTCACCTCTCCTGAAGGAGATCCAAACCGTTTTGGATCAGAATATTGTTGGTTACAATGGAGCTGCCAGTCATATTAAAGGAGTTGTAAACGTGGACCTGTCGAACTCCCCCAATGCAAAGGGTGCGTCCCGCAGTATTCCCATGACCAACTGGATCTACTCCAAACCAAATTTGGCGAGCTAGAGGCACAAGGAGTGTTTATTCGTCCAGAAAATGTAAAGGTAGTGTTTAAGTACTTAAACCTATCCGTTCTGGTGAAGAAGGATGGTGGCTTCCGCTTGGTTACAGCTTTTACTGACTTAGGCCATTATAGCAAACCACAGCCCTTGCTTCAACCAGATTTAGACTCCCCCCTCCTCAAAATCGCTGGCTGGAAATACATCATCGTCATTGATTTGTCCCAAGTTTTCTTCCAGATCCTCCTTGCCAAAATGTCCATGAAATACTGTGGCGTAGTCACCCTCTTCAAGGGTGGTCTGGTCTACATGCATTGTGCCATGGAAATCTCTGGATCTGAAACAGCCCTCAAAGAACTTATGTGTCGCGTCTTGGGAGATCTCCTCTTCTTATTCTGCCGGTAATTGTCAAGTGTTACGGTAACCAATTACCAACAGAAAGATAATAACCTCGCTATTTCCATGAAACGCAATTTTTATAACTGTAAACAACAGGAGACAACTTAACTCGAGCTAGCGACTACTCATAGTACAATCTCAGTACAATTAAGTCAATACTTCTCTATGCTTATCTGACCACAGGCAAAGTACTGCCCTTCTCTTTGACTAAATCTCTTGAAGACTTCTTTCACAGTATCGCACTCCATGGAAACCAATTGCAAACTTGACAGCAGAATGTCAGAATCACTCGTCACAAAATATCACTTGGAAATCACAAACAGGGAACGAAGTCCCAAATCACAACAACAACAACAACAACCTGACTAGAAAGCCGCTTATATAAGTATCCGAAGATAGTCTAGAAGTTTCCAAAAGTAACTATTTACTGCTATTACAATAAAGTCTATTTTCAAACTTCCAAGTCACAGACTATTTTGAGTCAGTCACAGTTCTAGAAAATTCGTGAAACAACACATTGCGTGACATTGACCTTCACGAACTTTCCAGATAATTCCAATCCTTGTAACACAAGTCTCGCTTCTTCTCCTGGCCCACTCCTCAAACCTTACATCTGACTTTTCTAGCCGTAATACACCACCCTGTGAGGACCCTCACTGCCAAACCTGCTTTGCAGAGGAGCTAGCTGTTTCTCCCATGTCTGTCTATGACTTGTTATCAGGGAAAACATCCCTTCCTTTTACGAGACGCTTTGCCTGGCTTCCAGCACAACTGGACTGTCTAGACTTAAGGGTGTTCATTCCAACCTCAAACAAGGCACCCGGCTATCTAAGAAGCTGAATAACATCAAAGACGTCAAGCCTTAGCTGAACATTGTTTCCATTTCCTCATGGTCTCCTTGTTGTGGGACACAAGGAGCCTTTTGCTATGCCTCTCTAATGTATAGTCATCCCCAGCACTATCGTAAATGGCTTCCTCTCTGCCTTGCATGTAAAACTGGGTCATCCATCTTGCCACCAAATGAAACTGGTTTCCCTGCGTTATTTCTTTCCTTTAGATCTTGACAACGCTATGGATTGATGCTCTCAATGTTTCCACGTCTGCTCCCCTCTTAAGAAAGTTTCATCATGCCTTGTTGAGCAATCTACTTCTGATCCACTGGAAGCCTTTGGTATTTCCTTCGCTGCGGACGTTATAAAACACTACTGCCAGCTGGTACTCATCATCGGTGAGACTTCCACTTCCCTCACCACTTCTTGCTTACTGAATGACAAACATCGGGGTTTCCTCCAATTGTGCCTTGAGCAACGCCCGCCAACTGGCACTCTGTCACTCATAAAAGTAGACCCTGCCCCGGGCTTTGCCTCTGCACAACAACGAAACCCTCCAACAGTTAGCTTGACTGTGGAAGTCGTTCGTGTTCAAAACCCAAACAAGAATCTCGTAGTAGAGAAATGTGTTGCTGAACCTCTCCGTATTAGTCCAGAGGGTGGTCCAGTCACTTCCATTTCCTTAGCTGTAGTGACAGCCAACCTCAACACCCACATTTGTAACAGAGGACTGTCTGCCCATGAGAGGTGGCTTCAATGTGACCAATTTACTAAATCGGATCCCTTTGTACGACCTTTAACTTCGTCTAGAACAGCACTCCTTATGCCTCTATAAACACCCAGGAAGTGAGAGTTCCAAAGCCGCATGCTGCTGTCTTCGCCCTCCTGCATCTTTACAGATTAGTGATCTGGCTTACATTACCTCTGATGGCTTCAAGACTGATGCTTGTAATCGGTACCTCATTGTCTCCATCAACACCCTAAGGTGCAACGTGCGGAGATTCACCAGGTCTCAGCTGTGCTCTACTTTATATTGCATTAGGCTATCTGAGTGTTATCGTGTTCCAGACCAAACAGAGACCATGTTCAACCCTCAACGCTAAGTATGCATGACAGTATTATTGTGGCTAAGACAACCTTGGGAAGGTGTTGGAACAATAAAAGTTCCATGTATTGAACACAGAAACATGCTGTTTTGTTTGATTGTGACTTAACTTTTCAATCCACCAGGAAAGAGGTGTTGAACACTGGGACATCGGCTTAGGGAGAATCTTGTTAGCTGCAAAAGAGAAGGTGTGAATATTTTTTTTTTTAGATTCTCTTTTAAAACTTGAGGCGAACATTGTTTCCAAAAATGACAAGCCTACAAATCTGGGACTGTCCCGTTGCAAACTTGTTATAAGGACAGAGCATATGGCAGGGCCTTATTTGTACATGTAAGTCTTTAAGGAAGGGGAAAAAGGCATGGATACATTGAATCCACCATCATAACTTGAGAGAGTGACTCTTCCATTTTGTTCATGTTTTGCAACATATGCTAAGTACTGAAGTCTATTTTGAAGGAAAGAAGAGGAAGTCTAAAATTCTTGTAATCATGAATGTTGCTGTTATTTTGCAGAGGACAAAACACAAAACTGCTAACACGAATCATGTTTATGTAGTGTGATGGTTTTCCTCTTTAGATATGTTGTTTTATGGGGTTGGCATTGCGACAGCCTCCTCATTACTTTTCATGGCGCAAACTGTATTCCAAGTGAAGCTATGATCTTCGCAGTTATGAGCGCAATTTTTGCTATTGCGTAGAGAAGCCTGAAAAATTCAGGACTTCAACGGGGTTTGAACCCGTGACCTCGCGATTCTGGTGCGATGCTCCAACCAACTGAGCTATGAAGCCACTGACGTCGCACCGGAATCGCGAGGTCACAGGTTCAAACCCCGTTGCAGTCCTGAATTTTTCAGGCTTCTCTACGCAATTGCAAAAATTGCGCTCATAACTGCGAAGATCATAGCTTCACTTGATTTCATATCCACAGTTCATATATGATTCATTTCATATACCATTTCATCATTGAAACTGTATTCCACGGCCATACTTGATACCAATGGTAGCAAACGTGATCCTTTCCATTTTCAGAACGAAAAAGAATTTGGGCGTCAACTGAGAATAGTCCGAAGCCAACAGATGGGCTTCTTGTCTGCTGCAAGCATGGAATCTGGCTCTTATCAACGGGGTTATGAACATATTGTGAGGTACACATAAAAGTTTCCTCATATGTTCGTAGTTTTCGTCTCTTTCTTTGTTTTTTCAATGATAGGAGGAATTATAATATTTTTGACAGAAACTCAACGGTAATAGAATTGCCCTAGCATTATGGGTGTTTTGGGGAGGAGCAATATTTCAAGTTTGACCCTGTCCAAGATTTTTCGATGGTGATGTGATCAAGCAGTCATACAAATGATCATTATATTATGTCCGGAAATGCAGCTGAATGAGATCCATGTTCTGTACCTCAAGCCTTATTCTCAAACAAGTTCCAATAAGCTGCTAAATAATGTCACTGCGTAAGTGAGCATTTGATTGAAAATCTTAAAAAACCCAAGAGCAAATCCTTTTGCCTTGACGAAAATTGCTAGTTACAGTAGCTTTAGGACCAAAGGGCACTGCCTTTTTTTTATTTTATTACTTGTGCAACTCACTACTTGCTTCTCTGCTGTAAACTCATTGCTAAAACCCAAAAAATACCGTTGTTTTTTTTTTTGTTTAGTGCTCTTGTTGTCAATGTCGTCATATAAATTATGCTTAAGCCCGGAATATCTCTGTTATTATCATGCCAGGATTGTGCATCCTACAAAGATAGGATAACTTAAGGACATTTTCTTATTATCTTGGCCTCAGGCTTCATATGTTACGTGAGTTAGAGGAAGCTGTGAAGAGGCGCTTTCGTGTTGCCTCTGATGGAGAGGAGGCTGAAGGGCTGGCTGAAACCTGGGAATCACGTCTGCATATCTCCCAGGTAGGAAAGATTGACTGCGGCACAAGTGTAGCCTTGGGTAATAACTAAATTATCTGTGACACCACCAAATGTTACAGTTCTGGCAACTTGAGCTTCACTGGCTGTTGAATAAATGACTATGTCTTGCCCTAATCTTGGCATATTTGAATAATAAAAAGGATGTCCTCTTTAAAAAAAAAAGTGTGAAAATCTCACAATCTATGTATAAGCAAATTAGACTAAAATAACATGATGCTTGGCAGAGAACAAAAACACAACATCAGCACATCTCCTTGGTAGGAAAGAACATCTGTCTCACAAGGGAGAAAGAGCCATATTGGATCAGCATATGCACGTAAAGACATGATGTTTATTAATAATTAAAAACAAATCTATGTTTAGTTGAAAAAAACCCAATGAATTGTGAAGTTGTTTACTGTAGAAATGAAAGTGGAAAATTGCTACTGAATGTGAGCGATTTACAGGCGTTTAGGTTGGTTGGGTGGCAATTTGTCTAAACTTAACGGTTATGATAATGATGATGATAGTGTCTCCCTAATTGTCGTTGCCGAATACAGCAACGGCACAGCTCAACAAGATTCAACCAAAAGCATACTATGGCGGCTCTTGGTGCTTCTATATGGTCCATGTGTGACCTTTTGCTGAGAGAGGAAAACCGGAGAACCCGAAGAAAAGCAGAGTGGAGAACCAACACATTCTCAACTCACTTATGGTGTCAGGTCCAGGTATGAACCTGGACCACAGTGGTGGGAGGCGAGTGCTCTCACCACTGCAACAACCCTGGTTCCCTGATGATGATGATGGGTGTGGTGGTGGTGGTGGTCAACCGCATTTGTTGGTTGTTTTAACTTTAAGTGCTTCAGCAGATACTATCAGTTTTGTGTTTCTTGGCTTTACTCTCTCAAACCAGACATCGTTTCGTACAAGGGAGCAGATACTCAATTTGCGCCGCGTTGTTTTAAAACTCCTGCCAAGGTATGTGTGTAAGTGTATAGAGTCAGTTATTCATGGAGTAAAAATTGGCTTTTGCAGTGGGGAAGAGATATGATCAGAATTAATGGCTTGACGTGTTCACTTCATCAACAAGGACGACTTTTCCGTACTGAGCATGCGCACAAGGTTTGGAGACCATCATTTTTCAATGTGCGTGTGCTCAGAATGGAAGTTGTGTTCGTCCTCCGACGTAAAAGTCTGTACTTCATGTGGGATATACTACGAACTCATGCATTTGTAGGCATGGTGATCAGCTCCCATGTGGCTTGATAGGTCACATGGTATAGCAGTGCCATGGAGTCCCACAGCCGTTGGTTTGAGTCCTTTCAAGCCTGGGTTTGTTAAGGGTTTCTTTGCAAATGTTTAAGTTGCTCTTAACCACTATGATTATTCTGGGTTAGAGTCATCACGACTGCAATGCAGAATATAGGAAAATCTTTAACATTTTTTCCCTCATTAGCACGCTGGCTATCGTTTTCTAATCAGTCAGCCAAGAGTAAAGTACTGAATATTGAACGTGCATTGCATATAATTATTAATGGCCTATTTCTGTACATTTTAATGCGATATGTCAAGATAATCTCTGAGTCGTGATGCCATGAAAATTCGAAATTTGGTGGCTAATAACTGGCTCGTTATCAAAGGGAAAAAACTTAAAATTGGAGGTTAACCTCCAAGTTGAACAAGTTCTTTTACGTTTTGAAGTCAATTTGTAAATAGCATAATGCCTTGTGTGAGAAGACTCGTTTG
>NC_090873.1:6662792-6682792 GCF_036669935.1 Montipora foliosa | reverse complement strand
GTTTTATGTTACAAAACACCCTTTTGCTTTTGTCAACCTTTGCTTTAGTGATGTGCCAGTCTTCATTGTTTTTAAGGCACTGTTGCTTGTTGGTCGTTGGATGGAAGAGACTGCCCACTATGAACCTAATCGAGTTATTCAACAATACAAGGTATTGTTTACGATAATGAGTTAAACTCAAAAGGGCTATTGTTTTTACTGAGTTTGGCCAGTGCTCAATAGAAACCGCATGTCAAGTCATTTGCATTTTGGCCAATACTGGTAGGTGACCAATGCAAAGAAGGAAAGCATTTATCTATATCAAGGAAACTAACATCTTCGAAATACTAGAGAACTGATTGTTGAAAAACATGTCTAAGTTATACTTTTATTACCGAAGTTACACTACACATACTAAAGTACAATACACATATACTTCGCATGCAGAGCACAAAGAGCGTATCATTTGCTGAGGTCCGAATTCACAAAGTTGCAAGATTTTCTTCCCTTAAGAATTGAGCTAAATTTTCGGATGGATTGTAATTTCATGCCACAAACATGGCCAGCATTGCCACGTGAAAGTCTTCAATAGAGAAGCAGGGTCTATGGGTTGTAATCCTTTTTCCTGCCTACAATGTCTTGCAACATGGAATTTGCATAGAGAGGAAAATCGGTTACTTTAGAAACCGTATTCTCCATTGGTAGGGCATCTGAACTTGTAATCGTGGGGAATATTTGGATTTTCGGAGTACATGTATAACAGAATTACAATCGCTGAATGCAGCATTGAAATTTCTTCATATTTTGTAGGGGCTTGCTCGAAAATCTCACGGGTCCTTTACTCTCTAAGCTTCAAAAACGAATAAACTATACATGAACTTGCTAATATGTAAGTTAATATACAATGCATCAATGATGTTATGTCATTATATGGCTGGTGTTTCTGGCTGTATAACGCACGCTCTCATTGGCTAAGAGCAGCTAAGTGCCAGGGCATTATTCTCCAGTGATGCCCACGGGTCCATTATGGATTATGCAAATTCGTTTTATCTTTTTTAGAACCGTTCTGTTAGCCAGATAATAAACAACTTAATAACCTCAACCGTTGGGTCGTTAATGCAAAATCTCAAACCTCGGGCTAGCTGTATTGACCTCGCTATCGCTCGCCCAATACGGCAAGGCCTTAGTTTGAGATTTTGCTGCAACGACCTCACTCTCAGTTATCAAGTAGTTAGTAATACAACACTTTGTGAGTAATGACGATTTCTTGTACTTTGCCTTCTCCTTTACGTAAATTGCTAGCATGCCACTCTGCGACATTTTGGTTCCAAAAGTATAAAGGGATTATATCACCTCAACTTAATTCAATAGCATATATGTATAGCTTCTGCTAGTCTCCTGTAGCTTGGGGATGATATGGATTCTTTTGCCAACTATGCTTGAGTCACTATGGATATGTACGTAACTTCATTTTGTATTTTGTACATTTTTTTTAACCTCAAGATTGTTTTCTGTTATCAGGAAGTAACAGCTCTTCATAACAACTGGGAAAATGGTCACTTTTATCTGGGAAAGTACTATGACAAGCTTATGGTGAATTGTGCTGATGGGGATGAAAAATCTAACAAGTTATCTGTGTAAGAATATGTTTCTCTTTTGTTAGCCTTTCTTGTCCCTTTTGTTTTCTGAACCGCTTTCTGCCACCATCTCTTTTACCACTAAATCCTTAGCAGAAATTGTATTTCATTCATGTGAGGGAGCGTGCTTGCCTGGTTGCGATGGTTTCACTTTTTTGTTAAGAATGGTCATGATGTTTTGACGATGTCGTTGCCTAAGGTGCCCATATCAGCAATTATGAGAATGCACAGATGGACGCTTTACACTACCACCCTAACGGGGGATTGGCTTAAGGCTTTTCCAATTGGGAATCTGTTTTTTGAGAGCATTGATGTTTGCTTTGCAGTGATTTCATTCGATTTGTGCTGCGGCATTATGGACAATCTCTTCAGTTTGGGAATAAGTACATTTACCAATCAATGCCACGCCTTCTTACCATTTGGTTGGACTTTGGAGCAACGGTCCCCGATCAAGGTGTTGTAAGATGTCATTACTGCTTAACAGAAGTCGAATTGTTACCCACATAAAAGGTGGAAAGAGTGTGTGAACCAAAGAAACCTAGTACTCTCCTGATGGAATATAAATATGACCTTTCTGACAATTGAGTAACTTGAAAGTTATTGAGTTAGTCCAAAATTGAATATTACTTATCATTCAATCAATCAATCTTTTATCGTCCTACATAAAACATTAAAGAGGTCACTGCTATCCTGTTCGTAACATGTGCATGCAATGTGTATATGGGATAGGTTCTACATATCTTTCAGACTTTCCTGGTTACTTAAATTGTACTTTAAATCTATTTTAAGTCAATCAATTTAAGTAAAGTACTATCGGCAACCTGAGTGGAAGTCATCTTCAGAGTCAAGTGATTTGTGTAACATCAGTAGATACTATAAAAACTCCGGTTGTAGATGTCATTAGTCAATTTATTTGTGATGTTATTGGTCGACTGTCAGTTGAGCCTAGATGTAATTGGCTGTGAAGACTAAACAGTGATTGGTGCATTTTGATCCGTCTAAGGCCTAAGGGCTATACTTGTATCATAGAATACCTTGGGCAGTACTGTGATAAAGTAAATCAGTGTGTTGTTTGTCTGTTTTTGATGTCGTCGATATCATGAGTCTTATGTAGGGTGCGGGAAGTTTTAGGCATAGGTTTATTGGTGTCTGTTCTAAGTTAGTAACCCAGCTTTCCAGTACCATCTGTTTGTAGTAGTCATTACTTTGGGTAACACATGCAGCAGAGTCCCAGAAGATTCTATGCTTTGTCTATAGATGAGTTCAGCAATGTTATTGTATTTGTTGATGTCACCGTTCCTCGTGGCTCGTCTGTGTTCTGCCGGTCTCACTGATATAAGTGGCCTGGCAGTCACAGCATTTGCCAGATCTTATAAACTGCTCCTTGTCTGGCGTTTGTGACATCCACATCTTTCATCCCATCTCCACCGGTGGTGAATCAGTGAAGGCAAAATTTTTCAATGAAATAAAGTCGATCACTTTCAAATGGGGTCCTTCAGTATTATCATAACACAGCAATTTAACTTTTGAAAGGTATAATATTGTTATGGCTGTTTTTGATTTGGCATATGTTTGCTATTTTAGGTCGTCAAACGAAATCTTCAGACAAAGTGGGAAAACGCCAAAGGTTGGCAGATTTCAATGAGGTGGGTGATTTATCCTCCAAGTGTTGTCAGTATGAAGCATATGGCCATGACGTCACATCAGCCATCTTGGTGTCCATAAACAAAGTAACATTATTTTTGTCCGAAACTAATCAATCTGGTGTTAAATTCCGTTTGTATGGAAAAAATTGTGTACTGGTACAATATCAGGTGTTACGTTCCCGTTTTGTCCTGGTCTTTTGTTTTATTCTGTTGTCCGCATTTGGTGCAAAATGCAGAGTTGAATGGTAGTAAAACAATTTGGATGCCAGTATACTTGAACCAAATTAAATTTTGTCATGGTTGTGGTTTGTGTCAGCTTCAAGCCATGGACTTTTTCTGTGATAAAGAGGTCGTTTATGTGTTTAGCTGACGACAAACGGCTGAACATTTGTTCGTCAACAGTCCTTGTTAAACTGTGTCATGTCATGTTGAATACTGAACGGTCTGTTCAACAACGAGTGGTAAGGTGTTCAACAAAGTACAAAAAGAGAGCTCATCTCCATTCAACATTTTGCCATAAAATTGAACTGGATTAACCAGTTGTGTATAGCGACACGCTTAAATGCAGGTGCATACATAAACCTCAAGTAATTTACTCGGCCGTTCTCGAGAACACAGTCTGCGGCTTACTTTACAAAAAAACGCCTAAATATACTAAAAGAAGAAACTATTTATAACTTGAAATCAACCCGGTTCTAGATGGTTTCTTGAGGAAAAGGCTCTAGAAATTAACTCTAAATCTCGGTGTACTCACCCAAAAACAACCTACAACCTCTAATATTTACATACAACTAATGGTGAAATTTATAGAAAACTAGTTGGATAAAGTGTTAGGCTAAGAAAGGACCTACTAATTGCAAAACTGACACAAAGACAACACCTAGAAAAAATGACCATAAGAATACAATACAGTTCGGAAAAAGCTTGTACAAATATTAATTAAAAAGCATTCGTGCAAGTTGCTTTAAATCTCAGGCAGCAGATGACACACAGTTCAAAATCTTTTGATCAACCCATTCACCTTTATCACTCGGGGGTCATTTTTTGAAGTCCGTGGGGAATAAAGACTTTCTCTTTGCATTGTCTTTGCACGTCTAGCCTCACAATGAAAGAGAGGTCAGACGTGCAAAATCGTTTCTTTGGGAATTGAGTGATATGGGTCTATTGCACAATGTTGAATTGTGTTTCATCAGCCTTATGCCGTGTTTAAATTATCTCATCACCTCATCAAGTTTATGCTTGTTCAGCTTCTAATGTGAATCCACTCATAATACATTCGTCTTGATAAATACCTCATTATATGACAGATTGTTGCTGAGTTGACAAAGAAGCTTCCTCCTTACCAGTTCCTCACGGCTTTCAGTCTGCTCATTTCTCGTATTTGCCATACAAACAAGACTGTCTTTGAACAACTTGAGGTATGAATTGTTAGACAGGTGGCTTAATGTTTGCGCCATGAGATTTGTGTGTGGTTACATATACCTCACGCTCAGATTGGTTGAGACATTCAACAGTGTTTGGTCTTCTGGGGTCCAACAGAACTTTTCACAGATATCCCAACCGCCTTGGGGTTTTGTTCTAAGGGAAATATTATGGGATGACCATTGTTCTGGGTACAAATTTTCCACATAAGCTTCATTGTGATATTTTCTCTCTCAGATTAATTACTATAATTGTAAAGAAATATGCAAATATCAAACTGCCTGTAAAAAGTATAAAAGCAAAACGCAATTCATACCGTCACTATGTACAAGTGTATACATGTACATTTACCACACTGGGCATGCCATAATGTTTTCGTTGCAGCAACAGTCAAATCACAGTTCAAGCCAGATAGGCAAGCGAGTTGTTAGCTAATCAGGGCCCGGTTGTTCAAAAGGCGATTAACTCTAATCCCAGATTAAAAATTAACCAAGGAGTTTATTTCTCTGCTCCCAAACGCTGTTCAATGCTGATATTCGGCAAGACTTTACATTACAGGAAGTCAATCTTGAAAAACAAAATTAAGCAAAAGGAATTTTCACCAAAAAGTGGAAAACATGAAATAAAAGTTTACGCTAATCCAGGATTAAGTTAATCGGCTTTCGAACAACCGGGCCCAGAGCTTTAGCTAATCCTAATCTTTCTTTAGGCTTTATTTCAATTGTGGTCTCAAAATGTAAGCGTAATAAAAGTGATTAGAAGTACCTGGTATGTATGGCTAGAGTATCCACATCCTCAGAACAATAGAATCTAAGATGGCTACCTTATTTACCAAGAAATTGTTGTTTTTAGATTGCCAGGTGTTTGTCTTCTTCCAGATGGGTTTCCTTCACTGTGATTTAGATGTCAGCATATGAATGAATGAATGATGTCTTTAATAAATTTAAAAGATAAAAATACATATCTCAAGTTACAAGTCAATCAAATAAAAAAAGTCCAGAGCTCTAGAACAACTGCACACATCTATTTACATCAAGGAATCAGTATTAAACTCATCGACAAGATGAGCTTGGGTGCTGGTGCCTAAAAGGTGGAAGGGCCTTGAGCGCAACTGGCAGCATTGCACTGAAGGTAACCTTGGCAGCCATGCGAGGGCTAACGACCAGGCACCGTCGCACTGAAACGAGTTCAGTGGAATACTTCCCGAACCTCATAGGGATGGGAGCAGGAACAAACAACTAATGCAAGAAATGACTGCAAATGATCTGCAAAGATCAAGCAAGCAAGCAGAGCTAATATATGTAATCACATGTACATGTCCCTGGAGACTAGCGGCCGCCCCACATAAGCACTTGAGCCTAGGGAATGACTGCTGGCCAGCAAGCCCTGTCTCTTTACTTTAACTTTGCCTAAATAAAGTAATTCAGCCACATTTAAACTCATCTACAAGATGAGCTTGGGTGCTGGTGCCTAAAAGGTGGAAGGGCCTAAAGTGCAACTGGCAGCATTGCACTGAAGGTAACCATGGCAACCATGCGAGCGCTAACCATCAAACCACCCTCTGATCCCAGTGCTTGGGGACGGGAGGTACCACGAGCAGGTATGCCATGGGACCTCCGAAGGACACCCAGACACCCCAAGCACCACAGATAGCCCTACCTGGCATAAGATGCAGAAGCTACGAATCACAGAGGCACCAAGTGGCTACAGGTGGTGATCCCTACTGGCTGGGCGACTAAACAGCTGAGAAGATAAACTTGCCAAGGCCTCAGCTGGAGTGCGGATATAGAGCAGATAAGCATTGCTAGTCCAACGACCTAATGCTTGAATGAGGTGATCCTGTATACCCTGCTGGGCGGCTAGGGTAGCCGCACCAATGCAGAAGCTGTGGCTAGAGAAATTACCGGAAACACCAGCCGTAGCTAGGATCTCTCGAAGCCATAAAGTGAGCACCGAGCGCGACAGCGGTTGGCCAGATTGGACGTGAAAGAGAGGGCCAGGGCCATCCCCCCGGGCAGCCAGATACGTTGCCAGCGCTTGAATGGCACACAAAGGATAATGACCATGACCAATGTGAATGGCAGTCCCATGGCAAAAGGGGTCAGTCTTTGAAACCTTTATGTTCACACGAAGCAGAGATGGGGTGACTAATGAATCGAAGGCGTCAGCGTCAGCGTCAGGTGGCACGAGGGAGAAAATCTGTTGAGATTAGACACAGTGAATTCCGAAGCTTGCAGAAAACCAAAGAAGGCCAAAGTGCACGGAGCCCAAAACATGCAGTGATCCGATAACGTGAGGTCCAAGGACTTGAAAATCAACAGCATAATGGAGTCAGTGACTCGCAAACGTGTCGATGACGTAGCACCTTGCACATGTTTAATACCATGCACAACTCTTTGGAGGTGAAGGCAGTTAAGAAGAGGGTCCGGAAACCCATGCTCGATATGAAGAGATCACACAGCGGACAAGTAGGCCTTAATTGATGAGGCTCGGAGGGAACCAGCCAAGAACGTCGCAAACAGTTTGTCGACTGGACAAGGTGAGCCATCCTTGTTCAATCGACCGGCTTGACTGCAGAACTCGTAACACTTTTTCTGGGCAGACAAATATTGCTTACTAGTAGACGGAGCTAAACCCTGGACCAGGAGGCTGCGGCAGCACTGTTCCAAAGTGGTGCAATCAAGCAATCCAGAAGTTCTTGGGGGATAGGGGTTGGATGAAGCTGAGCGTGAGGGGCCAAGCACCGGAACTCCTGCCAACGAAAGCAAGAAACAGCATCAGCAATCTGATTCTGGGCTCCTGGAACATGTGCGGCAGAAAAGAAAAACGGGAAGCGAGCTGCAGACATTAATAAATTCCGTAAGAGATGCATCAGCACAGGAACCTTAGAAGACTTGGTGTTTACGACGTGCACCACCGCCTCGTTGTCCGATCAGAATAAAACATGCTGATGACAACAAGTAGCCAGCGGCTATCACCACTGGAAACAGCTCTTTGTAGGCTATGGAAAGAGATACCTGAGGGGTAGCCCAAGAACTGAAAAACCATGCACCATAGGAGAAGGCACCAAAGCCCAGGGACCCTGATGCGTCCGAGATCACTTCAACGTCTGGAGACGGTTCCATGCCAGGGAAGAGCCAGAAGCTTACACCATTCCAGGAGGACAAAAACGGATGCCACCAATCAAGATCCAGGCGAAATTCCTGATTGATGCTAATAGGGTGGTCTCTTTTTCGAAAGCAACAAAACAAATCTATCATGCGACTCAAGAACGACCTGCTGGGTCAAACCACCTTGGCTGCATGTTGAAGATGGCCACATAGAGACTCTAACTGTCGCCGGTTGCACCACTTCCTAGCACGCCACTCACTGACTAGCTCACACGTTGCTGCCAACTTTTCAGCAGGAAGTCTAGCGACTTGTTGGTTAGAGTTCAGTTCAATGCCCAGGACAACCATGATGGAAGAAAGCCCCACACATTTGAGGGGGTGAAGTGGTAAACCCAACCTGCTGCAGACCTCCTTAGCCATCGTGAGATAATGGCTACACAGGGGGGAATCCCGGGGACCCGCTTTGATGAAGTCATCCAGGTAATGCAACAAGTCAGGCATCTTGTGCGAGTTCTTTAAAATCCATTCAACCATATCTGCTACCGAAAAAAAAAGATAAGGCGCTGATCAGAGACCAAAGGGGAGGGCAAGGTCTACATAGTACTTTCCCCACCACCTCCTGCCTAACAACACCCTATCGGTATTTAAACACTTGAACATAATGCTCCTCGGAGTTAAATCCCACTTTGCCCGCGTAAGTTGTCGTCCTCTCGAGGGCATCTCTACTCTTCAACAAGACAACAGATTTTCATGCAACGTCACTCTTGATCAACTCACACTGCCTTACGGAACTCCTAAACTCTTAGAAAAAAACTACATCACTCTTAAACCACTCGAGTGATTTTCAAATTTTGAAATTACTACAAACAAGTTCCGCAAGCATATTTTTCCGCTAATTACACAATGGAATGAATGTGTGTCACCTTCACACCTCAACAGGATCGAAATATCCTTTACGCCATTGGCCAATTAGTATCCTCCAATCAGCTTCTTTATTTAACAACCAATCAGAAGCCTTACACTGACACAACTACGCTATATAAAGAGACTTGATTTTTAGTCCTGCACATGGTGCAGTCAATTTTACATGCGGAGATGGCAACCATTTTAACAGATACGGTGGACAGCTGAGTGCTCGCACTATCACCAAAAAGACCGATTGTATCTTACAGGAAGGAAAAATCACTCAAGGACGTTTTAGTCAGTGCAAAACTTCCTTTAATCACGCCGCAATCATAAAAAAAAACTCGTAAACAAAGAAGCACTTTCAAAAGGTTTGTTTTCAAACCAGAAGGAAATTTACATATGATCTTCTGCTAGCAACACGCTCAGCCTGCGTTCACGCATCTCTTACTGCAACTCAATTGTGCAAACAAAACTAGCCCCTGATCATTCACTAACTGCTCCTTCATTTTCACTTCGAACCTTTAAGTTGATCATTTATAGCGAACATAGAAGCTGAGGACTCGTAGACTTGCGAAACTTGTTTGAAGTAATTTCGAAAATTGAAAATCACTCTAGCGGTTTAAGAGTAATGTAGTTTTTTTTTTCCCGAAGAGTTTAGGAGTTCCGTAAGGCAGTGAGAGTTGATCAAGAGTGACGGATAAAAATCTGTTGTCTTGTTGAGGAGGCCATGACACACACAAGCCCGCTGGTCCCCCGCACGGGTTGAGCAGGAGTGTGCAAAGCGACAGGATCGTGATGGAGCAATGCAACGGCCACAATTCCAAGACCTGCGTTTGATAGTAGCAGAGTGTTCCCCAGAAGCTCAAAGGCACCAGCCAAATCTCCAGAGCGACCTCGAGCAGCTACCCCCTCAGCATTTTCACGGAAAGCACGATCGTAATTTAGCCAGACCCGACTGCTAAATTGTTAGTATGTGTGCAAAATCAGAAGCTTGTATGGAGACAGATCGTTCCACCGGTGAGGGAAATATGAGGTCAGGATCGTGGTATAGATGGAGAAGGCCTCCATCCCTGTCACAATGTCATCAATCTTTTTATGCGAGCGTTTAGGATTTGAGGTGACAATCATGCGACCATCGAACAAAAGCTGCAGCTCCGATTCTGACTGACTGGCTGGCAACTAATCGCTCAAATCTACAAACTTCCCAGAGACGATCTGACTGACACTGATTGATGGAACTGGGGAAAAACCCGGGTGGACAACGAATGGTTGGTGCAGCATGGGGAGTGAAGGAACGACTTCACTGGCAGAGAAAAGGCCAGGCGAAACAACAGGCGTGGCGCTCGAAAAAATCGTTGATACTGAGGGCGAAGCACGAAATAAACTCACAGTAGCAGTAGTCAAAGAAACAGGAGCACAGAAGGTGTTAACAAATGAGGGAACAATAAAGGATTGTATACCTGAAGATGAACTCGAAGAAGCAGAAGCCAGAGGCAAGGCGCTGCCAGTGGCCAAAAAGGCCAAAGAGCGAAATTCGTGATCGGCTGGACCGCTCCCAAAGAAAGATACGAGCTTGCTGGGTTCGACACCACGACGGGCAAACTATGAGCGGAGCTGATGGGTGAAGAAACTTGCTCTAACGACAGCTCTTTTTGTGTAGCTAACGAAGCTTTAACCGCTGCCACAATCTGAGCTACCACATTTGGGGAAATCGCAGTTGTCCCATCAGAAAAACTATGAGAATCAGTGGTAGAAGAAGCCGGGCAACTTGAGGCTGGTAAAGAGGCGTCTTGGATGTTTCGGATTTCACGTGGCATAATGTAAACAACTCGCAGTAAATTCAAGGAAACAGAATACTAGAGCCACAAAAGGACCACGGAACAAAGCAGGAACAAACAGCTAATGCAAGAAATGACTGCAAATGATCTGCAAAAAGCAAGCAAGCAAGCAGAGCTGGTTTTCTTAGCGTGTAATTGGTGAAATTTCTTTTTGGTAAAATCCTCACAAGGAGCGAATTAGTTATCATGGCCTTTCAAAAAATACGACAGTCTGATCTTTCAAGCAGCTCCCTTATATTCAATTTCCCAGAAATATAACCTATCTCAAAAAATCTGTACGTTGTTAAGATCAGAAGTGGAGGCTCTGTAAACCGATAAACCATACAAAAAAATTAGGCATAATAATTGAACGAGAATGAGTTTATAGCAATCACAGCTTCCTACCAAACTTGTGGGAATTATTTGAACAAACCAAAATGCTTAAACCTTACCGTCTCACTTAATATCATCAATTGAATGTCCTAAATGTCCACGTCTCTGCTGTTGCTAAGTTGTAGAGCATCCAAACTAAAAAACAGAAGCTCATACTGTAGGTTGTTAGTTCGTATTGTGTCCAGTGGTGCACTACAAAGAATGTTTGTGCACTTTAAGTTATCATAAAGATATTTAGGGTCTAGAAGGCAAGACAAAAGAGAGATATGCATTTATTTAGTTGGAGCAACTCACTTTTAGAATGTTCGGGATGTATAAAGTAATTATTAAATACAAATACCTAGCCTAATGTAACTTCATGTATTTGATACCCTATCTTTTGAAAGCCTCTTTGTAGTAAGTTGTTCCTAATTTCTCTTTTTTAGAAAATTCTTGCGAAGCTTTTGATAACGTATCCTCAGCAAGCAATGTGGATGATGATGGCTGTTTCTAAGGTTAGCTTTCCTCTCACTATGAAAACTTACGCTGAGGTCTCAAGGTAGTCCCAACAAGATGACCCCTGCAATTTTGTTCACTTCAAGCAGTAGGTAGTCGATCCAGGCCTCTCAGGCCAGTTTTGAGATCAGCGTGGTTTCCATGTTATATTATCACAGCCGTCTTGGTGCATGAGAACATTAGATGTCTTGTGAGCCTACTGCGTTCATCCTTGTTACATCCTTGTTGTCTGTATCTCTAGAGATTGATTGCAAACCACCTCTAGTGTTTTATTATGTTCAGCAACTATTTTCTTGAAACAAAACAAAATTTCAATTGATGGAAGATTAAGTCCACCACATATGGTGAGGAAAGAGCTGTGCAAACTGCCTCATTAGCTGGTTTGCTCAGCCATTTCCTCACCTGTGCGGGGAAATCTTGGTGAGAAATTCGTCTTGCCAGGCCGTGAGGATAAAAGCAAGCACGTCTGATATTTTTGGCTTTGTGAGGCAAATTCCTCACTGTGCATACCATCGTGAGAATCAAGCTGAGCTTGGGCAATCAAGCATCCAATACAAATTCATGGCATTTCAAGTGACTCCAGTAGCATTGGAATTTCTTCCTCTGACTCCATCTCGCCGTCTTCAACCTCTGAAGTCACCTGAGAATGCCATGTATTTTTATTGGATGCTTGATTGACCAAGCTCAGCTCGATTCTCACAGTCGCTGCTCACAGTGAGGAATTTACCTCGCAAGGCCATGTTTTATTTTATCCTCACGGCCTCGCGAGGCAAATTTCTCACCAAGATTTGCCCACACACGTGAGGAAACGGCTGAGCAAACCGCCTCGCGAGGTGGTTCGCTCAGCTCTTTCCTCACCGCGTGTGGCAGGCTTTTGTTTGGAACACCAACATGGCAGACATTTCTTTCTGTAGTCACACCAAACTGACCACCTTGTTGATTCAGCGATTGGCTCAGCTGATGTAGAATCCAACTACCTTGCAGAGGGTTGTGGGTTTCATCCCTGGCCAGACCAGTACTCGAATCGTGAGATAATTGAAGAGAAAGTGTTTTGCATTTGAAATTATTTTGTAAATGATTACACTTCCCATTCTTGTTAGCTATGAGGACTATAACTTGTAGGACGCCTCTTGCAAATTTTCCCCATGAATTCTGTGGGACCATTTGCAAAGAGAACGGCACAACGTTCCCAGGTGGGGATATGGGAACTAGCCTGTTCTGTCCACCAATTGTCGCCTCAAAAAGGCATATTGATTATGAACCCACATAAACAGGAACGCCCATAAATCAATGAGGCTTTGGCAATTTGTGGAACATAACAAATACTTGTTAAAAATGCTCTATTGAGTGCTTTTCTCCACTCTCTTGCAGTCCTCATTTGCCATGCGTAAAACACGATGTGTGCGGATATTTAGCCAGGCCATGTAAGTCCAAACTTTCTGGAAATCGTGTTTCATTGCTATGTCTGGTAGCAAGTGGAAGATGTTTCATTTAACACTTGTTCTTGCTCTTTACAGCTCTCGTGATGCTAAGCTTAAAAAGTTCCTTGAAGTAAGTTGTCTTGTCATTATGGCCATGTTTTCCTGTTGCAATTTCACTTGACTTTTCTATTCTTTGAAGTTATACCTCCACGGTTTCAACAAAGAAGCATTAAATTTTCATTCATAGAGTCCTTTCACAGGAAAATTTGAGCCCAACAAATTGACCTGCTCCCAACTGGTTGGCTTTATAAAATGGATAAATGGGTTGGTTTCTAAAGAAACTGTGGTGCTGCATTGATGAGGAAGTGAAACACAGACATGGGTTTAATTTATCAACTGAGTTGATATGGTAAATTGACCATTGTAGAGAAATTGAAAGCTGACATTTCGAGCGTTAGCCCTCCGTCAGAGCAAACTGACTCATGAGGGAAATGACCTATTGGCTCTGACCGAAGGGCTAACGCTCGAAATGGGTTTATCAACTGAGTTGATATGGCTAATTGACCACCATAGAGAAATTGAAAGCTGACATTTCGAGCGTTAACCCTTCGTCAGAGCGAACTGACTCATGTGCAAAAAGACCTATTCTCTCTGACGAAGGCCTAATGCTTTAAATGGGGTTATCAACTTGGTTGATATGGTAAAATGACCACCAAAGAGAAATTGAAAGCTGTCATTTCGAGCATTAGCCATTCATTGGAGTTGGTAGGGCATTGTTCCAGCATCACAGAGATTATGGGTTGGAAATCCATTGAAGCCACCTGATCAGAGACAATTAAAGCAATCATTGCTTGAATAGTGGGATAAATGCGAGGATCATTTCTCTCTTTCTTTAAGAGCTTTAAATTAATGGAAATACTGATTTATGTCATATCGTGTTGCTGGTCACCATCGGTTTGAATTTTGTAACATGTTTTGGTTAGTAGGCGGGCTATGGGGACAGCCATTCCTTGGTGTGTGAAACAAGAGAGGAAGCGTTATCTTGTTATCAATTTCAAGAATAGAACATTTCAAGACGAAAATTGGGGATAGGTTTTCTCCAAACACTGAAAATTATGCTTACTCTTTTCTCCACATCAGCCTTGTACATGTAACTTCTTTATTCATTTTATGTCGTGGACTTCCGCTTTTGTGTACTTAGGCTACAATTATTAGAAATTGTTGCAAAAGGACCAGGAAAAAATCACCTGCAAATATTGTATCCCATTCTCACTTGTGAAAGTGTTATGTAGTGGGTCAAGGAGTAAATTACAAAATGGTCAGAATTCTTGTGAAGCCAAGGTTGGACCTGAATAGGGATGACAAACTTGTACATGTTACCTCACTAATGGGTTTGCAGTCACATTCATAAAGCATGAATGACTTTTGAAACAGACGTTGAGCTGAGTCCTTTATTGGATTTTTTTTAGGATTCCACGAAACTGACTGATAGGCTCTTGGAAGTATGCAACAAGGAAGTCTCCAAGGGTGCTTCCAAAGACAAGCTCAGTATCAGTCACGACTTCTCAGTCCTCAAGCGACTTGTATCTGATAGGTAGAGTTCATTGCAGTTGAAGTCAGAATTGTTCTCTTTCCCTTTATGGGCGTTTTTCCTTTACTGCTGCTAATGCTTGGATGGATTCAATGAGTTATCAGTCGTTCTTAGATAATTATGCAGGGTAGTTAAGTTTGGTGAGTTAATTTAGTTGGTTCTGTCAGCTCTGAAGTTAATGGCAGTTATTGTGCCCTTTTCAGCAGTCCTTTTCTAGCTCCAGCTAATATGTTATGCAAGGTCTCTCTAACGTTTGAATCTGTGGGTGAAATCCCAAAGTGTGATTATTCAAATGAAAAAGTCTGCTAAATACTTTTGTGTGGTGCCGTTTATCATGCTGTCTCTGTAGTCTATTGCTGAAATGCTAACGTGTGATCACTCAAATGGACACTAATGTGCAGCTGCATTTCCTTGGTGCTGCTTATCGGGCTCCAAACAGTAGTTTTCCACTTTTGTTGAGCCATGGGTGAGAGCGTAGTTTGAACCTGAAATTTTGCGACTATTTAAATGGAAGCCATCGATCTGCAGTTTGTATGTAAATGTTCAGTTTGTAGATGAAACCGTAGAGTTCCAATCCTTTGAAAGCTACTGAGCATTTCTCTTCCGGGGTATAATTTGTGCTGTACAAAGTGATTTTAGCTTGAAGCCCTTCTCTTGGGGAAATTCTTAATGACCATTAAATTGAAATCTACTAAGCAATACTTTCCTGTGGTGCTGTATATTATACTATGCATGTTTGGTAACTCGAAATTGAGATCTTTAGTTTCATTGCTACAGTATCAATTATTTCTATTTCTGTCTGTTCTAGTGGTTTCAGCGATATAGTTGTTCCACTTCAATCTGCCATGACAGTCACTCTTCCCTCAGGTGCCGGAAGTCATCTTGACCACAATCCATTCCCAGGCACTTTGGCTTGCATCGCAGGATTTGAGGACGCAGTAAGGAACAGTTACACTAACTTTATTCATGCCATCGAGCATCCAACCATCTATAGATCACAAATTACTTCAAAATAGCGCACAAGCTTCAGGCAAGTCAGCCACACAGATTTAGTGTGTAGTTGCAGGAATGATATCTTCTGATTTGACATCAGAGCAGCCTTGTGTATAGCGGAGCTCCACACTCCAAAGACACGAACGCGGAGCACCATGGGTACAAAAATCTATGGAAGGAAATAGCAACTTGGTTTTGCTCATTGTACGACCATCCATACGTCCACGTCTCCTTGTATGCCACTGTGGTGGAAACATAATACATTACATACAATACATACTTAATTGACTGCTCCCCATACGGGCTTTTCAGGGCCAATGAAACAATCAACGAAACAACAGAACACAACAACAACTGTTAAGAATCCCAACTGGCCGGAGGCAAACCAGTTGGCTATTTACAAGTGCAGCTGGGAAGTTGAACCAGGGACTACCAGGGACAAATTCATTGAGTGGTCAGAGCGGGTCTTGAACCCGGGATCTCTGGATCTCAAGGAAAGCGCCCTAACCACTGGGCCACACTGCCTCCTTCATGTTATGGTTAATTGACACCTGTCAAAGCAAGGTATATGCTGACCAGTATCATGTGACCATATCGCGGGCTCTGAAGCCAGGTTAACCTACTTGTATTGAAAGAATAAAATACACAGTAGCTCTGCTTTTAGGCTTATGTTAAAGAGATTTAGCATTACATGTACGTTTACAATAAACGGTAAAATTCAGGCTGAAATGTGCGTTTTGCAAAAAAAATCGAAGAAACCTGTTTTGTTAAAAGTACACCTGAACTCTAATATTTTTCGTCTGCAGTATTGATCTTCCCTCCGAAAGCAAACATGTTTGACGATTGTTACCTTAAAATTTCTCATTTTATCTGACGGCAAAACTGGCCGTAATTTGGACCCACGACCGTAATGTGAGAGGCATGTGTTTATTCTCGATGTAACGCCACAAATTGATTTGCAATGCAAACTTTATTTGAAAAGAGGAATGTAAAGCAATTTGTGACGTAAAATCGAGAATAGATCCATACCTTTCACATTACGCCTCTGCTAGTTCTGCCAAGTTTACGTGGCTTGCACGGCACAGAAAAAGCGAAATTTCTAAGTAACAATGGTGACATACACGTATGTTTGCTTTGAATTTGAATAGGGAGACATGTTATGAACAGCACATATTTGAGTTTCGGTGCACTTTCAACTCGTATCTTGCCTGTTACATACTGTACAGATATGGGGCAACCTCTCGAAAGAGAGAGACAAGATTTTTAGTGATGCTATAACAAGAAATAGCCAGCTGCTTGCCGCCATTTGGCATAAATGCTCTCTCCAATATCCCTAAACTAACAAGTGGCGTCCATAATTTTATTGTTCCAAACTAATCTTATCGGAGGTAAGCTCCATTCTCATGTAAACTTTTATTTGTTTCCGGAACGTGTGAGAAACCAAAAACTTCTAGTCAAATTGTTATCAATGCTGATCATAAAGTAATTTCGTTATGGACCCTTTGACTTTCTGGCCACAAGTTTAAAACTGTTGACCTTGGATTTTTCGTATTGTACAGGTTGATGTATTGCAATCTTTACAAAAACCCAAGAAAATCACCATCAGAGGCAGCGATGGAAACTGTTACACTATGATGTGCAAACCGAAGGTCAGCTTATCTTGTCTCGTTAGAGAAATTCAACGTCACGCTTATGTTGAACTCTCACCCCTTGACCTTTATGCCAGTCCTCAAGAAAGTTATTTGCCCTTGTTTCCATGCACAGGATGACCTGAGGAAAGATTCAAGAACGATGGAGTTCAATGCCCTTGTAAACAAGGTACATTTATGGCAAATGATTTTAGTTTTAAAGTGTCCAATATAAGGGCAACCACTCCTCCCTTTGCACAATTTTGTATCCGGTGTCCTTGTTCAAGTGATTAATGTGAAATTTCTTTTGAAACTTTAGTCTTTTCCTCCTAATTATTATTCGTGATTAGAAATTCAGCACTTTCCAATTAAGGACGGTGCCTACTAATTAAAGATATTTTTGCCCCGGTGTGTGAATATGCAGGAAATGTAGATCTTAACAAGTGTTATTGAAATACAAAAAGAAAATTGGGGGTAACCACGCATTTTTCATAGTTCATGAATAATATTTGTAAAAGGCTTTGAAATACAAGGCAATGTATGGCGTTCTTTCAAAAGATTGAAACTTAATTATCTCTCAAAAATGCATGGTTACCCCCAATTTTCTTTTTGGATACCAAGAGTGCTGTTTTTACTAAGATCTATTTTCTCCAGATAGTTTTAAACCGCGCAAAAATATCCCTGTATTAGTTAGCATCACCGATAGGAAATCCGAGTATCTCGAGATGCGCAGAACGTATGCGCAATAACAATAGTAGGCACCGTCCTTAAAGCGTTTTATTCGACAGATGTGACTCATAAACCAATTGTAGTCCTTTTGGGCAAAAACGTGTCAGTGATCAAAAGTTCACCTAGTTGAAATATCGTTTGCTTAAAGGGGGTCTCCCCCCTTCAAAAGAACATTTTCCAGTGGAGGAAGTTCTGCCGGTTTGCAGTGAAATTGGTATGAGAAAAACTGAATTCGTCTTGAATACTTGTAACTTGCAGTTACCCTGCAGTTCTGACACAGATCTTCTGGATAATAACCATAGGTCTGGATAATAACAATAGGGCAACTGTAACACGTCACAATAATTCAAAATGGCCCAGGAAATGTGAAAGCAAAATCAAATGGTTCAGAAATTTACTTCGGATCCAAAGGGTTTCTTTGAAAACTCTTCAAATAAATTTGAGTGATGTATCCCGTTTAGTTGTTTACAGGCGTTTTTTTGTTTATATAAATGTGGGGGCAAATATTTGGTCAAAATGTAGGGATGAGTAATCTGTTTAATTCTTTTTGTTTAGTAGTTTAAATTAGCTTCAACTTCAAATTGAACCATTGTGAACCTTTACCCTCCTTATAGATGTAAGCCTACAAACTTACCCTTGAAGAATCCTTTCTACACTCTTTGCCTTTTAAGGTATAACAGCCCGAAGAGCACACAACTCGTTTGTTTTTGGGGGCTTTTTATAATTTCTCTTCGTTTTGCAGTGTTTACGAAAGGATCCAGAGTCTCGAAGTAGACAACTGCACATCCGAACTTATGTAAGTCTCAATGTGTCGTCAAGAGGTCAGCTCAGGTCTATCTAACTTTGTGAGAAGCAAATGGCAGGGCGGGTTTCTACATATACATAGTAGTTACTTTGATCGCCTGATTCTCAAACTTAAGCGAAAGGAAAACTGCAATTCTAATACATTTTTTCCTTCATTAGAACTCCCTGCCATGTTTTTACCCCTTGGTTTTGTTTCAATGGGTGACTGAGTTGATCTCGGAAATTTCCTTTACCGGGTTTGCACCCACATACATGTAACATCGGTCATGTTTTTTTTTTAACTAATAAAAAATACTGTTTCCATAAGAATAATTTATAATGGTAATTGAACTGAGTCGAGTGCAATTTGGTCTGAAATCATACGTTCCCACCTTTCGTCCATCACCTTCCTCTATGTAGTTTACACATTCTCTTTTTACCTTCGTAGTGAAACACCACTCACCTTTGGCATTCCTTCACCAGCAACTTTCCTTGGTTAATCTCTACTGCCTTTGTTTCTGTTGCTTCCACGATGACCCTCAGCACCTTGTTGTGTAACCAGGTTTACTGATCTTTTAAATGCATAGGGCAAGCGCACAGTATGTGATGTAATGTTCCATACTGCCCACACAAGCATTTACTGTCTTGCGACACTTTCCGTCATACAAGATTTTTTGGTGGTGGTAGTACATCATACGTCGACCTCAGCAAGTAGCTCAGGCCACAACTTTTTCCAAAGCGACTTTCTTCCAAGCAAATTTTCTTCTCACCTCAAGTAGTACCGTTGCTGCCTACACTGTACCAACTGTTCATAACTTTCTTATCGCTCATACAGCCAGACTTCACTCACAAATGCATCTCTTCTCTCCTTTGATCTACTCTGGGAAGAGGGCTTGAAATTTTGGCCCCAGTAGTTGAAAGGCCAGATGATTGTATCCAGAGGAGCAGTCACTATCCAACAGTTTCAGTCTGCAGCAGTTTTATTTTGATCGAGTGACTGTGAATATTCTTACTCTAAGCTCATCTAAGTAAAGGCATGTTCAAAAACCCTTAATTTGTCAATATTTGACACAAAGTATAGTTGGATCATGTTTACTGTAGGTCATTTCGACCAATGTATTGGTCGACAATTGGTCATCATATCAGTCAACAGTTGATTGACAGTCGGAAAATAGGCAGTCGATGTATAGGTCAAGATTTTTGTCAGCCGATATGGCTTTTAGTTCACCGATGCATGGCCAACAATTCGCCAATAGTTCGCCAAGTATCAGTCGACTGTCAGAAATGCATTACTCACAAGGAAAGCTGTCATGTGCAGGTTTTTGTTAATCTTTGACTGCGGAACAACAGGATCAATAGAGTCATGCTAGACTCTGGCTGGGCTGAGTATTCTGCGACTGATTCCGTTTAAAGGCTAGAATTGGACGGCCAATGATGATTCAGTTTGAAG
>NC_090873.1:6647792-6650292 GCF_036669935.1 Montipora foliosa | reverse complement strand
GAATCAGTTACCTCATCAATCAGTCAGTGAGACAATTAAAATGAAGAGGTTAATTCACGAGAGTTTATAGAAGACAATTAAACTAGGTTCACGTGACAATGAATTTATCATCGAAGTAGATGAAGGTAAATTAAGAGTTGTAAGAAATATTTGTGAGCTGACGTTTAAAGCGTTAGCCGTTCATCAAATAGGCCATTTTCGAAATATCAAATATTCAGCTTGATAGTGAGGCAGTGAGAACAAAAACAATAGAAACACGTTGGAATGAATGTGAAAAATATTTACATATCACCCACTTTCCTTTGTCTTTGTCCTCTAAACCTCTCTTTCAAACTGAATTTTAATATATCGAAAAAGACCTATTGATGAATTGTGGCTTGTTAGTGGTTCATGTAGGAGTTGAAGGAGATAGACAGTTACTGAGTTACTCAGATAGATACACAGTCAGCCAGTTAGGTATATAGTCAACCAGACGTTCATTCAGTGCTTCAGGGCCCAGTTGTTCAAAAGGTCGTCATACTTCTTGCCAGGATGGTGTAGAGCCTACCAGTCGAATTGTGCCCTACAGTCTTGAGCGAGGCGGGGGGCATTGCCCAACACTAGGTCGACTTGCCAGAGGTTTCAGCAGACAACATCCTGGCAGCTGGTGTAAGGGTGTCTGCGGGCACAAAGCCAGCCAGCGGCTGGCTCTAGTAGGATGGTTTGGCGGTAGCGGGAGGATGTGGCCAAGCCAGTGAACACATCGCTGGGCTGCAAGGTGCAGGATATTGGGTTGGCCAGTTGTGTTGAGGAGCTGCTCATTGGACGAACCAGCATACACCGTCGATGGATCTGAGGGCCCTCAGAGTAGAAGCCTGAGTAGAAGCCACGGAGTTTTGCTGCTGGGTTAGAGGCCAGGTCTCAGCTCCATAAAAAAGGACAGAGAGGACGGCGGCGTTGAGAGAGAGATGTCGGGGCACATCCAAAGAGTTTTCTAAGGCTCCTCATAACACCTGACGCCAAACTGCGCCTGTGGATTACTTTCATCTCCAGCTCTCAGTTGTTGCAGACCTCCGAAACCCGGTAAACAACGGACTGGGTCCTGATGGGGATGGAAGGTGGATGAGGTCCGTCGCCTACATGTATCACCTTCGTCTTGGACCAGTTTACCTTGAGTCCAAGCCGGTTTTCCTTTTCCCCGAATGCCAGAAAAGCATTTTTCAGATCGTCGAGGGTGTTGCAGAAGAGAGTCGTGTCGTCAGCATAGTCTCGATCAGAGAGATGGTAATCACCGAGCTTGATTCCCAGGACGTGCTTGCAAACTGCCATCATTAGGTGGTCAGTGATGCAGTTGAGGAGGGCTGGCAGGGCAGTGCAGCTCTGGCAGACTCCGGCATCGATCGGGAACCAGGATGACTCCTTGCCTTTGATGCGAACACAACTCTCAGCATTGTCATGGAGCTTGGTGAAGAGCTGGAGCAGCTTGGGTGGAATGCCCAGAAGCTGTAGGATATTCCAGAGGGTTGGTCTGTCTATAGTATCTAGGGCGGCTTTGAGGTCAAAGAAAGCGATGTAGAGTTCGAAAGGTGCATAACGCTATCCAACGGATTAATCACTATCCATTGAATAGCACTATTGGTTTTGCTATGACTTATCCACTGGATAGCGATTTATCTGGCAGATAGCGCTATCCTTCGCTTGAACAAATGGGGCTTGTTAGGCATACAGCCAGAGATTCAGTCACTCACCTGGTATGTTACAAAGTTATAGATCAAATCAACCAAGATGTCAGGCAAATTATTTGAGTTGTGCCCTTGAAATTTAATCGTTTATTTTTTCTATCATTACAGTGTGCTAAGAACCTTTATTTACGATCCCCTGGTGGAATGGCAAAGGACCAAAGGAAGGGAATCACTTGCTGAAGCTTCTAAAACTGGAGAAGTTACCAACGAGGAGGTTTGTCCATGCAGAAATATAAGATTTTTTTTTTCAAGATTATCACCAATTAGTGCGGAAATTATGGCGTGACAAATTTTGGTATGATGCGCAACAATTCGAAGTATTTTTCACAAAGGGAAATGAGATTCTTCGTTTCACAAACTTTCAGTTATCACGCAGATCTTTACTACCTCTAATTTCATTTTATTAAAAACTGAACTACGGATATCAGATTTCCAGCATTTTCATTGGCTCGCCGAACACAGGCTATCAGTTCATATACCTGCTCTACCTACAGAAGCCGTTTTGGGCCGAATTTCACCGAGGCAAAAATCGTTGCTTTAGTCAACAGTGCTACCCCCGGGAACACCAAAAAAGCCTGGGGTTTTTAATAAAACAATTATTCTACTCGGGCTTGCTGGATATAAAGTGATTATATTGGTTATCTATCACTTCATATCCAGCGCGCCCTCGCAGAATAATTGTTAAATATCGGTTTAGGACACAGCTTTATCGTGTTTAGGGTTAGGCTTTATTGTTTGGGCAGTTATGGCCAAAAATTGCAAGGAAAGGAAAGGAAAGG
>NC_090873.1:6637792-6642792 GCF_036669935.1 Montipora foliosa | reverse complement strand
CCAGAATTCAGTTTGTTTTTCTTTTCTTGATTAAATTTGTATTACCAGTGGGGTAAAAATAACAACAGCCCTAATTAGCATGAGACAAGCAGAACCTCATGAATTCTGGTACTTGAAGTCAAATGGCGTCATCATGCAAATGTCCTATTAACATTTCGACCTCGGATATTAGCCAATATCAAAATACCATAATACTCTCTATATGTCCGTCCAAAATTTTGCATGTTTTTATTTTCTCTTGGGACTTATAATGGTCCCAAGAGAAGCTCTCTGACTGGCTCACTCGATCTCGGTTTTCATCTCGAATACCGTATGGCCAAATATGGAAACTGATTGCGTCAGGTGTTGCCCAAGCTAGAAAGTGATTGGCTTTAATTCCCAAGAGTCGAAGCGTTCACAGTTTATTGAAAATTTAATAAAGCACTGATAGGGAAGATATCGTTGACGTCACCTATTGTCATTAATGTGCCAATCAAAGCCTGATTGGCTGTCGAAACAAAGTGTCTTTTGTTCCTGTGGTTGGCATATTTGAATAACATAAGCAATGTTTGTAAATAGATATCTTCCCTATATCATTCGCACCTGTTGGATATGAGAGAGACTGGTGATAGCCAAATGGGTGATAAGTGCGCCGTTGGCTATTTACCAACACAAACAAAGCGCGCTCGTGGAATAATTGTTGAATAAGTTTGACTCTTAGCGTGGGCCGGCCTCATTATTATTAATTCATCCATTCACCTTTTTAGCGGAGCTCCGCGAGCGCGTGAAACGCCATTGGTAACAAAATATGGTAACCTCATGGTAACCCATCTGTGCGAAGAAATTTGGTTATGGTCACCGTACGTCCACCTGTCCATGTATGCCAATGTGAATCTCTGTGGTGCAACCCGCCATTTTTGGCGGGAACACCTTTGATATGACATCCATGTTATGGTTAATTGACACCTGTCAAAACAAGGTATCAGTTGACCGGTATCGCGGGCTCAGGTTTAAAAGTTCATCGAGGTCAGCTGTTTTTTCGTTGGTTGATCGCTAACCAGGTACTGGTTTTCGATTGGATCGCAGGCGCAAGCCCAGTTAACTTCTTGTAAGAATAAATGACACGGGCGGTCAGCTTTTTGGCTTTGGTAAATCTATATATTATCGTTGTAAATTCTGCCTCTATTTCATGCCACGTCTCCTGTAGGGCAGTGAGTATTGATATGAATTATTTGATTCTCTAGTAAGTTCATACTTTGTCAGTCTTGCTTGCAACTGCTGAAGTTACTTGTCTAATTGCAATGACCTTGACTTTCATTTCACGCTGACCTACCATTGGCCGTTGTTAACTGTTTCCTTTAGCAAAAGCTATGCGTCACCCCAGTTCTGGCCAAGTAATGACCGGAACCGGAAATAGGTCTGCGTCTTTAAGTAATTCATTCACACTATTATCTATCTAAATTCTGCTTTGATGTCATACCTCGTCCCCCGTGGCGCAATGAGATAGACAGGTGCACATATCGACGATAAACGGATTTTTTTTTATTCTCGTTCATATTTTTGCCAGAATCGTCTTACTGCGATTATCTCTTTTGACTGCTATTCATATCCATTCCACAGTTGTGACCAACTTCTGGCCCTTTTTGACCAGAAATAAGTCAAACAGTTCCTTATCATCATTAATTAATTTATTAACATTTATAGATATCTAATTTCTGTCTGTCGTTCATACTTCGTCCTCTGTGGCTCACGGGATAAGCCGCGTGTTAACCTTGACCACATGTATAAACCTACTTTTTTTTCACTTTTTTTTCTGGCTTGCAATTGCTTAAGTTGTTCGTCTGACTGCGATTATCTTTTTTAACTGCCATTTTATTTCTATTCCGCAGTTTTAACCCACTTCTGGCCCTTGTTAACCGGAAATAAGCCTGCTCCCTTTTGCGTTGTTCACAGGAAATAACAGTATCTGATATAAATCTTCCTTCTGTACCATCGACATTCCCCGTGGCTCACGGAGTAATCAGTGACTACATACCAACATTTTTTCCTTCATTCATATTTTTTTTCTGGCTTGCTTCCAACTTCCTAAGTTGCTTGTCTAATTCCAATTATCTTTTTCAACTGCCATGTTATGTCCATTCCGCACTTCTGACCTACTTCTGACTGTTGTTAACCGGAAATATATCTGCCCCTTTTCGTTGTTAACCGGAAATAACAATTCACTATCTAAATTTTGCCTCTATTTCATATCAAGCCCCGGTGGCTCACTCAGGAACGAGCGCGCAAATCATAACTATGCCGCTGAATTTTCTTACTTCATTTGTTAACCGGAAGTACGTCATCCCCCTTTTGTGTTGGGAACAGGAAATAACAAATCACTATCTAAATTTTGCTTGTTGTAAGTGCTCACCCCTATGGTCAAATGGATAGATGCGCTGTTCAGATGCGGACGAGGGGGTTTTTTTCCCCTCGTTCGTGTTTGATATGCGTCTCCTGGCTGGGGGGTGGGCCCACCTGTCCTCCAGGGATTTTGCTTCTCTCGACCAAAATCCTTCACGCAGCCTAAAACATCTCATTAGGATGCAGGACTGCGAATAACCTGGACCCGAAATAAGAAATAAGTAAAAGCGATTAGCTAACTGGTTTGCTTTCAGTTGGCGTCAAGTTCTCTACGTATGAGTGCGGAGTCAGTGGGTGGATAAAGCAGTAATCCATTTTCGTTAGAGCAAAAGTGCGAACGCCAATCTCCCTTCGGATTTAATTCACCTTTGATGCAAGCAAATTTGCGTAAGTAAAGTCGGGCTAACTTTGCGTTGAACAATTAACCGAATTCAGGTCCTAAGGTTGCGTTCACGATATAATGTCCTGTTTTTTATTCTTCCTTTGTACATTAGTGTTTCCTGTCTTTAAGTACGCTGGGACGCTTCCAATTTGTTTCCCTCATAAACAACCCAATGCCCTCATAGTTGTAAATCTTGCTTTTCAAAAGGTTTAAATAATTTTTGTGGAAGGAGCACAGTTGAAATGTTTTAAAGTTGTGAACGTTTGTTAGTTTACATGATGCGAATTCCATTTTATTGAGAAGTCGTACATTACATTGACTTTGAAACACTTTAAATTTCCCCCTTTTCCATCAATTTGACGAATCCTTTTATTTATCACAACTTGCAAAATGTTGACGATAATTTAATTTTCCACAGGGGTTTTTTGGAATAAAACGTTTATTTCTTGAGGTTTTTCTTCTGGTCAGTGCTGACAGTACGCAAAATGATACTTTCTTATTTTGATTGTTGTACAATTCATTCAATTCGTTCCCAAAAGAGTGAACTTGTGTTTTTGGCACCTCAGTTTGGACGATGTGCATAATTAAGGATTCCTTCGTACCTCTGGGAAAGGTTGAACCAATAAAAAAGTGTCTTGCTTTTTTGACACATCGGTGCTGAAAGGATATGTTCAAGCTGCGTATGATGATATTATAATCCACACCCATTCATGTCTCGCATTGCAGTTACAAGACGTTCCGATGTGCATACGGTGTACGGACGAGTTCACTGTCGATGGAAGAAGTGCTGCCTGAGGGAGAATTTGCTGTTTTGAAGCCTGTTAAACCAGTAAAGCTTCATCGTGGGAAGCCACAGTTTAATGAACAACTCTTTGCCAGTTTTGTTACTTGTGCGGACAAACAGAGTGAGCAGAAGTGAAGTATATTTGGTTCATCTCTTTTTTTTCTGTCAACAAGTTCACGGCAGTCTTGACTCGACGGTAAGAATTTTCAAATGGCTTATAAGTTGAGATTCGGTTTTGACCTCTAGAAGTTAAGTGACGGATATGTCCTGTAAAAAGAACAAGTTGAAAGTTCTGAAGCCGTGATTAATCATGTTCTTTCCCGCTTTGAACTGACCATGTTGTGAAATTCTGGAAACCGCTTTCTGGGAACCTTAAAGCCGTAACTTAACCTTATTATTGGGATTTTGACGTCGCCCCTGTTTCTTCCAACCCGAAGTCCATGAAAATATTTAAATGTAATGAAAATAGATATCCATAAAGGAGTTATTTTCAATATCTGCTTAGGATATTTTTGACTATGTATTTAAACTCTTTGTCGACAAAATCTTGAAAAAGGATCGGTTCCATTTTATTTCACTTTTTCGATTGGGGGTGTTGGTGTTAAATTAAAGCTTAAGTGTAAATAAAATATCTCCTGGCCACTGCGTGGTGTAATTCCTGTTCCATTCGTAAGTGCTTGGTCCGTCGTGCAAGCCCAATGTGATTCCTCACAGGATGGGTTAAAAAATATTGTTCACTGTTCCGGTCAAAATCCGTTAAATATCTTAAGAAAATGGCATTCCTAAGCTGTATTCGGTCGGGTCTTCCTAATTAGCACTTTCGCCAAGCCTTTAAAATCAGAAACACAAACCCATGCTACTACAATACAACAGTTAAAACACTAGGGGCTAGGGGCGTACAGCACCCCTCCCCCCCCCCCACACACTTTTTCCCTTTTCTTCATTGTTTTCTCCAAACCTCTCCCTGCTCCCCTCACACTCCCGTGATCCATACCAAAACCTTGCCCTCCCCGCCCCCCTTTTTAGAACGTACTCCGCGTCCCCTGCTGACAATCTCCATGCAAGTCGTCTTGTCTGAAAATGCGCGTACAAACTCATTTTAAAAGTTCTGCAAAGGCAGCAAAGAGTTTCCCATATGCTGTTTGAGTTGGTGTTTACAACTCGGTCAACTTAGTTGAAATGAATGTCATTAGCCTTGTCTTCATCAGAGCGTTTTTTGAAGGTGCATGGTGAATGCCCTTTTCAAAGTAAGGCCATTCAAATAAAGGTTATAGCTCCATTTCAGTTATTTATTTGACCAGGTTTGCTCCAGCTGCCATGTGGGTTTTCGTACGCAATTATCTATAGAAGTCGCTAATTAACATTTTATTGATAACTACAACTGCGTCCTTTCAAGGACGCGACACGACAATTAAAAGTATCAGACGAAGATAACAATCAGAGCGCACTTTTCTA
>NC_090873.1:6622792-6632792 GCF_036669935.1 Montipora foliosa | reverse complement strand
TAGTAAAATCCAACTAGTTGGTCAAAAAAATATCGAGGCAAAACATCTTTCGCTAGTTAAAGCTAGACTTTAATTGTTGTTTTGGTTTTCAAAGCCGGCGCTTTTCGCTACTAGTGGGCTATAACAAATAGCCTACTAGTAGCTCAGCCAATCAGAACGCAGCATTGATAATAGACCACTAGTTGGATTTTACTAAGAAAAAGTTATCTGTTTTGATCAGAAGACAGGGTTGAACAAGCCGACCAATTATTTAACACACCGTACATGATTTATATTTCCGAAAGTGTACCTATTTTATTTGGTCAGGGAGATATAAGCCATTTAATACTATGATTGAATACGCCGGAAAACGATTTCGCCATCGCACATGAGAAGAATAAATGCAACATAAACCCTGTTCAAGCGAGAGCCTAACGACTTATCTACCAGGATGAAAACCTTGCGAAACCAAATTGGCTGCCAATTTCTTACATATAGAAGAGAAGATCCCTTGTCCTGATGCAAGATGTTTTGAATGATAAAGCCTTATATCCCCATTTTAATTTGAGGTTAAACAACAGACCTTCGTGTAAGGTAGGTTTATAGTTTGAAATCCCGAGGGTGAACTACGAAGTAGGAAAGGAATCAGCACAATACAGAGGTCAGCTTCTCATTCGAAGCACCCGTGATAGCTATGAAAGACCGAAAATTGTTTGTATTTTTAAGTATTATTACATTGTACTAGTTTGTAGTTTGAGCCGAAATTTTTATTTTGCAATAAACTTCATTTTAATTAATTTGACACTGAATTTATCTCTAACTCAATTGTAGTTTGTTGTATACTTAAACACCATAGCGTTTAGTACAGCATTCTTAATCGTTTGTCAAAGCGTTTAGTGCAGCATTTTCGGTGGTTTGTCAAAGCCTTCAGTACAGCATTTTTAATTGTTTGTCAAAGCATTTAGTACAGCGATTTTAATCGTTTATCAAAGCATTTAGTACAGCATTTTTAATCGTTTCTCAAAGCGTTAAGTACAGAATTTTTGCTCGTTTGTCAAAGCATTTAGCACAGCATTTTCAATCGTTTGTCAAAGCGTTTAGTGGAGCACTTTTAATCGTCTGTCAAAGCGTTTAGTGCAGCATTTTTAATCGCTTGTCAAAGCGTTTCGTGCAGCATTTTCGGTGATTTGTCAAAGTGTTTAGTACAGCCTCTTTAATCTCTGGTCAAAACATTTAGTGCAGCATGTTTAATCGTTTGTCAAAGCGTTTATTGCAGCATTTTCGGTGGTTTGTCAAAGCGATTAGTGCGGCATATTTAATCGTTTGTCAAACCGTTTAGTACAGTATTTTTGTGCGTTTGTCTAAGCGTTTAGTATACAGTATTAATTTTTGATCGTTTGTCAAAGCGTTTAGTACAGCATTTTTAATCGTTTGTCAAAAAGTTTAGTACAGCATTCTTAATCGTTTGTCAAAGCGTTTAGTAAAGGATTTTTAATCGTTTGTCGAAGCGTTTAGTGCAGCATTTTTGTTTGTTTGTCAAAGCGTTTAGTACAGCATTTTCGATCGTTTTTCAAAGCGTTTAGTACAGCACTTTTGGTCGTTTGTCAAAGCGTTTAGGACAGCATTTTTAATCGTTCGTCAAAGCGTTTAGTACAACATTTTCGATCGTTTTTCAAAGCGTTTAGTACAGCACTTTTGGTCGTTTGTCGAAGCGTTTAGTGCAGCATTTTTATTTGTTTGTCAAAGCGTTTAGTACAGCATTTTCGATCGTTTTTCAAAGCGTTTAGTACAGCACTTTTGGTCATTTGTCAAAGCGTTTAGGACAGCATTTTTAATCGTTCGTCAAAGCGTTTAGTACAACATTTTCGATCGTTTTTCAAAGCGTTTAGTACAGCACTTTTGGTCGTTTGTCAAAGAGTTTAATACATCTCATTTTTAATGGTTTGTGAAAGAGTTGAGTACAGCATTTTCGATCGTGTATCAAAGCGTTTGGTGCAGCATTTTTAATGCTTTGTCAAAGCGTTTAGTACAGCATTTTTAAGGGTTTGTCAAAGCGTTTAGTACAGCACTTTTAAGGGTTTAACAAAGCGTTTAGTACAGCATATTTAAACGTTTGTCAAAACGTTTAGTACAGCATTTTTAATCGTATGTCAAAGCGTTTAGTACAGCAATTTGTCGTTTGTCAAAGTGTTTAGTACAGCATTTTTAATCGTTCGTCAAAGCGATTAGTACAACACTTTTGGTCGTTTTTCAAAGCGTTTAGTACAGCAATTTTGGTTGTTGTCAAAGCTTGTAGGGAAGCATATTTAATGGTTTGTCAAAGAGTTTAGTACAGCATTTTCGATCGTTTGTCAAAGCGTTTGCGCAGCAATTTTAATGGTTTTTCCGGCAAAGCGTGTAGTACAGCATTTTTAATGGTTTGTCAAAGCGTTAGTACAGCATATTTAAACGTTTGTCAAAGCGTTTAGTACAGCATTTTTGATCGTTTGTCAAAGCGTTTAGTACAGCATTTTTGTTCGTTTTCGAAGCGTTTAGTAGTGCATTTTTAATCGTTTGTCAAAGCGGTTAGTACAGCATTTTTAATGGTTTGTCAAAGCGTTAGTACAGCATATTTAAACGTTCGTCAAAGCGTTTAGTACAGCATTTTTGATCGTTTGTCAAAGCGTTTAGTACAGCATTTTTGTTCGTTTTCGAAGCGTTTAGTAGTGCATTTTTAATCGTTTGTCAAAGCGGTTAGTACAGCATTTTTAATGGTTTGTCAAAGCGTTTAGTACAGCATATTGAAACGATTGACAAAGCGTTTAGTACAGCATTTTTGATCGTTTGTCAAGCGTTTAGTACAGCATTTTTGTTTGTTTGTAAATAAAAAGCGTTTTGTCAAAGCGTTTATTCCAGCATTTTTAATGGTTTGTCAAAGAGTTTAGTACAGCATTTTCGATCGTTTGTCAAAGCGTTTTGCGCAGCATTTTTGTTCGTTTTTCAAAGCGCTTATTAAAGAATTTTTGGTCGTTCTTCAAAGCGTTTAGTAGTGCATTTTTAATAGTTTGTCAAAGCGGTTAGTACAGCATTTTTAATCGTTTGTCAAAGCGTTTGACACAGCATTTTTAATCGTTTGTCAAAGTGTATAGTAGAGCATTTTTAATCTTTTTTTCAAAGCGTTTAGTGTAGCATTTTAAAAAAGGTTTGTCACGGACTTGAGTACAGCATTTTTAATCGTTTATCAAATCGTTTAGTACAGCATTTTTAAAGGCTTTGAGAAACGACCAAAAATGCTGTAATAAACACAATGACAAAAAGAGTATCAATTCTGTAATAAACGCTATGACAAAAGACTAAAACGCTGTAATAAACCCTTTGAGAGAGGGTTTAAAGCAGTGAAATAAAAGCTTTCAAAAAGGACCAAAAATGCTGTAATAAACACTTTGACAAACGATTAGAAATGCTGTACTCAAGGGGCATTTGGACAAACGATATGATGCTTCTCGCCTAGGAAGAAAGAAACCATCTCCTGCACGACAATAAAGAAAAAGAACAACAAAACAAAACCGAAGAAGACGAAACGAAATTTTATAATTATCATAATTACAATTATTAAAATTAGAAGTATTAAAATTATTCTAACTATAATTATGATAATAATAATAATAATAATAATAATAATAATAATTATTATTATTATTATTATCATTGTAAATTGATGATAAAAGTTTTGGGTTCGTTTGGGGCTCAAAAATGACTTGTGTGATATTTTAATCCACACTTTTTCTTGTCTTCTATTGCAGTTACAAGGCGTTTTGATGTGCGCACAGTGTAGGGACGAGTTGACGGTGATTGAATTGTTATCGAAGGGAGAATTTGCTGTTTGAAGCCTGCCAAACCAGTAAAGCTACATCATAGGAACTCACAGTTAATGTGAACAACTCCTTGCGAGCTTTCTAACTTCTGCGGACAAGCAGAACTGGCAGAAGCTAAGTGCCGAAGTACTTGGTTCGCTTCTTTTTGTAGTTCATGGCAGGATTTACTCGACGGTAAGAATTTTATTCGTGAAGTTTCGATTTTGACCCGTGGAAGATAACTCACCTATTTGTGCTGTAAAAAGAATACGTTTAAATTTCTGGTGAATTTGTCCTTTATTGTTTGGAGCTGACCACGTTTTGAAGTTTTGGAGACCGCTTTCTGGAAACCTTAAATTAAGGTTGAGTGGACCTTATCTCTGGGTTTTTGAAGTCGCGGCTGTCTCTTCCCAACCTAAACCAATTACATGTAGAGACATCAATCGAAGAAAAACGGTTATATAAGCATAATGGAGTCACTGTCCCTTTCTGAGAACTTCAGTCTCCCGACTGACTTGAAAACTTGATAAAATAATAGCAAAAATATCAAGTTTACGTTAGAAGTAAAAGCGTTTTAACATTGAAGTAAAACCTGAGCAGAAAAGCCTAAAAATACAACCAAAAGACTCAGTGTTCTATTTTCGACCCCATATCATCTCAATATTTGCACGGAAACGATTTTTTTGTGTCAGGCTCCTGCAATAAACAATGTTAAAATCTATTTTGAGCTCGTTGCTCTTGTCTTGACAGGATACCTTTTCTGGAATCATTGTAAAAAAACTTTTTCTTCTTAAAAGTATTACATAGTGTATACAGGTTTGCTTTTTTAAAACATTGAAGTATTGCGCCAATGAACTTTGACATCATCTCCGGGCATTTGAACTTTAAAACATTTAAAATCGGCCTACCCTTGTGCCGGATTTGTCTGTTATATTAAACGAATGCCTCTCCAAAAACGCAAATCATCGTCAGCTTCTGTTATCAACACATGTTTTCCGACTCTCTATAATATGACGATGTCGTTTTTACAGGACTTGAGTTTCTACAAAAACAAATTACTTGAACCTGAAGTACGACATTCAGTCCAATGTCTATTAAACAAGATTTAGCGGTTTTTTTGAATTTACATTTGTACACTGCTCACAAACTTGAACGGCTCCAAGATGCGCGACCATAGTTATTCGTGATACTGCAAAACAACACGTTGTGTTGTACCAGAAACCCATAATATAAGAGTTGAAACGTGTAACGGCCCCTTGTGTGCTGGGAAACAAGCTTCTGAATATTCAATTTGCTAAGTACCATATTTGGAACAACAAGAGCGAGGGGTTTCCAAATATGGTACTTAGCAATGAAACATTCAACCAATCAGTTCGCACTGAATATTCGGAAGCTGTGAACGCGCGTTACACGTTTCAACCCTTATGGGTTTCTGGTTGTACCTAACGATAAATGAGACGCGAATGTAAGCTTTCTGTCGCTTACAATTAGCACCTTTAAAGGAATGAGTGTACTGTCAAAAGATGAGGTATTGACGCGACCGGAGAAAAGACGTTTGACCTGTGTACTTATCGGCAAATTCAAATCAAGAGAGAGAGAGGCGTGGTTCTATCGTTATATAACCGGGTCTATAGCAGCCTGTAATATCGACAATTACAAAGGTGTTTTAAAAGCTTTGAAATGCGGACCAAAGTGCGGGGATCATATTGTATTTAATAGTCATTAAGGAAGCTTCTACCCGTTTTCTTTACACCGTGTATAGACGTGCTTTCAATCGTTTTTTAAAACGCTTTAAGCTGTTCCCTGACGCGTCTATTAGACCGTTTTCTGCCTTTTCTAAAAGCGTTTATTATATAAACACCAAGAAGAATACCAAGTGAGCTTTCGCGCGAAAACATGATATCTTCACACGCGAAGATATAAAGATTATTACAGCATTTTTAGTCCTTTGTCAAAGCGTTTATTCTAGCATTTAAGCCGTTTCTAACAGTCTTTTAATAGCTTTAATCAGCGTATTTTTAATCGCTTGTGAAAGCCTTTATTGTAGCATTTTTAGCTGTTTGTTAAAGCCCTTATTACGGCATTTTTAGTCGTTTGTCAAAGCGTTTCTTTTAGCGTTTTATCCATTTATCAAGGCGTTTATTACACCATTTCAAGCTGCTTGTAACAGCATTTTTTTTTCGTTTTAACCCGTTTGTAAAAGCATTAATTAGCGTGTTTTTGGTCGTTTGTAAAAGCATTTATTATAGCATTCTTAGCCATTTGTCAAAGCTTATTACAGCGTTTTACCCGAGTGTCAAAGCGTTTATTGCACCATTTCAACACCATTTATTTAATCATTTTAGCCGTTTCTGAAAGCCTTTATTACTGCATTTTTAGGCGTTTGTGAGAGACAGCGTTTATTTCTTCGTTATATGAAGTTTGTGAAAACGTTTATTACAGCGTTTTCGGCCGTTTTTCGAAGCGTTAATTTCAGCCTTTTAAGTCGTTTGTCAAAGCGTTCATTTCAGAGTCGTTATTCGTTTCTTTTGTCAAAACGCATATTACAGCTTTTTTGTCGTTTGTCGAAACGTTAATGTTCCCAACCCATGATAACAAATGTAAGAGACAACAGTTTGGGGGGTAATGGGGTAGGAGATGAAGCACTTCATTAGCAGGTCATGAAAAGGTAGGATAACTAAGTTGCCCGGCAAGAGAGGTCGTGATCCTCTCCAAGGGGTTACAATTCCCAAGGCCATGACAAGTTGACAATGCGAGGTTACAATCCTCAAGGCCACAATCCTCTCCAGAGGGTTACAATCCCTCAAATGAGAGGTCCTTACCTATCTAGGGTTGCAGCCCCTGGTTTCTATGGGAACCATGCGCGATCAGAAGGCACTCAACCCTGGTACAGTGAGTCTATGGGGCAAAGGGTGACCCGCATGGAAATCTTCACCCCCACCCTTAGTTTATTTCACAATATTGACTAGATAATTATTTGACAAAGCACAAAAGGGGGTTTAACCCTTCATATTAGAAAAGAGAGTCATTGACATGCAAACATTGCATGAGTCCATGTTAAAATAGGTCATTAATTGTAATAAATCCACAGATAGTGTACAACGAGCTACCATAATTCCCCATGACATGTCCTGGGACATGCTATTGAGGCACAAGGTATGAAAGAGGGTGAAGGGAGGGAATTTGAGTGAAGATGCTTCTGACCTTAAGTGTTTCCACAATAAAGACAGAACTTGAATGACAGTAGCAAAGGTCGGACTTGACATACTAGTCCAAAGCATGAGGCACCTAGAATGTGATTGGATGAGGTGCATGGTGTGACGTTCACGCGAAACAAGGTTGCTCAAAGCCTAGGCTCAAATGCTTATCCCTAGCAGAGATCATGGTTGTCACATTAACTTTAATTTATAATGGTTTATGTAAATGTGAATGTAAATGCTTTGTTTATAGTGGAAAGTGCACTTAGCTATCAAGCTAGTTTACAAGCACCCCACTCTTAATAATGTGAAAGAAACAATTCAAACTTAACAGAAACATTATTATGAAGCCCAACTGACAGGAGGCAACCAGTTGGCTATTTACAAAGCGTGGTAGAGTTGAATCTGGGACAATCCGAAACAAATCCCAACCAGAGGTTAGAACGGGATTTGAACTCACTGCCTCCTAAAATATGCCTAATACGAATGAGGGAGCAACCAGGCTTGAACCAGTGATCTCTCAATCTGCAGTCCAATGCTCTACCACAGAGCTATGCTCTAATGCTTTAATGTTCCCAACCCATGATAACAAGTATAGGAGAGAACACTTTGGGGGGTAATGGGGTAGGAGATGAAGCACTTCATTAGCAGGTCATGAGAAGGTAGGATAACTAAGTTGCCCGGCAAGAGAGGTCGCGATCCTCTCCAAGGGGTTACAATCCCCAAGGCCAAGACAACAAGTTGGCAATGCGAGGTTATAATCCCGGGGGGGGGACTCCCATATGAAACAGACGGGGATGCTCGTCGGAAATTTTGAATTTAACCCGTAAAGGAGACCAATCTAGGCGTGGCTTAAGCAAATTTTGACCCCTAAAAGAGACCGTTTAAAAACACAAAAATACGACACGCAATGAGTTTTAATGATAAAAAGGCATAATCGTCGAATGCTTTTATCTAAAAAGAAAATTTAAAAGGAAATTTGACTTCTGTTTCTCTTCGCGTAATTCTGCGTTACTTCGCGGAACCCTAAACGAGACCTTGGTGGCATAAAATATTGGCGCTTTGCCCGGAACACCCTAAGCGAGACCAAAATCCAAAATTTACAACCCTAAGCGAGACGACGAGCATCCCCGTCTGTTTCATATGGGAGTCCCCCCCCCGGGGTTATAATCCTCAAGGCCACAATCCTCTCCAGAGGGCTACAATCCCTCACATGAGAGGTCCTTACTTATCTACGGTTGCGCCCCCTGATTTCCATGGGAACCATGCACGATTCCCATGGGGTAAAGGCGGTGACCCACATGGGAACACTTCACCCCACAAATACACGAAGTGTATTCCCCATTGACGAACCAACCACAAACTAACCAAAACATAACATTGCGTATGTTCCATTTAGCCTCTTCATCCCCACAGGAACACAAAGTGTATTTTCCCAGGACAAACAAAACAAAATTAAAATTGAGAAATTAAACAACCAATGAGGAATAATATCCCCTCACTAGTTTCCGTAGGGCTTCTAGAAGTAAAATAATCATTATCGCTTGTACCTGAAAACAAGTACTCAAGTGTTTGATAAGCAGTGTGGATTCAGATTGATTCAGACTCCACTAACTCGATATTCAATGTGAAAGTTATGTACTGTAGTTCACTGGCAGGATGCCAGTCAGTCTTGCTGAGCAACGGAATCTGAGAAAGATTACCTGATCAAAGAACATCTATTGTATTAGAAATGATTCTTACAAACTGGATATTGTGTGTAACTGAAAATTATATACTACTGTGCCGTGCCAGATACGAAAAACCACCAAAACCACTCTTTAGATGTGGCAAAAAAAATGTGGAAACGTATTCCTCAACTAATTAAGCGGCGGCACTAGACCCTGAGAAAAGGGCAGTATTACATTGTTACCATTGTGGAAAGAACTATGTGATAAATACAGTTTGCACCTAGTCAGACTACTAAAGAAAAAACAATAATTTCCATGTGTTACAAAATGTAGCTGGTCCTGCTGAGATTGGGTGTTCAAGGAAGTACTGATCAAGGAAATCATGTTCTCTGGGACTCTTGGTGTGATAGTGGATATGACCGGCTCCAAAACATTAAACTGCAAGTACAGGATGTTGCTACATGTATTGTGCTGTCGATTGTTGGAATTGTTGCTGGTAGGCCCGGTTACCCTGGCAAGGTGTTGCATTCCTGTCCTTGTCATGATTTCCTGTTTCTTCCTGTGCAGTATCGGTCCCACAGTCGCAAGTCTGTGTTATTCCATATGTTGTTGGAAGTCCCTATGTTTTAAAGCTCCAAGACTCTATAGCCACAATAAATTCAGCAGTCAATTAAGTTTAAACACTAAAATAACAAGCAGAGGAATTAAACATCTATGGCCACAGTAAGTTCAGAGGTCAAAGATCAAACACTAACATATCAATCACAGGAATGAAACATTTACGGCCACAATAAATCCAGAAGTCAAATATCGAACATTAAAATAACAAGCAGAACTAAAATAACAATAATATTACAATTCTATGGCCATACTAAAATAACATGTAATGCAGCAATCAAAGATCAAACACTAAAATATCGATCAGAGGAATTAAACTTCCATGGCCGCAATGAATTCAGCAGTCAAAGACCAAACGTTAAAATAACAAGCAGAACTAAAATGACAATAATTACTACAGTAGCCTTCTATGGCCAAAATAAATTCAGTAGTCAAGAAGATCACACACCAAAATATCAATCACAGGAATTAAACGTTTCTGATGGCAATAAATTCAGCTGTCAAAGGTCAAATGTTAGAACACCAAGCAGAACTAAAACAAATTTTTAGACTTCTATGGCCAAAACAAAGTCAGCAGTCAAAGATCAAATTCTAAAATATCAGTCAGAGGAATTAAACTTGTAAGGTCACAATTAATTCAGAAGTCAAAGATCAAACACTAAAACAACAAGCATGACTAAAATAACAATTATAATAATTATTA
>NC_090873.1:6600292-6617792 GCF_036669935.1 Montipora foliosa | reverse complement strand
AAGCGTTTGTTAGAGCATTTTTAGTTGTTTGTCAAGGCGTTTACTTCTTTGTTTTAAGCCGTTCGTTAAAGCGTTTGTTAAAGCCTTTTTAGTCGTTTGTCACAGCGTTCATTACAGTATTTTGAGCCTTTCGTCAAATCGTTTATTTCAGAGTTTGTAGTAGTTCTTGAAAGCGTTTATTGCAGCACTTTTAACCGTTTCTAAGTGCTTTTATTTTTTCGTTTTAAGCCGTTTGTATTAGCGTTTATTTTAGTGTTTTGAGCGGTTTGTCAAAGCTCTTATTTATTCCTTTATAGCCATTTTTCAAAACTTTTATTACAGTGTTTAAGGCTGTTTGTAAAACCGCTTATTATTGCGTTTTTACTTTTTTACACTGCTTATTACAGCATTTTAAACCGTTTGTACGGATCTCACGCTAGTTCAGTAACATTTATATATTTCAGGATTAGTTCAGCTTCTCTGATTGGCTTAACAATCTCGTGCTTTTGACTTTTGCACGAGCAAGTCTTTGCCTTCTGATTGTTCCATTAACTTTACTGTTAGAAACTACGTCAGTCAAATTAAGTGTGCCATCAATGAGGTTTTCGAGTTTGTGCCAATCAATTGCAAGAGCCTTTGTATGCCCTTTCTGTAGATCTACGTGCTGACTGATCAATATTGAAACTGATTTGTCATCATTCAGAGAGATCACCAGAGTTCATTCGTGAATATGAAGATCGGCTAAAAAGGTAAGAAGATATTTTGTTATAGACGAGAGCATGCACATAAATCGTGGCCAATCATTAGCTGTTTTTTCTTTATGCACAGCTACACTGTACATATAGCCATCGTCAGCATCAAAGAAATTCTTAAGCAATACCAGTTGCTCTAATTTATATCTTTGCTCGAGGCTGCAGGGCTTGTATGGATCATGGAAATCCTGAAAAGTCAAGGGTGTTGTAAAATCCAGGCCTGGAAATCTTTCTAAAATGATCTTTTAAAATAATTCCTGTTTCCAAACAGTTTCAAAAGGTTCCTCGACTATCTTCCTTTACCTTTGCTTTAAGGCGCTTTGTCACGATATTTTAGGGTGTTTAAGGCAAATCTTTCGTTAATCACGAGTTTAAAACTATAAAATGGAAATGTGAAATTCCTTTACTGGTAAAAATTATCATTACATTACAAACAAGATGATTCTGAGCCAAAACGACCTTTGTCCAGGCAATTTGCCATAAACTTGAAAAACGTCTGGCCGACCTTTTCCAAGATGACACAAATACAATCCTTTTCAATCTTGTCCATTTTGTGTCCATCCATGCTTCTCTTTCCTTTTACTGTATTTTTTTTATATTGTACTACAGTTGTAAGTTGTTATTGCAATGTTTCGTTCTACGTTTTGGGCATTTTGGGTGTCATGAAATTACAACATACATTTTGCGTGACATAGCCATGTAACATTTTAATGAAAAAACTTAGGGTGTAACCAATAGTCCCCATTAAACCCCCCTCCACCCCCCTCCCCCCAATGAGGGTCTTAACTCATGGAGTACTGGTATTTGCTCAGTTTATACATGTACAAGTGTTGATATCCCACTCAAGGAGTCAAATGACATTATTATTTGCTATGATTACAAAGACCACTTCTTTGTGTATATATATTGCGCAGAAAAGGAATTAGTAACCCCCCTCCTCCCAAAAACCCTTTACTTTTCCTTTGTTAAAAAACTGAATTCTTAATGTCTAGGTGGACGCAACTGCAGCACATAGAACCAGTGTACGTTGGTTTATTTGCTGGCAAACATTTTTTATTAATTATGACTGAAATAAAAGTAAGCAAATCAGGTCTATTTTGGTCGTGGCAAAGGGGCTCATTTCGGAACCACGAAGGCTTATTATTCTTCGCTCTCACAAATTAAGGGCAAACGCTCAGGTCCGAGCATTTTCTACGTATTTCTTATGGTGGTAATGGAAATGAATATATATACCACATTTCCTATATGCATATTCAAAATTAATGCGATTTACTAGTACTTGATCTATGGAAAATAGTACTAGTAATTGATCTAAGGAAAGCGTAAGGGTTATGGCGTTATGTTTCTGTGAGGTTAAGGGACAATTTGTGATGTAAACTGTCTGCATTCTTTTAAACGAGTGATTTTGAAGGTGGGGAGAAGAGCAAGCCTGGGACACGTTTTGAAATCTTCTCTTACACAGATCCTACATTATTGAATCCAGTATTTGGGAAGTATTTTTCTTTTGACTGTTGTGGTCGTAATGTGGCAGCAATGTTTTTTTTCTTCCCTCCAGATTGTCTTAAACAAGTCAGTGAAGATGACAAGAACGGAACATCAAACAAGGAAAGAAGCGGAGAAGAAGGACGGACTTCTGCGTTACTTTATTTTGGTGGACATTTATAAATTAAGGTAGCCGATCATATCCATTCTAGCTTAGGTCACAGTCAAGTAATCAGATGTGTTTGTTTGACAAGTCTTTGAACTTTATACCAATTTGGACTGTTTTAAATACGAGTTGGTGCTTTTGCTAATTCTTTCAACTGAACTTACCAAGACTTCTTATTTTGTAAAGGTAATTAACAAAATACTTCAATTATAGCTTGTGAGTCTCTATTGGTAAATCAATGAAACGATTACAAACGAGTCTGACTGTCCTACTTTGTTTATTATGCTTTCTCGCTATTACAGTCAGGGGCGTAGCCAGTATTTTTCAAAGGAAGGGGGGGCACACTGTGCCAATCAGAGGGTACTCACCATATTGTCGCGTTTTCGCTACCTGAACATTGTAGGTTGTTTGCTTAAAAAGAGGCTTACAAAGGGGGGTCACGGGCACCCTAGGAACCCCCTAGCTACGCCCTTGACAGTTGTAAGTTAACGACCATTTACAGGGGGAATAATTCTACTCATTTTTGAGGGGAGTTGAACGGGAATCGAACCAATGATCGCTAATTTTCTTCCAGGCTTGCTTACAACTGCCCAAGTTCCTTGTCTCACATCGATGATTTTCTTAACTTCCATTTCATGTCCACTCCGCATTTGTGATCTTCTGGCGATTTGTAACCGGAATTTTTTTACTTTTCGACCTCGGATATTGCGTTCTAAGCTTTCGGACTGGTTCACTCAATCTCGGTTATCAGCTTTTATTAAATTCTCAACCTCGGATAATGCAATTCTCGTGCTGTGATTGGTTCACTCAATCTCGGTTATCAGCTCATATACCTTAGTTTGACCTTATATGGTAAATGATTGCGCTTAGTGTTGCTAAACTAAAAATGTTTACTCCAGAAAGCGAAATTTCTTTCGGTATAAAGCAAAAGAAAAACATTTTTGTGGTTTGGATCAATTTCGAAGCTTACAGATACGCGAAAAGGTAAGAAATGTTTTTGTGATGAGCCTTCGTCTGTCTGACCACGAGGTATTACACAACATCGCATCTTCATCAACTTTTTTCGATTTCGCTAAGATTTTCTCTCTTTTTTCGCTCGTATTTCGTACTTCCAAACTTTTGGAGTTTAAGGAATTTAATAAAACAATTATTCCATTCGCGCTTGTTGGATATGAGAGTGGTTATAGCCAACGAGGCGCTTTTACCATCTCATATCCAACGCGCGCTCATGGAATAATTGTTAAACATACCGTGTGGCCTAATATGGAGCCTGGAACAGGCTTTTCCATCCACATCCCCTGTGGCTCACGGAGTAAGCAGCGACTATCTACCAACTTTCCTCCCTGCATTTCTACTTTTTTCGGCTTGCTTCCAACTGCCTAAGCCGCTTGTCCAACCACAATTATCTTTTTTAACAGCCATTTTATGTCCATTCCGCTGTTCTGACTTACTTGGCTCTTACTTCTGGCCGTTGTTAACTGAAAATAAATCTTCCCCCCTTTGCGTTATTAACCGGAATTAAAAATTCATTATCTAAGTCCTGCCCCTATTTGATATCCGACTCCTGTGGCTCACTAAGGGACAAGTATGTAATTTATAAATATGAATAAACTTTTTTCTTACTTTCCTTTGTTAACCGGAAGTAAGCCATCCCCTTTTGTGTTGGTAACCGGAAACAACAATGCACAATAGGCCTTTTGCAACTAACGATCACATGGTACAAAGTCCGCCATGCTGGAGGGCAAGCTCATTATCATTCCCCCACTGGGACATTAAAACAAAGGCAAGTCAAGCTTGACTGGTTCAGGTCTCTTTTTTTTAATGTCCCAGTGGGGGAATAATAATGAGCTTGCCTTCCAGCATGGCGGATTTTGTACCATGTGATCGTTAGTCGCGAAAAGGCCTATTTTGCTTGGGCCCACCTGTCCTCCAGGGGTTTTGCTTCTCTCAACCCAGTCCTTCGCGCAGCCAAAATAGCTCATTGAGATGCACAACTGCAAATAATCTGGCCGGACCCGAAGAAAGAAATGACTAAAAGCTAAAAGGTTTACTCTCAGTAAGTGTTCTCTACGTCTGAATGCTGCGTCAGTGGGTGAGTAAAGCGGAAATTCATTTTGAGTGTCAGTCCTTCGTTTGAGCAAATGTGCCAACGTCAATCACCCTTCAGATTAAAATTACCTTACATCAGTTCACTTTCGATGCAAGCCAATTTGCGCACTTAAGGGCGGGTTAACTTTGCGTTGAACAATTTTTCCTTTAATAAATAAGAAAGGTTTCGTTCACGTTAATGTTTTATTTTTTTATTCCTTTTATTCCTTTTTATTCCCTTATAAACAACCCAACGCCCTCAAAATCAAGATTTGAATCTTGCTTTTCAATAGGTTCAACTATTTTTTGTGGAATGAGCAGATTTGAAGTGTTTTAAAGCTGTGAACGTTTGTTTTAATAGTTTACATGGTGCGAAAATATGTTCCATTTTATTGAGTAGTCGTACATTACATTGACTTTAAAACACTTTAAATTTCCCCCTTTTCCATCATTTTGACGAATCTTTTTATTTATCACAACTTGCAAAATGAAGAATACACGGGATTTTTTGGATAAAACGTTTATTTCTTGAAGTATTTCTTCTGGCCAATGCTGACACTATGCAAAATAATAATTTTCTTATTTTGATTGTTGTACAATTCATTCAATATGTTCCCAGAAGAGTCAACTTGTTTTTTTTGACGCCTTAGTTTGGACGTTGTGCATAATATTAAGGATTCCTTCGTACCTCCTGGGAAAGGTTCAACTAATTAAAGTTTCTTGCTTTTTTGACACGTTTGTGCTGAGACGATACGTTCAAACAGGAGCCGAATATATGATGATATTTTAATCCACACCCATTCTTGCCTTCTCTTGCAGTTACAAGCCGTTCTGATGTCCAAGCAGTGTAGGGACGAATTGCCTGTGGTTGAAGTTCTACCGGAGGGAGAATTTGCTGTTTTAAAGCATGCTAGGCCAGTGAAGCTACGTGGGAACCCACAGTTAAATGAACAACTCTTTGCCAGCTTTTTAACTTGTGCGGACAAACGGAACTGACAGAAGTTAAGTACTTGGTTCGTCTCTGTTTATTTCAAAACGTTCATGGCAGGATTTATTGACTCGACGGTAAGAATTTTCAAATTGCTTGTACGTTGAGTTTCGGTTTTGATCTCTAGAAGTTAACTTACGTATTTGTACTGTAAAAGAACAAGTTGAAAGCTCTGAAGAACTGATCATACTCTTTCCCGCTTTGAGCTGACTATGTTGTGAAGTTCTGGAAAACGCTTTCAGGAAACCTTAAAATCAACTCAACCTGATTATTGGGATTTCGACTATTATTACGGATTATTATGATTATTAGGGATTATTATGATCCCTGATTATTGGGATTTCGACGTCGCCCCTATTTCTTCGAACCCGAAGTACATGAAGATATTTCAAATGAAAGAAAATAGATCTGCATAATGGAGTCATTTTCCATATTCGGTTATATTTTTTACTATGCACTTCAAAACTATTTTATCGACAAAATCTTAAATAAAGTATCTTAAGAATGTGACATCATTCCTGAGTTCCTCATATTTCCGTGATCCATACCAAAACGTTGCCCCCCCCCTTTCATCTTGTCTGAAATTAACGTAGACACTCCTTAAAGTCTTGCGAAGGCAGTAAGGCTCTCCATTTTTCGAGTTGGTGTTCACAATTCGGTCATCTTAATTAAATGGAATGTCATTAGCTTTGTCTTCGTGAGGGCGTTTTTTAAGTGTGGTGAATGCTCTTTTCAATGTAAAGGCCATTCAAATAAAGGCTATAGTTCCTTTTTTAGTGTTGAAGAAGCGCGAATGGGGGAAACGTCCTTTTGAATTGAAGTCCTCCAACGAGAAAAGTTCGTATCTTCTGTTTATTCAACCTATGTATCCACTGGGTCCTTTTATCCAAGGAATCATCGTCAGCAAACGAACATCGTTCACACATCTATATACAGATACTATATACGCCCCCACCTGAGGGAGAAGCTCTGGCAATGAGGGTCCCTCCCCCCCGCTCCAAAATATATTATTATTAAAATTATATTTATCATGATCTATGATTATAGTTATTATTAGAAACAGATGAAAAAGTATTAGGTTAGTTAGGGGCGCAAAAATAACTCGTATGATAGTATATTAAGCACACCTTTTCTTGTGTCCTATTGCAGTTACAAGGCTTTCTGATGTGCATACGAGTTGACTGTGGATGGAGAATGTGCTGTCGGAGGGACAATTTGCTGAATCTACTTATAAACCAGTGAAGCTACAACATAGGAACCCACAGTTAATATGAAAAACTCTTGCCAGCTCAAGTTAACTTGTCACAAGCAGAACTGGCAAAAGTCTCTTGTCGCAGTCAATATGTCTACGGCGGGATTGACTCGATGGTAAGAATTTTCAAGTAGTTATACGTTGAGTTTCGGGTTAGACCTCCAGAAGTTAACTTTCGTGTTTGTCTTGTAATAAGAACAAGTTCAATCTTCTTATGAATTTATGTTCTTTCGCTTTTGAAGTTTTGGAGAAGCTGATCGCTTTCTGGAAATGTTACAGGTGAACTTGATTGCTCTGATTCACTAATACAATACAAATTGCGTTTCTTTTGGACTTACCCGTAGAATAACTGGGAATATCTCTAGAGTTTTTTTGGAAAGGTATACATCTCATCCCCTTATCCGGCCTCGTCCGTACCTCTTGCCACCCTGATGTAAATACATGTAGATAAATCAATATAAGGAAAAGGGATCTAACCCTATCCCTTAAAGGGGCTAGGTCACGCACTTTTAGGCACTTTCAGCACTGATCGAATGGTCATAGAATTACCTAAAATATCAAAATAACGGTTCAAAACTATAGAAGAACTCTAACAAAACACAGGGAAGCCAAGAAGGGACATGGATGGACAAAACTGGAGAGGATTGAAAAGGATTGAATTTGGGCAAATTTGAAAAACGTCGGCCCACCTTTTTTCTAATTTATATCAGTCTATATCAAAATGTCATTTACACAGCTGGAAAATCATTCTCAGTTGTTATGTGGCCATGATTTTGCAAATGAAAGACTCTTGTTCTGCCAATTTGACGTTTAGAGCTCATACATGCAATTAACAAAATTAAACAAAATTACCTAAAACAGCGTGACCTACAATCATGGACAAAGGTGTTGGGAAGGTAACTTCATTTTACAGATACCCCCCTCCCCCTTTTCAATGTTGGATTTTCCAGGGGGAAAAAATGGTGAGTTTTCTTACCTGAAGAACTCCAACGTTGAATATGGGGCAGGGGGGCCACAAGAGCATGGTATTTCCCAAATACTTCAGCCAATAGTTAGAAAAATAGAATTAGGTGTGAAGTGAGCTGATTCCCGCAACCTTCCCAACAACTTTTGACCACGATTGTAGCCCCTTTAAGATTGTCTTGCAAAGCGAGCTTTAATTTCTTAACGATAAATTTCTCTTTTGGTGTAATTATCTTCTTTAGCAATCGTCAGTTCCAATTTACTTGTCCTACACACATTACATTATTTGTGGTGCAGACCTATGTTTTTGTATTTCTATTTTATCTTAAACTAAATTCTAATTTGCAAATTAGCAGTTGTGGTTTTCAGGCGCATTGGTATACAGAAAATGTTATCTATTTTGATCAGAAGAAAGAGGGTTGTTCAAGCCGACCAATTATTTAACACACCGTAAATGATTTCTTTTTCCGAAAGTGTACCTACTTTATTGACCAGTGAGAGTTATGAGATGCAATTCACTGAAATGCAATATAGTGTGCTCGACTTTGGTACAATAGGGACAGTAAGGGTTTGGTTTTTTTCTTCATTTCATGCAGTGTTGTTGGAATAAAGGACGTTTTAAATTCCCTTGTACCGTGAAAGGCAGAGAACTTTAATTCCTTTGTTACTTAAAAGGAAGGAAGTTGTTGTTCTAGTGTAATTTAGTTTTATTTTTTACCTGTTCAATCAAGGTGCTGGAGTAGATTTTCCAAGTAAGCTTTTAAATTTAAAATTACGTGTTTTCGGGCCGTGGCACTAAATTGATCTTTCCCTTTAAACTCGCTTTCTGCTCACTTGGTATATCCGAAATCAGTCTGTAGCCTAGTTGCAGATAGCAACATTTGATACTGCTGAATTTATTGAAGACTTCATTGAATGAAGTCTGGTAAGCCTGATAATTCCATTTAAAGAAGGTTTCCTCCATGCACTCGACAGTCGTGATAGCGGGTTAACTTCCACGGGCTGCCCCCTCATCATAACAAAATCGTTTCACTCTGTTAAGCCGTCCTTCATGTTTCTTCTTTATAACAAACGGTTTACTCCGTTTTGGCTTTCTTTTTTTCCATACACACTGTTTGGATGTGAACTCTTTCGGAGTGTGTAGTGTTCACGAGAAACGATGTGACCAACCATTAATTTGTATATTGACTTTATTCGTTAATATAGGCGGACAATAAGGGAAGTTTTTAGTATCGTTCGCTATAAAAGCGACTAATAGTGATACAAGTTCGTTCGTTCGTCAGTTTACTTTTCCTTTTCTATGCGAGTGCTAGGAGAAGTTCAAAGTTCATTTTTCACTGGGATCATAGGTTTCGTTTCGTTTGTATATAATTTCGCTCTTCGAGGTCTCGAGTAGTTCAATGTAAAAAATTAAGTCTACACCGAGTTAAGGTATCGTCTGAACATCTAGTGCACTGCATATGAAACTAATTTGAGAGAGTGCAAACCTTTCTATTATTTAATAAAGCCATATAGTCCTATATTCCTACACCCCCAAATATTTAATATTTGTTCCACTTTTTCTAAATTCTTCAAAAGTTTACTCTTGGTAGTAACTTGCTCATTCTTTTCGAAGTAGACACTTTGAACGGAAAGAGACTCAACGATCATTTAATCTTAAACTAAGAACAGAGTCTTTAGAATACGTAAAGAACCCAGCTAGTCATAAAAGTTCCAATCTAGACTTTTGGTTATTATGTATGGCTACCAATTATGACGTTATACAAAAGTAAATAATGGAAAGAACTGTGTTGGGTTGAGAATGTTCATCGTATTGTAGTCGTGAAGCCACTGGACTAAAGGCAAGAGGGTACCAGTTCTTGTACCGGTAAGTGCATAGTTGTGGTCCCTGTCCTTCAAAAGCTGATTAACGATAATCCCTGATTAAAAATTAACCAAGGAGTTAATTTCTCTCCTCCAAAATGCTGTTCGATGAGAAGAAGTCAGAACTTTGTAACTTTTGGTCGGCCATCATGGAAATGTGATTTACCAAGCCTACACCTTAGATGAATTCGAAAACTAACTCCAGACCATACTAAACAAAGCAAAAATCTTACAACCAAAAACTGACCAAAGCATATTGTTTTAACCACTCACGAATTATTTCCTTTGTTTTAGTTATGCGGCGGCTTATATCCAGAAGCAAGAAACGGAGTCAGCTCAATAGAAAGTAAAAAGTAAGAAATTTGAAGTTGTCTATTTGTTGTATAAATCAGTGCTTGGGTCTACTATTTAGATTAAAATTATCTGAATTGTTGACGGTATGATTTGGCCGATTTTCAGCAATGGAAATCTAGAGGCTAGAATGGAGGGGCAACCAACGTGCAAATTAATTTAAGCCCAAAACGTTTGAGAGACATTTCTGGGCTCCTTGTAATGTATAAAGACTTTCTGAAGAGATGTTTATATCACCTACAAGAATTTCATCTGTTCGGATATCTTAGCTGAAAATTGAAGTGTCCGAAAATTTTAGGGAATGAAATCTTCATTTCAGAAATTGATAGCTGAACCTTGCCGTCTAAGAATTTCCCAGCGAACCATTTGCTCATCCGAAACTGCTAACGTAGAATCGAAATTCTTAGAACAGTTTGTCCCTGATTCCCGAACACATATTTCACTGAAGTTTATCGTTGGGTGCCCCTGTAAATGCAAAATGGAACTCCATTAGAAGGATCGAAGCAAGGCGAATGAGTTGATCTGATCATTTAGTCACAAAACACTGTTATGGTAAGAATCTGATCATTGTAATGACTTTCTAAGTTGACACTAGACTTATTTTGTCCGAAAATGAAGGATTGGGAAGGTTTTTAATTGATGGAAAATAGTAATCAGTTTTTCGCAGTTCCTTTCTTTTTTCATTTGCGCGGCGATTTGTTTTTTTTTTTTACTTTCAGTCTTGATACGGTTAACATTAAAGCGTTTTTCGGTACCTAATGCATTTTCCTACTTTTAAGCCAAAAGGAAATGAGCGAAATGAGGAGAGAGACCAATTTTAGTAAATTTGCACGCTTGGTCGTTTTCTTTTCAATTATTTGAATAACAACTCTTCTTCCGATGATTGTTTCTTGATCTGTTTTACAGCTCCAGGCATTTTGTTGCTGTGATGGCGGGATTTCTACAAGGCCCCATACACTCAAGCAAGACCGTGGAATGGAATCTGAGAGAACAATGCGTTCTGATCAGAAACGAATATGGCTGAGACTCTTTAAAGGTAAGAACATTCTACATTTTTTATAGCAAGAACCTAAGGTTCGTTTGGCTGCGGTCATGTTTTTTTAATTTTTCTGGGGAACAAAATTTTGAGTCCTCTAATCTTGATCAACATTAAAAGTGCGTTTCTGGGCTAGAGTGCGCAGCTGCTTTCAACTAACCTTGTTCGGTACGTTTTTTCGTGTAATCGACTATCGGCATTGTCCAAATAAATGATCACTTTCTGTCTTTCGTCTATAAGCCAATATATCTGTATATTGTATGTTATTCAACGGTCAAGCAGTCTACTATAACCGAGGTCTTTAGTACGGTCCCGACGGAGAAGGCCGTACACACGCCTTTAACCGCTTGTAGAAGTGTTTGTTACAACGATTTTAGCCGTTTGACAAACCAGTTTTTAGAGCTTTATTATCCGTTTTTTTTAACCGTTTATAACAGCCATTTTAGTCGCTTGCAAAAGCGTTTATTACCAAACAGCATTATTAGCCGTTTTACAGCGTTTTTGGAGATTTGTCAAAGCGTTTATTATGGCGATTTCAGCCCTTTTTCAGAGGGTTTCTACCCGTTTTCTTTACACCGTGTATAACAGTGTTTTCAATTGTTTTTAAAACCGCTTTAAGTTGTTCCTTGAAGAGTCTATTAGAGCGTTTTCTGCCGTTTCTAAAAGCGCTTATTACTCCACTTTTTTTAGCTTGTCCCAACTTTCTTGTAGCGTCTAAGGACCTTCGCGCGAAAATCTTTCAACAATGAAATTTGCTTCGTTTATCGCCTGAAGTTAGGTCATCAATTGCTTATTCCAAAAATGAAAACAAATTGGGGGGTCACCGACTTTGTTTCGGGGAAAAAGGCAAGGGAAAAATGCCCTAATTTCGATAGATGGGTTATCATGACGAGAGGTAGCCTCATCTGCTCATCCGTTGAAAATCATATAAATAAGATGTTCGAGTGAAGGTTTCAGGGGCACCCAACGACCAATTTGTTGTAAAATGTATTATTATACCCCAGTTAATGAAAATAAATGTTATTAAGGCATTTTCAGGTGTTTTTCAGTGTTGCTGGGAAAACATTATCTGTTCCTTTTTCCCAGCAAAACACGCAAGAAATGTCCCAGCCAGCTAGATAAAATTGGTTGGTTTCCCAGCCAGCTGATCAAATTTATTTCCCAGCCAGAAATTCCGCGCGCTTTCAAATCCGGGACAAAAAAGGTTTTTTCCGCAACTACTCTCTGGGAGAGGGAAGGGGTTCTTTTTTTTTTTTTTTTTTTTAGTCGTCCTCAGTCTTCAGAGTTTCAACAGCCAGCTCGGGTTGAAATGCTAGAAAAAGTCATTAATTCCCAGGCAAAACCTCTATCAATAACAAAATTTCCCAGCCAGCTCATCGAAACACCTGTATTTTTGCCAGCAAGATTCCTCTGGTGAACAGATAATGTGAGCAATAGATTCGTTGGGTACCCCTGAGGTTTCTGCGCGTAGAAATATAGGATTGGTTTTTTTTTTAGATAATTGTCTGCCGCTAGGGATGTGGTAAACAGTAGAGTTTTCGCAAGCGCTGTACTTTGTAACCACCTCCAGAATTCATGACAGGAAAAAAAAGACGACATAAAAACTTGGAGAGGTCCACTTCCATCATTCTTTGGACATTTCATTCCCGCTTAAGGAGGCTCGAAAGGGTTTCAACACTTGAAAGACGCTCTGTTTAGATCGAATGACGCTACAAGACTGTATCACGTAACAGCAATGCTATGGTACCATATGAAATACCGATTACTTCCAACCAAGATGTTATCATTATTGTGATGTAATGTTACATTGGAAACGGGAAAGCCCAGCAAAAACATCCTATATTTTGGATTTAGTTGCTCATATCTCCAAAAAGAACTCGGTGTCCCCCTTTTTTATTGCTGAAAAGTGATTAGAAGGCCAGGATGAAAATGTTCGCCAAAGTTAAAAAAAATTATGTTAAGTGGACTCAGAGCCACCTTAACAAAATTACAGAATTAAAGTGGCGCTGAATCCGCTAAACAGAAAGTTTGATCTTTCCCTTCTGATTCCTTTTCAGAAATCAAACATGGGGCCCACTGACTTGTTTTTGAGATATAAGTAACTAAAGGCAAAATAAAGTGTGTTTTTACAGGGTTTGCCCGTCGCCAAGGTGACATATTATGTCACAATAATGACAGCAATAATTCGTGTTTCATTTGATACCGCAATATTGCTAATACATATACAACGTTGTGGTGCCGATCTTTCCAATAAGAGCGTCATTTAATTTGGAATCACTGAAACTGGTTTGAGCCACCTTAATCAGTTGCGTGCTTTTAACTCCAATTCCCTTTCAGTTGGTTTAAACGGTTGATAGCATTAGCCAACAAGGGAGAACCTTTCCGAACTACAACAAGTTGCCAAAATAGTGGAGACACTTCACCTTCTTGGGGCATTATTAATTTCCCTATATTCCCTCAAACTGCAGCCCCCCTCCCCCCCTTATGTGTTGCTGGCAAGACAAAAAAATGTGGGAAACTTAAGCAGTCAACATTGAAAGGGGGAGAGGGGAGAGGAAGTGGGAAAGGTTTTAGTTCTAGATACGGCGGGCATTGGAAGCTAGAAAAGGTGTTGTTTAATGAAAGTGTCTCAACAATTTTGCAACTTGATGTAGTTCGATTTTAGCGTTGTAGGGATTTAACGATCATTTTCCGGCGGAAAACAATGACAGGGGCACTATGTGATGAACAGCTGCGAGCTACAACGACCAGCCCAAGTTGTGCATGTGAATCCATGCGTACATTTTGAAGGTCAAATGCGGTCTCGGGTTGAATAAGTTTTTGCCTAGGTTAAATAGGTGATGCACATTTTACCTCGCCGGGTTGAATATGCACTGAGATGAATTGAAGAAACTCTTTTGGAGCCTAAATTAAGGGCCTAAAGAAAAAAATAGGGTCAGGTTAGGATTAATATTTCGTGTGCTTTGTCAGATCCTGTATAGAGGATTGTTAGAAGTACTCTGAGTAGAACAAGTGCTTTTTTATGACAATAACCGGGAATCGTTTTATAGGTAAAGTACCCTGGTGTCGAAAGTGTTGGATTCCAAAGGCTTCAAACACGATTTCTGCCAGAGCTACCCTACGAATTCCACCTCGTTCCAGATATTCTTACAGAGTCCTAGCCCAATTGATTTTAGTTTTGCTTCCCTTAAAAAAACTCAATCTTAGAACCAAGGCTAAGTAAATTGTGACAATCCCAAAGATGTAGTTACCATTTGTCCTCAAACTTTTCAAAATCTGTCTCATTTTCTTAAGGTTTTTCTGTTAGTTTTCGTTTTCTACGTTTCTTGCATTAAAACTAAGATAATAGTTCCTTTGTAATCGAACGAGAAAATCCGTGACCACTTAAGGCAGAGTTGTTATTCTCACTTTTCTAACCAAATCACTTTTTTTTTTGTATTTTTTTATTGAACTTGAAACAAGCTAAGTTCCACAGGCATCAACACTGGCAGTATTTTTTTTAACAGCGCTCAAAGCCGCACAAAATAGGTTTGGAACGCGTCCGGAAATGTGCCAAGGCTGATTTCCTTCCAAAATAAGGTGATTTCTGTTATGAGTGATACTTGCTTTAGTTTATTGGTTAATAATTCTGTCTGACGATTAAGGGCATTACTTTGGACAAAAGGGGGGGGGGGCTCTATTACCCCTCTTGACTTCAAATGGCGTGGATTATCGTCGCGCCTTGCTCCATTATTTACTACTTTCCGATGTTTTCATAACAAGAAGCCAGCCAATCATCAAACTGTTTTTGCCTATTATCTCCTTATAACTCCTGTTTAAGCTGTGTGCAATTCATTCGGTAATGAAAGTTCTACCCTCGATCTTAACTTTTCCCTTTGTCCTTTCTTGAACTCAGCAGCCATATTGAAGAAAGTATTTGCGTAAAAATAGAGTTCAAATCCCATAGGATTAGTTTGGAACACCAAGATGGCCGCTCTATTGCTGATGTTCTTAGGCTTTGCTTACGAAGGTGTCAAGAGGATTGAAGAGAACAAGTTACCCGTTGACAAACTGGTTTTTTCCCCTCGAAAGCTCCAAACAAATTTGATTCTATTAATTTCCTCTCCTTTAAAGTGCTCTTGTATGGATTCCCTTTAAGTTACTCTTTCGACAGCATGCTTGTTTTTTTTTCTTTGAAATGGAAACCGTTAAAAACGTGTGTAGAGTTTCGTGGGCTTTCCCCAATACCAAAAATTACTGTTCAAGTGTAATCTATCTGTACGTTCCCGCGCGGAGTTACCTCTGTCAGCTGTGCTAGTGAAGTGTCAACAAAGAATATTAAAAGTATTCGAATTTTTTATTTCAAATCAAATTTAAATGACGGTAAAAAACACAACAGCCAAGTTAAATTTTCTTCGCATTAATCAACAAAGGAAAAACTTTATTCCCTACTTTCTCATAGGGGGGTAGGTCATGTCGTTAGCTGCCATTTTGGATTGTGCTGGTGTTGATATCTGGTAAAAGAAACGGTAAAAATGACTTTCCTGTGCCCCTGGTTGTTTCGACAACCGAAAAAAGGAACCTTGAGCTCCCCTCTCCTCCTCCTCCCCTCATCTCCCCTTCCCCTCTCCTCCCCCACTGCACCTCCAAAAAGTAATCTAAAGTACCTTGTGATTTGCTATAATAGTACCTTAATTTATCTCAACTATTTTCTTTTGTGCTTTCGTTTCAGGTGCCGAGAAGACTTCAAAGCCGGAAAATTAACTCTCCCACAAGAAAGGGCGAAGCAAAACAAGACAATAAAATTTCGGGCCATACTGTTTCATCCAACAGCCGCCCCGTTGATCTGCCATTTCCCTTGCGTGCTTGACGCGCGAGAAGCGTTACCTCCCATTTTATTTCTTGAACGTGATAGACTGGTTAAGACGCATCTCTGCAAAGATATTAAATTTTCTCTGAAGTGAATTTGGAGCTACAGTAGTACTCAAATAATTATGGAAAATCTAAAGTGGCTCCGAGTCTGCTCCAGCGAATCTTTGTATCTTGGCAGGGTTTCATCTTATCTCACTTATTTCTACATTTTCAAAGTGATCCTCCCTTTTATAAGGACAATTTAAGCAATTGTGCCTGAAAAATTCAGGCGGTTTAGAAGGGATTCGAACCCAACGTACGTATTCGGAGTGCGCGGGATGTAGATGAAAGTTAGAAGTGTTTTTTCACATATCAGGACTATTTAAGCAGTTTGTCTCTCATACAGACTTGAATTATCCTGATAAGTGCGAAAATAACTTTTAATTTTTGTCTATAACCCACACACTACGTATGCTTATTTCTATCAGTTTAAAAAGGACCTTAAGGTATAAACCAGTCGAGCCACACACTCGACTTGGGTGCAATGAATGAAACGTATGTATTAGATGTGTGGCATATAGACGAAAACTAGAAATGTTCATGGCACATATCAAGACAATTTTGTCTCTTGTACAGACTTAAACTGTCCTGATAACTGCGAGAATCAATTCTAAATTTCGTCTACAACCGGCACTTCTAATATGTTCGCTTATAAAAGGATCTTTTAGGTATAAACCATTCGATGCCGGTGCAATGCTCCAACGGGATTCAAACCCAATCAACTGAGATAACAAGCAACAAAGTTGGGAGCGATAAATGAAACGCACGTATTAGCAGTGCATTATATAGACGAAAGTTAGAACTGTTCGTGGCACATATCAGGACAATTTAAGCAGTTCTCTTATAAAACAGACTTGAATTGTCCTTATAAGTGCTACAATCACTTGTAATTTTCGTCTATAACCTGTACTGCTAATGTGTATGCTTATTCTATCAGTTTAGTAAATAGAACCTTTAGATATAAGCCATTCGGTGCTCAAACGGGATTCAAACCCAACCAACTGAGAAAGGAAACGACACCCTCCAGTCCAGTTGGGAGCCACTTTGGGAAATACAATAACACTCTTTGTTTGTCCCTCCAAATTTTGAATAAGCATTGTTTTTGTTTTCTCTTGGGACCATTGTAAGTCCACGAGAAACTGGAAACAATGCTTATGCAAATTTGGGGGGACACAAAGATTTTTATTGTATTTTCCGATGTAGCCTATTAGAAGTGCATGATATAGACGAAAGTTAGAAATGTTTCTTGCACATATGAGGACGATTTAAGTAGTTTGTCTCTCATTCAGACTTAATATATCCAAGAAAATACAATAAAAACTTATTAAAATGCATTTATTGTCTTATTTTACACTTTACTTCAACGTTCCCTCAACCAAAAATGTACCCCAAAACCTTCCTTGACACTTATATAAAATGTATCAACAAAAACGCTGCAAAACCATCATACACAGCAAATCTCAACAATCCCCCCGCAAAAATTCACAAAAGAAAAAGATGAACGTGTACTATACTTCACACACACAAAATTGTTTCAAATTCTAATGAAATGAAAGCTAATGCGGGCAAATTAATTACCATTGAAAGTAATTCACCAACATTAACATCCATGACAATTCAAATATTGACTCTCACTACCCTAAAATCCTCAATACAACAAAATTTTAGCATTCCATCTACTAAACGCAAC
>NC_090873.1:6542792-6592792 GCF_036669935.1 Montipora foliosa | reverse complement strand
GCCGTGGACTTCATGTTGACCATGCTATGCAGACAACCTTTCACAGACCACTCCGCATGCCGCCATAATTATAATGGACTACCCTCCTTTTAGTCAACAAAAACAATTATTATTAATTAAATTTCCTTTAAGGGTGATAATTAAATAATTATAAATTATAAATAATTATACAAGAATTTAATGTGTGCATAATCACCTTCAGTTGCTAAACTACATTAGTTACAGTCACCATTTCTTTTAGCCTTTCTGCACCGTAAGATCAGAACTTTGCTCTTGAATTATGAATGCTTACCCTGGACAGCAGATGGCCAGTTGCTTCACAACTTCAACAGATCCAGATGTAGCTTTCTAAGAAAAAATACATAGCTTTAATTTGTGTTTTTCACCTCTTTTCACAGTTACTACATTTTCCAAGACTGGTCTAGTGCAACAGTTTGAAATTACAGCAAATTTGCCCATCAGTATTACCTGACTTTCCAAGACCCAACTGATGAAGCATACTAGACACAGTCGTTTGAATGTTAGTTTCCTACAGTGTATAATAATTATTATCGACAGCAATTACATAAAGAATACCGGAGAGCGGACAACCCTGTCTTATGCCGCGTTCTAACTCAAAGAAAGGTGTCGCGTGATCGTTATTTATAACACGGCTTTCATTATTGTTATAAAAAGTCCCAACCCACTGTAATAAGGGCAGATTGAAACCAACAGTCTCTAGGGTCGGGAAAATGATGTTCCATTCTATGCTATCGAAACTCTATTTTGAAGTCCAGAAACAAAGCTATGCCTGGAATGTTAAGCGGTTCTGTGCATTCTATAATGTAAGCAATCAAACGTACATTTTGCGCAATAGATCAGCCTTTAATGTACCAGTTTGATCTCCATTTATTAGAACGGGTAAAACTTTTGAAATTCTAGCAGCAATCGCTTTGGTGGCGATTTTATAATCAGTATTGAGAAGCGAGATTGGTCTCCAGTTATCTACAAAGGCTTTATTTTTATTTTTCTTTGGGATTAGAGTAATGACTCCTCCTTTTTGCGAGATTGACATTTCACCCGTCTCAAAAGTGTGGTTGAGGCTGCATGTTGACAAGTTCTTGACCTAAAAACTCCCAAAAGGCTACATGTAGGTAAAACTCCACAGTTAAGCCATCCGTACCGGGTGACTTACCCTTAGAAAACTGTTTCAGAGAAATCGAAATCTTAGCAAATTCCATATGAAATGATACAATACAAGTGAGCTTTTATTTTTACTCGATGGTGATTAAGCGTTGCCGCTTATGGGGTCGTGCATTTAAACTAAAACTTAAGGAATAAAAATATACTAAAATTGTCTTAATAATATAGAAAATCGTTATCATTATTGTGAAGCATTGTTTGCAGAGATTCAGCCTGAAAGTCTAAGTTAGGTAATTTGTCGGATTTATAAGCCATCCTAGTATAGTTCTTGACATTGCATGTCTTAGCGAGATCCGGGGTGAGGAGATTCCACACAATAGAAGACAAACGATGAGTATTAAAGCTACATGAGCTTGTGGGGTCGTTTACAATAACTAATCACTAACTAACTGAGAATATATACAAAAAGCACACTGAACTTAAAATTAGCGGTATCGACAGATATGAATATAGACATAAATTTAAATATATACAAAGTCATCTTTTCTAAAATTACAAGTGGATGTAGACATTATCTTAAAACTAAATTCATTAAAATTAACTAGGGATTTGAGCTTTAGTCTGAGGTCACGATACGGAATGTTTTTTGTCAAGGTACTGCAACTGTTGGTCACTGCATTCCATAGGGCTGAGCCTCTAAACGCGGCAGAGTCTATCATATAACGCGTGTTGAAGCGTGGAACAATTAAAGAGGTGCAAGACCGGGTTAAATAATTTGTGGCCCGTATCTTAAAAATCAGATCAATTAATGTGTTAGGTAACCTATCGTGGTAAGCTTTGTGGAAACAGATAAAAATGGCTGATTTGTAATAAATGGACAGAGTCTGCCATTGGGCCCGCTGTAATACATCAGCAGATGTCATGTCTTTCGGCAAATTAAAGATAAGTCTCGCAGCCCTGCAGTGAAGTCTTTCTAGGGACTAAAATAAGTCGGAATTATGACAAGATCCCCATAGTATGAGACCATAGGTCACTGAAGGCAAAATTATCTTAAAGTAGATCGAGATCCGGTCGGACGTTCCTAGGGAGAAATCTCGACTTCTTAAGTAATCCTAATTTTTTAGCAAATGACTTTTTGAGTTCCAGCATATGCGGAGTCCAAGTCAGTTTCTCATCGACTGTCATTCCCAGCAATCGTGATTTCGATACCCATTCAACTGTAGAGTTACCAATGAAGATCGGGGGGGTATTAATGGGGGGTTTCTTCTAGAGATTAGCATGGCCTCACTTTTACTTGGGTGGGGTGTTAATCTGTTAATTAAACACCACTCGTTTAATTCACGGAATGCATAATTTAACAGGACAATACTTTTTTCTGCCGTTTCGCTTATGCAGTAAACTGTTGTATCGTCTCCAAACATATAAACGGAACAGTAAGACACAGAGGATGGAAGATCGTTCGTGAAAAGGGTGAAGAGTGTCGGCCCCAGAACGGACCCTTGAGGAATTCCAAAAGAGACCGGTATCATCTCTGAAGTCGATCCATTAACAATTGTAAATTGCTGTCTTTCACTTAGATAACTTCTACATGTAATCGAGCCCAAGAGTGGTCCTGATATGCCAAAGTCCCTTTCTAATTTCATTTCGAGAATGACGTGCGACACACTGTCGAATGCCTTTTTGAAATCTATGAAGGCAGCCGTGACCATGCACTAATCCTGCGTCTACAGCTCTTGAGTGCATCATGGGTAATCAGGGCAAGATGGAGAGAAATTCAAAGGTTTGTAAGAAAGTTCAAAATGATGAAAAGTATTCAGCAGGTATTTTTTGTAGGTTGCAGGTTGAAATTTAATTATAAGTGGATATACTTACCGTGACTGTTACATGAATAGCTAACCTTAGGCCTAAAAACTTTTTTTTAGGCCTAATTAGGCCTAAGGTTAGCTATTCATGTAACAGTCACGGTAAGTATATCCAGTTATAATTAAATTTCAACCTGCAACCTGCAACCTGCAAAAAATACACGTACTGTACCTGCCGAAAAGTAATCATGATATGCAATTTTGGGTTTTTTATTTTCCAAAACAGAAGATATGCGCTCAAAGGTACGGCAGAATAAATTTGGAGAGAATGGCTATTGCAGAAATTCATTTATTAAAAAGAGTTTCTGCCATACATAATTTTCCTGTAATTCCAAAGGCACAAAATTACAGAGAATGTATGGAAACAAGAAAAGCCGGAATTCCAAAGAACAGATACCAAGTCTAGTCCATCTCAGTTGTGAACATGAACTTATTTGTTTGGTTTATGAAGGGGGAAGTCTACAAAAAGTAGAGTCATGCATAGTATACGTACATGTATTTTGCTTTTAATTTCCATACAAACCTTTGAATTTCCCGCCATGTTGCCCTGATTACCCATGATGCAATCAAGAGAGTGAACTCATCCATTATTTATATCTCAGAAAACCATGATGTTTCGATTGAGTGAATAAAGAAAAATCTGTCATATACACTTTAACCGTAAAGTACTGTACTTTCCTGCAGTGCTATTCAGCTTCCTGTAATCAGGGCGTTCATGTAACTAATCAATATTTTCGATACTCGATTGAAATCGATCGTAATCGATACTAATTAATCGATTAATATCGGAAATCGATAGAAATCGATCACTCGCGTCTTTGTGACTATCTATTTTGATCGATTTTTGTAATTAGCTATCGATTTTATCGATTTGTTCGACAACTATCGAAAAGTAAATGGACGAAGATTCTCTTTCAAAAAGTTTGCATTTTTACTCTAGAATGAGTCACAAAAAAAAAAGAAAAGTCCCTACCATTGAAGAAAGTAAGTGGATTCGAAGGTAAGCTTGAAGGAAAGTGATATGCAGTGTTATGATAAGATCAAATCGCGTGTTTGATTTTCGATTTCCACCGATGTGATAAAAAATTTGTGATTATCAATTTCAATTGATTAAATTGACTAATCAATTGACAAATATCGAGTATTATCGAGTATTATCGATTAATCGATTACATTTTCGATGATCGATTTCGATCGATTAGTTACGCCCTGCTGTAATAAATGGTTTCACCTGTTGAGTAGTTAAATCTCTAACCTACTAGGGAGCAACTTCAGAATACCCGGCTACGATTGCATGACATTGAATGCTTGCTCCTGCAGTCCCCAAGTCGATGAAAGTTTGAGCTGGTAATCTATGGCTCCCGCAGTCCCGCACTCCCACAGTGGGAAAAGGATGAATATGAAATGGGGATAAGACTACTGCTTCCGCAGTCCCGCACTCCTGCAGTGGAAAAAGGATGAATATGAAATGGGGATAAAACTGCTGCTCCCACAGTCCCGCACTCCCGCAGTGGAAAAAGCAAGTACAGTATATGAAATGGGCCTGGGTAAAACTACTGCTCCCGCACTCCCGCAGTGGAAAAAGGATAAATATGAAATGGGGATAAAACTACAGTAACTGCTCCCGCAGTCCCGCACTGGAAAAAGGATGAATACGAAATGGGGATAAAACTCCTGCTCCCACAGTCCCGCACTCCCGCAGTGGAAAAAGCAAGTATATGAAATGAGGGTAAAACTACTGCTCCTGCACTCCTGCACTCCCGCAGTGGAAAAAGGATAAATATGAAATGGGGATAAAACTACAGTAACTGCTCCCGCAGTCCCGCACTGGAAAAAGGATGAATACGAAATGGGGATAAAACTCCTGCTCCCACAGTCCCGCACTCCCGCAGTGGAAAAAGCAAGTATATGAAATGGGGGTAAAACTACTGCTCCCGCAATCCCGCAGTGGAAAATGGATGAATATGAAATGGGGATAAAACTACTGCTCCCGCAGTCCCGCACTCCCACAGTGGAAAAAGGATGAATACGAAATGGGGATAAAACTCCTGCTCCCACAGTCCCGCACTCCTGCTGTGGAAAAAGCAAGTATATGAAATGGGGGTAAAACTACTGCTCCCGCAGCGGAAAAACGATAAATATGAAATGGGGATAAAACTACTGCTCCCGCAGTCCCGCACTCCCGCAGTGGAAAAAGCAAGTATATGAAATGGGGGTAAAACTGCTGCTCCCGCAGTGGAAAAAGGATGAATATGGAATGGGGGGAAAATTGCTGCTCCTGCAGTCCCGCACTCCCGCAGTGAAAACAGGATGAATATGAAATGGAGGTAAAACTACTGCTCCCGCAGTCCCGCAGTGGAAAAAGGATGAATATGGAATGGGGATAAAACTACTGCTCCCGGAGTCCCGCAGTCCCGCAGTGGAAAAAGTATGAATATGAAATGGGGGTAAAACTGCTGCTCCCGCAGTCCCGCACTCCCGCAGTGGAAAAAGGATGAATATGGAATGGGGATAAAACTACTGCTCCCGGAGTCCCGCAGTCCCACAGTGGAAAAAGTATGAATATGAAATGGGGGTAAAACTGCTATTCCCGCAGTCCCGCAGTGGAAAAAGAATGAATATGAAATGGGGGTAAAACTACTGCTCCCGCAGTCCCGCACTCCCACAGTGGAAAAAGGATGAATATGGAATGGGGGAAAAACTGTTGCTCCCGCAGTCCCGCAGTGGAAAAAGAATGAATATGAAATGGGGGTAAAACTACTGCTCCCGCAGTCCCGCACTCCCGCAGTGGAAAAAGGATGAATATGGAATGGGGGTAAAACTGCTATTCCCGCAGTCCCGCAGTGGAAAAAGAATGAATATGAAATGGGGGTAAAACTACTGCTCCCGCAGTCCCGCACTCCCACAGTGGAAAAAGTATGAATATGAAATGGGGGTAAAACTGCTATTCCCGCAGTCCCGCAGTGGAAAAAGGATGAATATGAAATGGGGGTAAAACTACTGCTCCCGCAGTCCTGCACTCCCACAGTGGAAAAAGGATGAATATGGAATGGGGGAAAAACTGTTGCTCCCGCAGTCCCGCAGTGGAAAAAGAATGAATATGAAATGGGGGTAAAACTACTGCTCCCGCAGTCCCGCACTCCCGTGTGAGTGGAAAAAGGATGAATATGGAATGGGGGTAAAACTGCTATTCCCGCAGTCCCGCAGTGGAAAAAGAATGAATATGAAATGGGGGTAAAACTACTGCTCCCGCAGTCCCGCACTCCCGCAGTGGAAAAAGTATGAATATGAAATGGGGGTAAAACTGCTATTCCCGCAGTCCCGCAGTGGAAAAAGAATGAATATGAAATGGGGGTAAAACTACTGCTCCCGCAGTCCCGCACTCCCACAGTGGAAAAAGGATGAATATGGAATGGGGGAAAAACTGTTGCTCCCGCAGTCCCGCAGTGGAAAAAGAATGAATATGAAATGGGGGTAAAACTACTGCTCCCGCAGTCCCGCACTCCCGCAGTGGAAAAAGGATGAATATGGAATGGGGGAAAAACTGTTGCTCCCGCAGTCCCGCAGTGGAAAAAGAATGAATATGAAATGGGGGTAAAACTACTGCTCCCGCAGTCCCGCACTCCCACAGTGGAAAAAGGATGAATATGGAATGGGGGAAAAACTGTTGCTCCCGCAGTCCCACAGTGGAAAAAGAATGAATATGAAATGGGGGTAAAACTACTGCTCCCGCAGTCCCGCACTCCCGCAGTGGAAAAAGGATGAATATGGAATGGGGAAGAAACTGTTGCTCCCGCAGTCCCGCACTCCCGCAGTGGAAAAAGAATGAATATGAAATGGGGGTAAAACTGCTGCTCCCGCAGTCTCATAAAAAGTGTAGTTAAGCTAACCGCAAATTGACCGCTAAAATTTTTGAAAGAGTGCTTGGACCTAATCACTGAAACAAGCGCTTAGGCTTAATCAGTAAACGAGTGCTATATACTTCAGACGATCTTATAAAAAGTGTGGCTAACCAAATCGCAAATTGAAAGCTAATATTTTAAATGAGTGCTTCGACTTAATCACTGAAACAAGCGCTTAGGCTTAATCAGTAAACGAGTGCTATATTCTTCAGACGACCTCATAAAAAGTCTTCTTAGATTATCTAGATTACCAGCTCAAACTTTCATTGACTTCGGGACTGCGGGAGCATGCATTTAATGTCACGCAATCGTGGCCGGGTATTCTGAAGTTTAGCCCCTACTAGAGTCTCTGGATGAAACTTAATAAGCCACATTACACGTATGAGAATTCAAGGCTAAACTGCAGAATACCCCGCCACTTATTTGCATCTCATTGAATAAGAATAGGCTCTATTGTATTAAGTCTCGTTCTTCAAAAGATGCCGCATAGGGGAAACAATAGTGGTTAGCTGTGGCGGGGTATTCTGCAGTTGCTCCGAATTCAAATAATTAAGAGCTACATGTACACTTTACATTACAGTGACTGTACACTTACTACTCTTTCCTACAGTGAAGTCTACAAGTAAGACACTAATCAAACCTTTTACCATCACGTTAAGATCCAGTGAATACTACTTCGCTTATGTTGCATTCTATGCTGCATAAGAACAGTGTTGTGCTTTATTATCCTGTTTCTCTAACAGTGTGTGTTTGTTTTGTGCTGTCGCCTGTCTGAAAAGAGTTTATTATAAAAAGCTTTGAGACTAAATTAAGCTCTCTCTCAAAGCTCTTACCCCAAAACAGGCCGGGATGAATGCATAAAAGGAGTTGTTCGAAGCCCCACTAAAATAACTTAAGACGTACAAAAATCTTTAAATCACTTCTTCGAGAAACTAGCAAATCAAATTAAAAGATTACCTTGGATATTGTCCCGTTACGACAATCCTCTTCTTATCCGCCATCTTGGATCACCCGGACAGCAGTGCATTATGGAGCTCTGAGATAAAATAAATATTGGATGGAATACTAGGACACTGGAACACGGATTTCATTTTAAGGACGGTGCCTACTGATTCAAAGGTATTATTGCCCCGGTTTATGATTATGCAGGAAATCTAGATCTTAACAGCACAGTGTTATTGAAATCCAAAAAGAAAATTGGGGGTAACCACGCATTTTTTAAAGATAATTGATGAATAATATTGTAAAAAAGCTTTAAAATACAAAGCAATGTATGGCGTTCTTTCTCAAATTGAAGCTTAATTATCTCTCAAAAATGCATGGTTAAGGTGATTCCCTAGTATTGCACTGCGCATCCTGTTCTGCGCATAACAGAGCGTAAGCCCCGTTCGTATTCAGGCATGGCTAAGAGGCTTTATGGTCAAATTTCATGGCTCTTTGTCTCACAAGTCTCAACGGATATTCTAAACAAAAAAATGTTTAAATTAAACCATAAAGACTCGTACCCATGTGTGAATATTGATATATCGAACGTGGCCAAAAACATTTCAAAATGGCGACCTTTCGCGAGGGAAAGCTCGCTATAAAGAAGAATGGCCGTTTTCAGAGCACAGCAGTAAAGAGCAAAACAAGAAACTTTTTCAACTCTCACAAAACAAAAAGTCGAGTGATAGCCTTGATGATGCTAAAGAACATTTAAGTTCGACAGTGAAAGTGAAACCGCGCTATCTGGGAGACGTGTTGTCGAGGGGTCGAGCTTGATTTGCTTTCTGTTTTCTCCTAAACGAGGTTGGTGACCTATCTTTTTTTTGGCATAATTTTATTCTCTTACTGATCTTCTTTGCGCTGTAAAAAAATTACAAAAAATTTACGTCAGAAAAAAAAGTTACAGGAAAGATAGTATTCGTAGCCATCACTCGTGGACACAAAATTGTCTCCTCGAGATCACGCACCCGAAGAACATTCGTAGTCAGTGCCTTTTTAAGACTTGTGCCTGTGCCATAAAACAAACATTAAATTATTCCTTTTGAGCAACACAATTCACCTGTTTTGTTATTTCAAGAATTACGTCAAAGCTGTGCTTCCTGTTCCTGCAAAACGTAGCCTGAACCGATGGAATAAACTTGTCCTTGATAGATGAAGGCGCAATGCTTAAATGAGTAACTTGAGCAAGTTATGTCTCTCAAACGAGCTTGGTGACCTACTTTTTTGATTGCACATTTCGAGTCACCATAATATAGGGAACAATCGAGAAAAGTTTTAAAAAAATCTTACGACAACTTCTATTACTAAGGAATCACCTTAACCCCAATTTTCTTTTTGGATACCAAGAGTACTTACTAAGATCTACTTTCTCCGGATAGTTTTAAACCGCGCAAAAATATCACTGTATTGGTAAGCATCACCAATAGGAAATCGAGTATTTCGAGATGCGCAGAACGTATGCGCATTAACAATAGTAGGCACCGTCCTTAACAACTCCCAAAAGTGATTAAAACTATACCTTTAACGGCTAAATTTTTAAACTTAATCGAGATAACCCTTTGAATAACTGCTCCCAGATAACAAAGAAGAGTTCCATTAAAAACCAGTATTCAGCACGGCACTTTTTTTTTTCTTCAAAAACTGCAATGAGTCCCTGAACAGATTGTGCCATTTGATTGTAAAGTTGTTGCTTAAAAATGTAAAACTTTTCACCTTAAAATCCTATTTGAGCAAGTGACATTCCAACTTCTCAAAAATTATGAGCTTTTCATGAAACGAAATCCTTTACTGCATTGGCTCGTTTTCGACATAAGATGTGTCTCTAGTTAATTTTTTTAATAGAAAGTTCACATTTGTGAACCAGTGACAAGGGCAGCGTTAGCTTGACAGTCATCAACAACAACAGCAGAATTATATAACCTGCTTCCCAAATGCGGATTTGTATCAATGCTTGTATGCATGCAGTGGTTGCTTCTGTGCCTCGCCATCATCATCATCCGCAACAACAATAGGCTGATTTAGCAACAGAACGGGAACGTCAGTGGCGACGGCGCGCGCAGAAAAAAACACCAATGAGAATTCAGAATAGAGTAGAGTCCACTCTTTTCTTCTCTATTCTAAATTCCCATTGGTAGTTTTGCTGCGCGCGACGTCGCCACTGACGTTCCCGTTCTGTTGCTAAATCAGCCTAATAATCCTCATCTATCCCAGTGGTCTGGAAGACCGTTGGAACGCCAAAGAAGAGTTTAAAACTGGTGTGCAAAATACGAGAAAGAAATCCAGACCAGGACGATAGGACTAGGTACACTCACAATTCCTTTTCTCTAGAAAGAACATTTATTCTCGTAGAACTGTGAAACAAAAGCTCTGCCTTCGTGATGTAAAATACAAGACCACAAAGCCATTGTGTTATTGTTCAACAACTTGCTATTGTGCAGTTTCCGACGACCAACTTCCCACTCCACCTGTCTCTGTCCCCAGACTTCTTCAAAACTGGAAAAATTAAGGTTGCTCTAAATTCGAATCATATAATTTCTTTTAAACTTTGCAGATCATTTTCATCAATCAAAATGGGGGTCACAAAGTTTATGTTTGAGATCTCAAAGCATTAAAACAATAATCATAGAGTTTTTTTTAGGTGACTATCATGTTGATTTGGCAACCAATGCATACATCTGTTCAGCAATAATTGGTGTTTGATACGGTACCGTAGGATCGCCTGTGAAGCAGAAACGAAGAGTCAATTCTTCTATTAAGACAGTTTCTTAAAATTGCTGAAATTAAAGTGAGCCATCTCAAGTTATGCGAGACCTTGCCATGCAAGTTGACCTTTGATTTTGACAGTGCCGTTGTTGTCAGTCCAATAATTGAGAGTATCCTCATTTGTTACCATGGCTCATCAGTTTTGTCTGATCTAATCCATTTGTTGTAAATTTAATGGATACTGTTCAGGTGTTCAATTTAATTGGCGAATTCCTTTCTTCTTCCTTCTTTCTCTTCTTTTTTCCTCCCTTTATTCTCTACACGGTCCCCTATCCTTCTCTCTTTCTAATTTCCTTCGACTATCTTTCTGCGAAACTGTCATCTGCAGAATGCATGTCGTTGCTCACGATTTCAAAGGAGATGCTGGAAATGGATACTCCTGTGTCTGACTCTGACAACTGACCTGAATCAGATTCGCTCTGCACTTGGGACTTTTATGGTATCCAATAACTGATATTTGTTAGGTCGGAATTGATTTAATAGTACATCTTCATAGATCACTTTGAGGGTGCAAGCTAGATTTTGTCAAAAATCTCTGAAATTCACAAATACATACTAGAGATTTGTTGGTACCGAACTTAAGAAAACTCTCCTACACGATTTCAAGAGATTGACTGAGATCTGCTCCGCGGCTCTGGGCCGTTTTTCAAGGAATGCTTACTCTTCTGCACGTGATTTAGCCTATTCAACAAAATAGTTAACATGACTTTTCTATCATAACTTGTTAGGCTGATGATGTGATAGTTCTTACATTGCTGTAGATTGTCTTTTTGGGGGAAGGTGATGGCAAGTGACTGTGTTATTTCATGTTGCTTGCCATTAGCCTATATGCGAGATCCTGTTGCATGAAGATTCCTAACAAAGAAATCATTATTGCTTCTCCAACCTCTTTGATGACCTCTACTGGAATTGTCGTGGGAGTGCAGGGATGGCTCAGTGGTGAGACCACTCACTTTCCACCAATGTGGCTCGGGTTCGATTCCCGGACTCGGCGTCATATGTGGGTTGAGTTTGTTGTTTCTCTACTCTGCACCGAGAGTCTTTTTTTCCAGCTACTCCGGCTTTCCCCTCTCCTAAACGACATTTGACTCGATTTGCGTTAATTGTTAATTTCACTTTACAGTGTCCAGAATTAGTGCGCCAGCGCTAGAACGAATAGACACTTAAATAAAGTCCTTTTACTTTACTTTCCTTGTCGTCCACCTATGCTGCTTTCACTGGTTCAATTAACTCACAGCTGTGTTTACTTCTTCCCGAAGGATGTGGCTATCGTCTGTGTTAGATGGTAGTAGAACCTTCAATACGACTGAATCTCGCGTGGTTTGCGCTGTGATTGTACTGGTCTTAGATGCATTGTATTGTTTGTTTTATTGCTTTATATAGTTTCCATAAACCCACAAACAGGTTTAGATACAGTCAGACTACATGTACACGCAAATAGCCGAGCTAGTCTTGGAAGGTAGTGTATTCTATCTATCTTCTTAGATTGTGCTATCTTCTTTCACGCAGTTTCCACCTTAAGCTTTGTCCTAAATGGTGTTGAGTTGTCCTTAGTTTGCTTTGGTTAGATCTTTCACCAAAGGAGAATTTTTTCATATCTGTTTTTTTCTCTTAGATATTATCTTCATTGCTCTGGGAAATCTCTTCAATCCAAGATTGCTTGTCCCCTTTCATGCTTTCCTTGCTTCAGTGTTAATTGCTTACACTGTTGTGCTCCTTCTGTCTTCTCATTCTTATTTTTTTAACCAAGTTTTTAAGACGGGTCGATAATTCCAGAATATTTCGATCACTGCTGAGTTTAATGTGTCGTCAGTTGCCTTTGTCACGTTCGTCGGGAGTCATGAGAATTTTTGCCCCTAAAGGTTTCTGCAACCCCTTAAGGACTTAGCTTTTCGAGCTCAAATTTAATCCATGTGATACCCTGTTTGCTGATCTTCTTTAGACAGAATCCAGAGTTCATCAACACATGGTCATACATAGTCTCTTCCATTGTCAGCACCTGGAAACTGCTATTATTGGAGAAGTTTATACTGCAACATAAGTGCCATTTTACCATGATTGAACCGATCTTATTCCTGGTTTGGGTGCCGATCTCGGCTACCACAAATTGCTTTTTAGGATGCACTTCAATGTCTACCAGCTTAAAAATATTGTAGGATGGAAATTCCAGGACCCTTGAGCCTCTTTCTCCACCTTAACTACGCACAGCGAGGATGTCTCTCTTTAGGACACTCTCTAACACCTGCACTACTTGGCTGTTAAAGTGAAATGTTGGGGCCTACGCCTGAACAATAGTGGAGGAGTTGCTCTCAAACAGACGGTTATGAGCTGACAATCTGCGAGCATTACGAAACTCGCGTTTTAAGTCTAAGCACCCATTCCAAATAGCGCTGATAAACAGCATTTAAGTATAAGCACCCTTTAGAAGGGTCAGCAGTCAATAACTGTGTGACTCACATGTTGACTCGCATGGCTTGCTCGCTCATTGTCCTCACTCTTTTTTTTAACTATATGCAAATTTGCGCGCGGGTTTATGACGTAAAGGGTGGCGCAATGTTTTCTAAAAATAGATTTTTTGGCACAACACATGGGACCCCGGGCTTACGGTCTCCATCCCTGATAGGGAACTTAAGATTTAAGACGACGACGTTGACGACAACGCCACAAAACAATGATATCATTGGTTAAAAGAGCATTTATAATCGTGCTGCACGTGCGGGACGGATTTTAGCTCATATTTTTGCGGTTCTCTGCATGACGACGACGTGAAATCACCAAATTTGTAATGGTAATAGGACTAAGTGGAGTCCAATTTGGTCTGTAATCATACGAGTGATAAACAAAATCGGACGACCGCGTAGCCGGAGTCCGATTTGTTTAATCACGAGGAAACAGCCAGAGAGAAAATTTCACAGAAACCGCACTCCAGAAGATGAGAAAGACGGCAATGGAGAGATATGATACAAAACACTAACCAAATAAAGACAACGCCTGCTTGAAACTTTCTTGCATGCTCGAAAAAGTTTGAGACCCTTTGCATAAATGGCGCCCAAATTTGAATAACAATACTTGATACATCCTTAGCCTCGTGTTTATGTTTCAAGACAAAGGATTTATCTCATGAATGTGAGGCTTAGGATGTATCAGGTATCGTCATTCAAATTTGGGCGCCATTTATGCAAAGGGTCTTCCAAGTCCTTCACCGACAGATCACGCAAAATCGTGGCAAAATAAATTTTCCAAGAGTTTCGAAACATCACATCGATTTTACTCGTTTAGATCATTGGTGACCCCTATTTTTTAAAACATGAATCACTTGCTCTTCTAACAATCTACAAAATATGATGACATGAAAAAAATCACATCGTAAGAAGTTATCTTTTTTTTTTTTAATTTTTCTTTCCGTGTGTGTCCTGAGTTCTAGAACTGCTTACAACAGGTAGCTCTTACAAAAATGCTCGTTGAGGATTAACTCTACTGTTTACGACATCCCCAGTGGCAGGCAATTATCTAAAAAATCCACTCCTATATTTCTATGCACAGAAACATTCACTCTAACATATTATTTTTATAAATTTCAACGGATGAGTAGATGAGGCTACATCTCGTTATGATAACCTTTCTATCGAAATTAGGGCTTTTTTCCGTTGCCTTTTTCTCCGAAACAAAGTCGGTGACCCCTAATTTTTTTTCATTTTTGGAATAAGTAATTCATGACGTCACTTCAGGCGCGGTGTCTGACATTTGCAGAATGCAGACTGCCGACAAATTGCACTGATAAGCATTATCTAAGACTAAGCACCCATTTCTAATAGCGCTGATAAACATTACTTAAGTCTAAGAATCCGTTTTAAAACCGTTAGCTTTCAATAATTGTGATTTAGGGTTAGTCTGCAGTCTGCAAATGTCAGACACCGCTTCAGGTGAGAAATGAAACAAATTTCAATGTGGGAAGATTTTCGCGCGAACTTCCTTAAAGCATTGTAGAAACCATTTTAGAGAATTCTGACAAATGTTAAAACATTCGGTCGTTGGGTAGTGACATTCAATTAGTGACAAATTAAGCAAAAATTCAAAAGTGTGCTTTAATAATGGATTACTAAATCGGTCAGTGTAAAACGCAGACTGCAGACTGCAGACCAGGGGTAAAATGCAGACTGAGGTTATAACGTAATTGTTGAAAAAGCCCAAACCCCTTAGGGCCGATTTACACGATACGATTTTGTCGCATGCGACAAGCTCACGACAGGTCTACGACATGACTTACAAAACGTGTTTTAAAATGCTACGACATTTTTTCTGACGTACACAACAATCGTAAATCATGTCGTGGGCCTGTCGTAAGCCGTTGTCGCATGCGACAAAATCGTACCGTGTAAATCGGCCCTTAGAAATGCTAACCTTAGGCCTAACAAGGCCTAAAACAATATTTAGCCTTAACTGTTAGCATTTCTAATGGGTTTTGGGCTTTTTCAACAGTCAAATTATAACCTCAGTCTGCATTTTACCCCCGGTCTGTAACCTGCAGTCAGCAGTCTGCGTTTTACATTGACCGATTACTAAATTCTCTTTTGAAGTGCTTCAATGCGGATCGAATAATGATCTTTGTAGCGGCAGGCGCTTGGTCCAAGCGGTGAAATCAGGGTTAAATTACTGACTCAAGTATTCGAGTTTGGACGTTAATTATACTCAAGACGTAAACTGAAAAACAATCACAAATTACAAACTACAATCAGAAACGAAGGATTGATGCGATAAACAGAAAAGGATAATTCTGGGCCTATTATTGAAATCCATTGAGTCAATACATCATACAAAGTTCAATCTGGCTAATAATAATAGCGTTACTCAACAAAGCATTTAATTAAGAAAGCTATAAATGAATATGTCGATTGATTTAAACACTAAACAATAAGAGAATCAAGCCGTACAGCTGTACTTACTTAACTGTCCCGAGCTACCGGAGAAAGACGATTTCTAATTTGTTTGACTAGCGGCGCTTGCAGATGAAAAGGGTGTTCCGGTTGAGCAATGAAAAACTACACGTGTGTAAATTTTATTTCACTTAGCACTTACGTAAGCGGGCTAACGATAGAAATCGATTGAAATATAAGTAATTAACTGAGGAAAGAAATTAAGCTAAAAACAGGGATCCCACTGCCGACATTCACAATCATCCTAAGGTATTTTGACTAGAAAGTCGTGAAAAAGAGCAAGAGAAGTTGGATCGAATATTGTGGAAATTTAATTACTGTTACATGTTCAGTAAATATTTCCTGTTCAATGAATGTTTTTCAGTCGCATCTCAGCAACACAAAGAAGCTATTTGCATATATATAAACTCGCAAATTTTCGCGTAATGTTAGCCGCTTTCCTACGCAAACCTTACTGCTACTAATGACGCTACTTGATCTATTCATCTTCAATCATTGCTAACTCTGCTATTAAGTTGGTTGTGGGTCGAATTTCGATCAGTTGTCGAGATGTCTTTCTTTACCACTGTATTTTGCTTTGAGTTAGTGCTCTATGCGTTGTTCGTCAACCAACCAGTTGCTTTGTCGGGGAATACTACTGCCAAGCTAAAGACAGCTACTCAGCATTGTAACAACATTTACTTTTACGCTGGATCATCAAAAAAGATCGAAGCTATGCTGAAAGAAATAAAGAAGCACCTCACTCAAATACAAAGTGATATCGACACATTGAAAGGCGCTAACAACACTGTTAAAGGTATGGGTATAAAGCTTGCCAGGATCGAAAATCAGCTGTCTCTCGAAAATGCGCTGTATTGCATTTAAGCAAACGTTGATGCGCAAAAAACCGTAAAATTAGTGATGAGTTAATTAGTCACCGGGCGTTAGCCGCCGAGAACTATTCATAATCGCAGAAAGTAAAGCAAGCGGAGGAAATCGCGACCATGCGCAAGAGAAGGACAGTTAAGTTGCCTAAAAAACTTTTTTTTCGCAGACTCGAGCTTAATTGTAAGTCACAAGTAAAGAAACCGTTTGTCTTCCTCGTTTTCGGCCCATTTCAGTCCACAAGAAGATATTTCTTTTTCTTACAGTTTTAATAGAATTTTCAATGCCTTGTTAATTATTCAAACAGTCAGGAGGAACTGTGCTGAGCTGTACAAATCTGGTGAAAGGAGCAGTGGTGTTTACACAATTGATCCTGATGGTTCAGGGGCCTTTGATGTGTTTTGTGACCAGACAACAGCCGGTGGGGGGTGGACGGTGTTCCAAAAGAGACTGGACGGATCGGTTGACTTTTACCGCGGCTGGTCTGACTACAAACAAGGCTTTGGTAACCTACGTGGCGAGTATTGGCTGGGACTGGACAAGATCCATCGGCTGACCAAACTGGTGAAGAATACGCTTCGAGTTGATTTGCAAGACACAAAAGGCAAAACTGCCTATGCTGCCTATGACATGTTTGCAGTGACCAGCGAGAGGGCCAAATACCAGTTGAGCCTTGGAACTTACTCAGGTATGTCATTTTCCACGCGTCTATCATATACACAGCAATAACGTTCCATATAAAAGACAGACAACCAGAGCAGTCTAATTGACACTCTTCTCTTTAATTTTTAGTTAGTTCATTGCTGCGCTTGTGTAAAATAATTGAAGGGAGCAAGATCATCACATCACGGTTTGAAAGTAACTACTGAGAAAAATCCAGGCGTTAAAGGAAATTCACGACGACTCAATTTATTTACTGTGCTACACTTTCTGCACCCTACTAGCAGAGCCATTCTTTTGGTGTTTTCGAGAGAGAAGACTCTGCATGAATCGAATAAGATCTTTATTGAGCATGCGCTGCATGTTGCCAGGATAGAGTTTCGAACACAGGCCTAAGTGCTTCGCTTCGAGAAGATCTGGCCCCAACTTGATTTTTCATGGTACAGAGGGCTCAATTACCCCTATCGGTCTTATCACTTAACGGATGCTCCCATTGGAAAAACCATTTTGAAGAGAGAAAACAAGATTGACTAGTCCAGACGTTCGGGCTGCGGCGGCTTCAGAGATACGACACAATTGAGGCAGAGCTTCCTTTTCTAACCCTCAGTAAAGAAAAAGACAAGAGGGGGCTCTACTCGCAGGGTGCACTTTCTGCTCTGACAGTGAAATATCAAGCCATCAAGGAACTGGCTGATTTCGAATCAATTGAAATACGACTTACCAGTAATATCAAAAGATGTATGACGATTCCTTAGTACTGGTATAACAGTTAAAAGTACAACACTTTTATGTATTCTTCCGGATTCGCCAAACCTTGCAACGACTCTCGCATTCCATTTTGTTCCGACTTTGTTCAACTTCTTAAAAAGGAACTTATTATATAATGAGTTATAACAAAAACCCATGAGCTTGAAGGCAAAACTGCCTATGCAGCCTATGACATGTTTGCAGTGACCAGCGAGAAGGCCAAATACCAGTTGAACCTTGGAACTTACTCGGGTGTGTAATTTACCACACGAGTATCGGCACAATGAAGATTCTACGATATACACAGCAACACCTATCGCATTCCATTTTGTTCCGACTTCGTTCATCCTTTTAAAAGGAACTTATTCCAAGTTGAATAGGAAATTTCTAGAATCAAGTGATTCTGTTTAGAGCGGTTTTCAATTGAGTGTCGAAAGTAATTAGCAAATTGCTTTGGTTTAGAGCGATTTTGAAATGAGTGTCGTAAAACCAAAACCAAAGTAATTACTTTGGCCAATCAAAAAGGTCGGAGACAATCCAGTAAACCAATCAAAACTCGAAGTAATTACAAGTAGCCGACACAAAGCGCGGGAAAATGTGCACGCGCGAGCCACGATTGGTTTTGGTTTCACTTCTGATTTGTTGAAAAAATGGCGCGAGAACTTTGAACGAATCACTGAGTGAAGTAATCATAAACCAAAGTAATTCACTAATTACTTTCGACACTCAATTGAAAACCACTCTATGATTACTTCACTCAGTGATTGGTTCACCGTTCTGGGGCCACTTTTTCAACCAATCAGAAGTGAAACCAAAACCAATCGTGGCTCGCGCGTACACATTTTCGCGCGCTTTGAGTCGGCTGCGTGTAATTACTTCGAGTTTGATTGGTTTACTGGATTGTCTCCCTCCCTTTTGATTGGCCAAGGTAATTACTTTGGTTTTGGTTTTACGACACTCGATTGAAACTTGCTCTAGAAAATACCTCCTAATGAGAGCCGTGAGAAGGGGATTGATTGATTATCAGTTGTTACATGTACCTTTACAATATACTTTAAATGTTTTCAGGAACTGCTGGTGATTCGTTATCCAGACATCATAATGCTCCCTTTTCTACCAAGGACAAGGATAATGATAAGGCTTGGGGAAACTGTGCAGCGCTGTATAAAGGTGCTTGGTGGTATGACGCGTGTCACAGCTCAAACCTAAACGGTCGTTATCACCATGGCAAGCACTCTTCATATGCAGATGGAGTCAACTGGAAATCTTGGAAAGGATACTACTATTCCGCTAAAAGAGCTGAAATGAAGATCAGACCAGTTGGTTTCTAAAAGATTGAGACATTAGTCTCTGATTTTCTGGCACATGTGAAGCCATCATAAGTTTGTGATCTACTTGCTTGACAGAAATAAAAGTAAACAAAAAGTTGACATTGTTTGAGATCACTAAGTTTCAATCCCAAAAATAATCCCCTCTCAAAAAGGAGGCGCAAAGACCCAATGAAAATTCTCCCCTTTTTGCTCCCGTCAAGAGAATAAATCATTAACCCCTAGTTTAAGACCATGAATATTTTAACTGTCTTCACATTGCTATGCTTTACCGACAATTATAATAAATTCGAACGTCACCTAAGAGAGCACTGTTTCCGTGCTATATTTTTTCTTCCACTTTAATTATACCATATACCAGCACCATAAAAATGTGTTGGTAATCAACTGAAGGTAAAGCTTCCACTCTATATCTTTCTTTCATTGTATAAAGAAGAAACCTTTCCCTAGCCATTGTGCATTCATTTTGCCCATTAGTATCGGTACGGTCCTCAAGCTAGTTATATGCTTGGTGGTTCATGACTTAGTGTGCGCATATCTACTTTCACAATCCCTGAATAAAGTTTGGATATCATGAGAGAAGCACAACAGTTGATCAAACTACAACCCGAAACAACTCCAGTATATTTAACAATTAGACCCGTAGCCCGCAAGGGCTACGGGTCAATAGCCCAAGAGGCGAAGCCGAATGGGCTATTGACCCGTGGCCTTTAAGGGCGAAGAGTCTAATTGTTTTTGTATCACCCAACTAGTCGGACAGAAAAGGCAATAATAAAGTTAGCAAATGCAAGCTGAAGAAATACTTATTTGGGAATAAAAAGAAAGAAAGCGTCACACTTTTCGCTACTCGAGGATTATTACTAATAGTCCTCCAGTAGTGTAGCCAATCAAAATGCAGGATTTGCATTAGTTCACTAGTTGGGTGATACTAATGAGTAATAGAAGCAAAACACTGATATAAATTGTTAGGGTTATTTGCCACAGCATTTTTTGCAAGGAAGCAAAAGGTCTAAAACATTTTCATCTCATGTCAGAAACGTAGGAGCCTGGTTCGATGAAAGATTTTCTATGGAGACTCATATTACGAAGACTTGTGGCACAGCGTTTCATCACCTTCACAATAACCGGCGAATTAGGAAACATTCACAAGATACTGCAGAAACTCTTATTCATGCCTTCATGACCAGCAGAATCGATTATTGTATAAATAACCTCTTGTTTGGATTGCCTCGTACGGTTCCAAATATCTAAAACCCAAAGAGTGCAAAATGCCGCTGCACGTGCAGGGGTGGATTTAGGCGGAGGGTGCAGGGGGTGCGCACCACCCCCTCCCGAGAAGACCTGCGGCTTTCTAATACAACTGGAATTCTGCAAAAAAAATACATCACCAGTCAGCTACGTCATTCCCTAGTGGTGCACCCCCTCCTAACAAAAACCCTGGATCCACCACTGACGTGTCGTATTTATGAAATCAAAATATTGCCACATTACAGCTCTCTTAAAAGAGCTGCACTGACTGCCTGCCACCAACAGAATACAATTTAAGGTCATCCTAATTACTTTTAAAGCACTGCACGACATGGCACCTTCGTATATAGCTAGTCTCGTGCACATCAGACAGAAAACAAACACTCAATACAGTCTTCGGTCTAATAATGCAATATTGTTAACCCCACCATTGAAAAAATCTGCTGCGACAATGGGAGATAGATCGTTCACTATGGCAGCATCCAAATTATGGAACTCGCTCTTTTCGGAAATCAGAAGCATTCATAAGCTAGATAAAGTTAAACAACACTTAAAAACACATTTTTGTCGTTTAGCTTTTAAATAACATTTCTGACATATCATTTTAAATAACTATAGGGTTTTTAACAGAGTCTGATATTTAAATATACGGCATATATAATTATTTATTTTAGGAATAATTAATTGATTTAGCACTCGATTTTTAATGTAATCATGTATATGTTATAGTGTTTATTTGGTTTTGTTTGTTGTTTTGAGCATTTGATCTGTTTCCAGAAAGTCGTTAGTGTACGTTTTCCCATGAGAGGTCACATATTTCAACAACATAATCAAGTATACTGTGACGGTAGCAAAAATGGTTCTTATTTTCACCCCTCAAGTAATTCTGGTTGATGTCAGGAGTGGAGTAGACCATAAATTTATTATACATGTACACTGTAGATGGGGTAGTCCAAGCAATCAGGGTCAGTGCTTTCAACTTTCCCCTTTTCTGTGGTGGTGTTCATCTCAGAAGAACACCACACAGAGGAAAACACCACAAGCAAGGCTACATAAAGATAGGACTTTCCAAATCGTGCAAGTAAATTGAGGAAAACATCGCGTCTCTTCTCGGCCACAACATACTTGATTGTATCCTCCTGGTGGCTTCTCGACTTTTTCATACTGCAAATCTCACAACCTTTTTTAACAGCATTCTGCATAATTATTGCGCCATTAATAGACCATTTTCGAATTCTCACGGCTGGACTGGATCTAGCATGAAATGGAGGCTAATGCGGGGAAATCTTTTCTTATGCAAATTAATTGCCCGTGTTAGCCTCCATTTCATGCTAGATCCAGTCCAACCGTTAGAATACGAAACAGGCCTATTTGACTTGTGTTTACGTGGACAACACGCAAGTACTTTGCGTGTTCCATTCATGTTGGTTCTGGAGATTTATGAGCCTAACTCTGATTGGCTCAGAATTTTACACCACAGAAATCATTTAGCAGGTCGAGTAGGGGGAAAGAAATGACCGCCGCAAATACGTCTACCATTAGAAAAATTCCATAAAGATTTTCCTTCCATGTCCCTTAGCCTTTAAAAATCAGAATTTTCACTACTGGTGGGGTACAGAACTGCGCTTAGGTTAGTAAGGAGACTGGGGAAAGCAGAACTGTGACATCAAAACAAAAACGCAGAAAATTTTAGAAATCTTGTTCCTTTGTCTAATTTCATCATTGCAAACAAATACAATGCATTTCAGAAGTAGTTTCAGCAACTTCTGATTCTAAAAAAGGAAAATTCGAGTCCTGAAAAAATCTTGTTGTTGTTTTGACGTCACAGTTCTGCTATCCCCAGTCTCCTTACTAGCACGGTTTTCTACCACACCGGAAGTGAAAATTCTGACTTTTAAAAATCAGTATGGGATTTTTCAAATTATTTTTATCTCAGAAAACCATGATTTTTCGATTGAGTAAATAAAGAAAAATCTGTTGTATACACTTTAACCGTAAAGTACTGTACTTTCCTGCAGTGCTATTCAGCTTCCTGTAATAAATGGTGTCCACTGTTGATCAGTTGGATCTCTAACCTACTAGTTAAGAGTCTCTGGATGAAACTTAACAAGCCACATTACATGTATGACAATTCAAACAAGAGCTACATGTGCACTGTACATTAGAGTGACTGTAAACTTACTACTCTTTCCTAACCCTAACCTATTTGCCATCACGTTTTAATACTTAGATCCAATGAATACTACTTCGATTATGTTGCATTCTATGCTGCTTAAGGACAGTGTTGTCCTGTATTATCCTGTTGCTCTGACAGTTTGTGTTTGTTTTGTGCTGTTGCCTGTCTGAAAAGAGTTTAAAAGCTTTGAGACTAAGCTCTCTCTCAAAGCTCTTATTCCAAGACAGGCCTTACTTTTTAATAAACTATTAAAACCTGTCCTTAATTAAACCCGGGATTAATGCATAAAAGCAGTTATTCGAAGCCCCAATAAAATAACTTAAGACTTGCAAAAATCTTTAGATCGGTCCTTCGAGAAACTAGCAAATCAAATTAAAAGATTACCTTGGATATTGTCCTGTTACGGCAATCCTCTTCTTATCCGCCATACTGGATCACCCGGACAGCAGTGCATTATGGAGCTCTGCGATAAAAGTGATATTGGATGGAATACTAGGACGCTGGAACACGGATTTCATTTTAACAACTCCCAAAAGTGATTAAGACTATACCTTTAACGGGTAAATTTTTAAACTTAATCGAGATAACCCTTTGAACAACTGCTCCCAGGTAACAAAGAAGAGTTGCATTAAAAACCGGTATTCAGCATGGAAATTTTTTTTTCTTCAAAAACTGAACAGATTGTGCCATTTGATTGTAAAGTTGTTGCTTAAAAGTGTAAAACTTTTGACCTTAAAATCCTACTCGAACAAGTGACTTTCCAACTTCTGAAAATGAACTTTTCATGAAATTGACTTTACTGCATCGTCTCGTTTTCGATGTAAGATGTGTTTCTAGTTCATTTTTAAATGGCAAGTTCACATCTGTGAGCCAGTGACAAAGGCAGCGTTGGCTTGACAGTCATCAACAAAAACAACAGCATTATTGTAATAGTAGGCCCCCATCAGTTGCATGGGCGCTAATTTTATCCAACCTGCTTGCCAAATGCAGATTTGTATGGATTGCATGCATGCATGCATGCATGCAGTAGCCTCATCTGTTACCATGACTCACCAGTCTTGTCTGATCTGATCCACTTTTTGTAAACGTAATGAGTAAGTGAAGTGAAGTGAAGTGAAGAGAAGCTATTAGTCTCTCCCCTCGGGGCTTTTCGGGACTAATTTACAATGCTTTACGGGGGACTTTAGCCATACTGCTTATTACACAGTTTACAAATTATTTTAGGAAGTGAAAGATGCCCCCGCCCAAATAAGGTCAGACCACAACACCGGGGACTACGACCCCTACTCTTAACGAATAGTGAGTGGGTTCTTTAACGTCCCATACTATTTAATTTCCAACAAGGGTTATGAGACGGGACCTCCGGTTTATAGTTCTTATTCGAGGAGTCTTGAAATACTAACCATTTGCAGATATAAATTCAAAGGCAGCACACCTCCCGCATGACAGCCCGATGCTCAACAACTGAGCCACCGGTGTGCGGTACTGTTCAGGGTAATGTTCAGGCGTTCAATTTAATTGGCGAATTCCTTTCTTCTTCCTTCTTTCTCTCTTTTTTTCTTCCCTTCTCTCCCTCTATACGGTTCTCTATCCTTCTCTCTTTCTAATTTCCTTCGGCTATCTTTCTGCAAAACTGTCATCTGCAGAATGCATGTTGTTGCACACGATTTCAAAGGAGATGCTGGAAATGGATACTCCTGTATCTGACTCTGACTACTGACCTGAATCAGATCCGCTCTGCACTTGGGACTTTGATGGTATCCAATAACTGATATTTGGTACATGTAGGTCGGAAATGATTTCATACATCTTCATAGATCACTTTAAGGCTGCAAGCTACATTTTGTCAAAAATCTCTTTGAAATTCACAAATACATACTAAAGATTGGTTCATACCGCCGTTAAGGAAACTCTCCCACACAATTTCAAGAGATTGACTGTGATCTGCTCCGCGGCTCTGCGCCATTTCCCAAGGACTGCCTACTCTTCTGCACGTGATTTAGGTAAAAAGTCTGCCAGAAGGCCCAATTGGGCAGGCACTTATCTCCGGTTTCTGTAGCATGAAGCGACTCGGAGTATTTCTACTCCCCCCTGGATGGGATGCTAGTTCATCGCAGGGTTACCCCCTGCATTAAATTCGCCGGTACCCATTTATACACGTGGGTGGAGAGAGGCACCGTGAGAGTGAAGTGTCTTGCCCAAGAACACAACACAATGTCCCCGGCCAGGACCCGACCCGGACCACTCGATCCGAAGTCGAGCGCACTAGTCTATTCAACAAAATAGTTAACATGACTTCACTATCATGACTTGTTAGGCTGATGATGAGATAGTTCCTACATTAAGAAAACAGTAGGTGACAGAGCATTTCAAATAGCTGCTCCCCTTTTATAGAACAAGTTACCTAGGTCTGCACGGGAAGCAAGGACCTTAGAATCTTTTAAGACTATAATTAAAACATTTTTATACAAGGAATCATTTCAGTTATCTCAGTAATTTTCTTAAATCCATTATTATTTTAGAAGTTCGTCTACAGTGGTTATTATTCTATGTTAGATTTTTAAATGTAATTAGTTTGTTAGCTTTATTGAAAGATTTGTAAGATTTACATTAAGAGGTTTAAGTTTAGTCATTAAGTGATGTACTATTGTGATGCACTTTTGAATATTGTATAGAAAAGGCGCAATATAAGTAATGAGAAAATGAAAGTTTATCGTCAAATGTTTACGTCCAACACTTATCCTGAAATTTCACGGATCGTTGTAAGAAGCTGAACTGGCAGAAAAATATTCCAGAATATAATAATAATAATAATAATAATAATAATAATAATAATAATAATAATAATAATAATATTATTATTATTATAGTCTAGGCACAAAATGTATTTTATCTATTTTCTTAGATTGTCGTATCTCCTTTCTAGCAGTTTCCACGTTAAGCTTTGTCCTAAATGGTGTTGAGTTGTCCTTAGTTTGCTTTGGTTAGGAGAATTTTTGCATGTCTACGTTTTTCTCTTAGATATTGTCTTCATTGTTCTGGGAAATCTCTTCAATCCAAGATTACTTGTCCCCTTTCATGCTTTTCTTGCTTCAGTGTTAATTGCCTATACTGTTTTTCTCCTCCTGTCGTCTCATTCTTAAAGCCCTAGCGAACAGCCTCAACATTTGCTTCAACATCCTTTCGATTTTGTTGAATGGCAATGTTGAAAGCCTTTGCCACCCCCTTTCCACCGTGTTGAAACGTGTTGAAACGATGTTGAATCGATGTTGAAAGAGTTTAAAAGCCTTTAAACTTTGCTTCAACATTTCTTTTGCTGTCTGGAATGTTCGGAATGTTGAAGCGGAGTTGAAGTCATCTGCTCCGCTCTTTCAACATTGTTGAGCAAGCGCATGCGCAATTAAGAAAAGACGGTAGCAAAGCAAGACAATTTTGTGTGTGGCTGTAGTACGTCCGGGCGATAATATTTCGATCAGCTGATCCTACAATGGCAGAATATGACACGCCAGACGATTTTGAAGAAGAGATCAACATTGCAACAAGGAAAAGAAAAGCACCGGAGGCGGACGAAACAAAGAAACCAAAATGGAAGTCTGGCGAGATAGAAACGCTCATAGATGAGCTGGAAAAGCGAAGCTGTCTGAGCGACGTCTAACCAATTAACCAATTTTTTAAGACGGGTCGATGATTCCAGGATATTTCGATCACTGCTGAGTTTAATGTGTCGTCAGTTGCCGTTGTCACGTTCGTCGGGAGTCATGAGTATTTTTGCCTCTAAAGGTTTCTGCAACCCCTTAAGGACCTCTAGCTTTTCTTTCGAGCTCAAATTTAATCCATGTGATGTCCTGTTTGCTGATCTTCTTTAGTCAGAGTCCAGAGTTCATCAACACATGGTCATATATAGTCTCTTCCATTGTCAGCACCTGGAAGCTGCTATTCGTGGCGTAGTTTATACTGCAATATAAGCGCCGTTTTACCATGATTGAACCGATCTTATTCCTGGTTTGGGTGCCGATCTCGGCTACCACAAATTGCTTTAATATTTTAGGATGCACTTCAACGTCTATCAGCTTAAAAATATTGTAGGATGGAAATTCTGGGACCCTTGAGCCTCTTTCTTCACCTTAACTACGCACAGCGAGGATGTCTCTCTTTAGAACACTCTCTAACACCTGCACTACTTGGCTGTTTAAGTGAAATGTTGGGGCCTACGCCTGAATAACAGTGGAGGGGTTGCAGACGGTGATGAGCTTGCAAAAAATGGGCCGTTGTATGAGACGAAGCCAGAAGAAGAGGATAATCTGCGAGCATTACGAGACTCGCGTTTTAAGTCTAAGCATCCATTTCAAATAGCGCTGATAAACAGCATTTAAGTACAAGCACCCTTTAGAAGGGTCAGCAGTCAATAACTATTGGCTGGAGTATTTCGAAAATACCATGCTTTTGTGGTCCCCCTCCCCCATATTCAATGTTGGAATTCTTTATTCTTCAGGTAAAAAAAGTCACCATTTTCCCCCCTGGAAAATCCAACATTGAAAAGGAAGTTGGGTGGGGGGGGGGGGGGGGAGGTGGGGTATCTGTAAAATGAAGCTACCTTCCCAACACTTTTGTCCATGATTGCATGTATAAAAAACTACATCTTTGTAAGCCTACGAAATGTCATACGTACCCTGGCTTGCAAATGCAAAAAGTTGATTGGTGTTGTTTGAATCAAAATAAATAAATAAAAAGCACAGCGTTTGGAAAGTCCATAGAGCCCATTATTCTACAAACACACTCACACAAGATAAGTAAGGCACGCTTTGCGTGTTGCGCTTTGGGCAATCCGCGTTCAAAAACAAGCAAAGTTCAATTCCAAAGAAAAGAAAACAGATGTTTTAAAACCCGGTGATAAGATTTATGCAACTTTTCTCTTTCTCTAATATAGAAATAAAGATGAACCTTGCTTCCGAATGATCCAGCCGATCTCAACATACACCGTCCATACTCCAAGTCATCACTTCCGTGTTCCAACACACTCTTGTTCCCTTTGTTCCTTAAACGGAAAAAATGGTACTTCAAAATTGACAGCAAAGATAATGCCGCTTCTACTCTTTAAAGTTTGAAAGACATACAAATTCACCTTAAGACGGTCATCATAGTTGCATCATTTTCCAGATTTTCTGTGACCTCTTCATTGCCTCCTTCAGATAAATTCGCCCTCTAATGCGCCATGTTCTGTTTGGAAATAATTAACAAAGAAATATATAGAAAAATCTAATATGTGCACCAAAAGAAAATATCCGACTTTATTAAGCCCTGGCCAAACTATCGAACAAAGTTGGATTGAAGGCTCCAACATTGTTCGACAGTTTGGCCGCGCCCAGGTTGGAAGATGTTCGTCCAACATTTTTTGTTCGTTCAAATGTTGGATAGAGTTTGCTTTTGATCAAACATTACAACCAACAATTCTGTTTGACGCAGCAATATTGCAGTGTTTTGCCGCTCTTCCAACAAAATTGTGTCCTGAATCGAGTCACGTTCGCGCTGCTAGCCAATCACAAATCGCTATCTTATTTTCAAGCATCATTTGCAACAGAGATGGCGGACAAGGACCAAGGGGACGTCGTGGTTGTTAATGAACAGCCACAAACCTTGATCAGCGAATAGGAAGCAAGGCCATGTCTTAATCATTATCGCTGTTTGGAGGTGTCTGGTTCAATAGCGTTTAAAATTCCTCCAAATTGATCCGAGCTCATAATCATCATCTCCTAAGCGCGGATGTATCTTGCAAAGAACATACCCTTTTCTACACGTTCTCTTAACCATTCTTTGGTTTTGCCTTGTGTGAATATGTCCCTTTCGTCCTCAAACAACTCCAAGCTACTCCAGTAGCATAACGCTACGCCAAATTTTCAAATTTTGCGCCAACTTGAACTTGAATTCGTCAAGCAATGTTCAATAGTGTTTTGCCACTACCTCAACATTTACATCCAACAATGTTGCATGTGGGATCCAACTTTGTTCGATGATTTGGCCGGGGCTTTAGAGCGGTTTTCAGTTAAGTGTTGAAAGTAATTAGCTAATTTCTTTGGTTTATGATTACTTCACTCAGTGATTGGTTCAAAGTTCTCGCGCCATTTTGTCAACCAATCAGAAGTGAAACCAAAACCAAACGTGGCGAGCGCGTGCACAGTTCCCGCGCTTTGTGTCGGAAACGTATAATTAATTAGAGTTTTGATTGGTTTACTGGATTGTCTCCATCCTTTTTGATTGGCCGAAGTAATTACTTTGGTTTTGGTCTTACGACATTCGATTGAAACTCGCTCTATACGGCAAGCAATTCTCAAGCTAAATGGAGCACTCTGATTGCACTATTACCACGGAAACGGTGCATTTCTGTATTTTTTGTCTCTCCCGGGAAATTCAAGTGGAGCGAAAAACAAAAAGTTTTAAAAAGAGCAGAATTTGTTTATTTTTCATCACAACAGTACAATTACAGCAAGCGGACTTAGCGGTTATTTTCCAAAGGTCGCTGATGGAAGACAAAGAATTAATTAGGGGAATGTACTATTTATTTATCACCACACACAGTTGAAAGGCAAGAATTAATACCTCCTCCTTCCCGTCTTAAGCACGTTCTTCAGAACTGCTTTCAACTTTGCCCATCTCATGTGGCTGCAGTTTGTCTAGAAAAGAAAAACATCATTGATCATTAAAATGATTCTCTCAAAACCCTTGACGGAATCTCCCAGGGGCTCAAGAAATTCCGCGTCCTCACAATGAAAACCATTTGTTCTACACACAGTTGAAAAGTAAAGTAAAATGCATTCCTTCCTGCTAGAGGTCTCTTTTCTTTTACGTTCGCTGGGCTGACGAGTACAGGAAAAGAGACCTTTAACTCAATTTGATCCAACCGCTGTCCACGAGCTGAGACGGCATTGTTCAAAACGCACGACCCATGATATGTTTGCCGACTGTGACTTGAGCCCACTGTTTCCCGCGCATTCCTTAAGTGAGACCAAAAACAAAGTATGAGATGATGATTAGGTCGTTAAGTAACCGCCGCGCATGCTCAACACAGTGAGTTTCGACCATGGTTGAGGTCTCTTTTCGCGTACTTGTCAGACCAGCAAACGCAAAAGAAAAAGATCTCTTGTAGCAGGGAAGATATAGATAATATTCATAATTTAAAATTAATAATCTGTCATTTCTTTAGGTACTGGCTGAACTGATCAACTGCTAAAGTTAAGCTCCATTATTAAAGGACTGATCTTACTTTTCATTGCTTAAAATTACTGGCGTAATTTAAGTAATCCGACGCAAAATTTCCCATGCAGCACGGCGCATCTCTACCAAATTGAATTCTACATAAAATATGTGGAAATATTGGACGACGACCTTGATATGTATTCTTACATTATTATATATAGTACATATATATATATATATATAACTGCATAACTATATATATATATATATATATAAATACTTTAAGAGGAAAAAAGGACGCAACTACATTTCCCGACAAGCCTGTTTCGTGAATCGCTTCACTCTTCAGGGGTTCACTCTTTCAGGGGTTTCAGGGGTTTAAACCCCTGAAGAGTGAAGCGATTCACGAAACAGGCTTGTCGGGAAATGTAGTTGCGTCCTTTTTTCCTCTTAAAGTATTTATTCCGCTCTGCTTTAACGTATTGAGCACTGTTCCACGAGAAAATCGACTTACAAACTCCCTATATATATATATATATATATCTAATTTGTGATCCTTGACCAAACAGAATATTCTGATAAAATGCTTGGCCAGCTAGAAAGCCCACTCCATTATGAAACATTAGATTCGGATCCTAGCATCAACTCCGTTCACAGCATCAGTAAGTAGAGTATTAAGTGGCTACTCGAGGGACAAATCGATAAGGACATCGCTAACTGGGTTGTTAACAACAAACCTAAACCGGGCAAAGCCTTCGGCACAAGTAAGACACATAAAGAAAGGAATCCCTTACGGTTAATTACATCTTGATGCGGGACAGCTATTGAAAATCTTTCAGCTTTTACAGAATACTATCTCAAACCATTAGCTCAAAAGTTGCCCACTTTTGTCAAAGATACAACTCATTTATTGCAAAAAATCGAAGATCTAAATAAGGATGGGCCATTCCCCAAAGGTACTCTTCTCGTTTCTTGGGACGTTGTCTCGATGTTTTCAAACATCGATAACAACTTGGGAATTAAAGCTGTTACCGATGCTCTCAATTCGCGTGAAATTCAGGTCCCATCCAATCCATGTATTGTTGAAGCTGTCAAGATCTGTCTTGAACACAACAATTCCAACTTTCAGGGCAAACATTTCCTACAAATTCATGGAACTGCAATGGGCCCGAAAAATGCTTGTAGTTACGCTGATTTAGCAATGGGACTTATTGACCAAAAGGCTAAGTCCGGTACAATCAAACCCAGATTATGGTGGCGGTATAGAGACGACATTTTCGATCTATGGACGCAAGGTGCCACTAAACTTAATGATTTCACTGATTTCATTAATGCTTCATATCCCGCCATTAAATTTACTGTAGTATCATCTGAAACCTCTCTCAACGTCTTAGATCTCACACTTTCATTGGTTGACGGGTATATTCAAACGGATGTATATTCTAAACCTACTGACCATCATATGTACTTATTACGTAACAGTGCTCACCCAAGGCATTGCACTAAGGCAATCCCATTTGGAGTTGCCACCCGGATTCGCAGAAACTGTTCAACCATTGAAAAATTTGACCAACATAGTGATCAATACCAGACATATCTCGTTGAGAGAGGTTATAATCCAGCGGAAGTCAATAAGCAATTTTTAAGGGCAAAAGATCTACCCAGGGAGGACTTACTCGCCTCGAAACCGAAAGACAAAAAAATCGTCTTTCCTCTGGTAGTCGACTATAACCCTCATCTACCAAACATCAGCAAAATCATCAAATCATTTAGTCATGTTATTTATGAATCGCCATTGCTATCCCAGATTTTCCCAAAGGGGTCAATTATTCCTTCTTATCGAAGACCCAAAAACATAAAAGAGATTCTAGCAAGGCCTAAAAAAACCCATTACAGCAATAATACTCCCGTAGGATGTTTTAAATGTAAGAACAAATGTGATCTATGCAAACATTATCTTGTTGAAAATAAGATCTTTCACAGCGCCTGTACAGGCCGTTTTTATTCCATTAGACAGGATGTAAATTGTAGGTCGAAGAATGCCATTTATCAACGAAGATCTCAAGAGGCAAACACAAGCAGTTTTAAAACGGACAGGTCTAGATAACATCAGAGTACACTATATCAATGGCTCCTCATCATCAAGAATATTCACGCCGCCCAAAGAAAAACAATGCTGCCCAGATCCCTGTGATACGTGCGGCTCTTCAACAAGAACTAACCAATGCCTAACAAAAAACTGTGTATACAAAATCAAATGCTCGCACTGCGACACGGTTTATATCGGTGAAACAAGTAGAACTATCGGATCCAGAATAAAAGAACATATCAGAATGGTGAAACAGACGGTTTATTCACATTTGATCAACCATAACAAACCATTTATGCAAGATATCTCTTGGGGAATCCTCCACAGGAACATCCACGACATCCGCACGCGTAAAATTATTGAAGCGCTAGAAATCCGCAAGCATGAGAACGTTATGAATGGTTGCAATGGACGAGCTCTAAATCTAGATTAACACCATCAAATTAATGAGCTATTGTACTAAGTTTTTTACATAAACCAATCTTGTACTTATAATCTTCATTCACTGACGAAGCTCTAAACGGCGAAACGTTTGAAGTATTTAACCGATTAGAAACATATGTGCCTCAAGAAGTTATTTCCTTATTACATATATATATATGTACTATCTCGCCTTAGGACTAAATCTTTCATCAGTGAGGGCGTATTCATCTCTGATTATATTGTATAATAGTTTTACCAGGTTTAATTTGTACATATCCGATGGTGCATCCCATGATAGGTAAAGAAATATCCTCCCAGTCCTGCAGTGTAATGCACATCATGAGGACACTTTTAAATACCTCGATTGGGATCGAAATATATTTTTCAGCTGAATCGCTCAGCCTTCATCGCGCTGTTTAAAGCTTATTAATAATTCCCGAGCGAAACACCCGAGCAGATCACCGATAAAACGTCACGTGCACGAGCTTTTAAGACTGATAAAACACTCCTCATAACAACTCTTTATGTAAAGCATACTAAAGGGCATGCCATGGCATGGCATAGCTTGTTTTTCTTATATGCTAATATTTTCCCCCTCAGAATGAAATCCAGCGGGACGCGCTTTTTGTGGAATGTCTTTGAAGCCGTTCAATGAATTTGCAGGTCGTTTTTTTTCCGGTCTAAAACTACCCGGCTTGGCCTCGATAAAACACTCCTGGGAGTGGTTACACAACGCTAAGCTCTGTAACCACTCTTTCAAGTGTGGTTTTACACAGTTCTCTGAATGCAGTATCAGCCTTCAAGCACAGTCTTAAACGAGAACTTCTTAATCAAACACTCTCTTCGCACATCATGCACACGATGTTAGGAAGACTGGACTAATTGCAAGTTGTAACCATCAACAGATTTGTTCTATATTTTCTCGTTCCCAGGACCTTTCCCTTCGCTTTGGGCCCAAGGACCTTTCCCTTCGCTTTGGGATGGGTTCCGAAGCGAAGGGAAAGGTTCTGGGAACGTAGTTGCTTAATGTCCAGTAAGTCCTAGAAAAATAGTCGAGCATAATTGAAATAAGAATTTGAATACAAGAGATTTTTTTATGAGCAAGCTCTGAAACTGTAAACATATATCGCATATATATACAAAGAGAGAACCAGTTTAATAAAATGTTAAATAACTAAAGAATTGATTAAATTGAAATAAAACATTTTTGAATTACTACTAAAAGGTAATGTCACAAAATGACAATTCCCTCGTGAAGAGCGTTGTCAAGATAGAAACGAAACGATAGATAAAAGCAATGACCGCGTGACAAAATTCCTTTTAAGAAAAAGTTAAAACGATGCCAACGAAAAAAAAAAGTAAATTAATTTATTGATATATGAGAGTTTAGGACACATGGAAACTCACACATTTCTAGAAAGGAATGGATTCGCGATACTTTCATAAGCCCGTCAAAGTTACCAAATTAAAAGAGAAAGTTTTTCACTTTCATCCTCATGCCCCAATCCACTTTTCACTTTGGTGACAGTATGTCCGCATTAGAGAAAAGGAGTTTTTTGTGAAAAAATGGTGAGGACCTTCTACAGATTAAGTAAATATTAGTAGTAATTTAAATTTTAATTTAATTTAATTTTTTATTTAGACAAACGGGGGTTGAAAAAACATGCTACGAAGTGCCCTTAATTGAAACCCTTCTCATTGATGGTACTGAAATAAATTCAGTTTCAGCAGTGAAGCGCTTCCAGAATAGCCAAGTCAGGCCCGTGTTCAGATTTAAGTCGATCGTTCACCTTTGTGGAAGGTAAGAGCCTTAGAAATTTTCTTTTTTCTCATCTATACTTGACCTTAGGTTATGGTTAAAGCTGGTTAAAAGGACTTAATACTGTAAAAGATGACAAAAATGAAAAGAAAATGATCTTTGCTCTCAATTTATCGCACGTTGATAACCAAAGCTTACTGACCGAGGGTTGCAAAACTAAGCGAAAAGGGACAAAAATTTTCGCGCTAATTGTTTAACTTTTAATCGGCTTCCAGACATGATGTAGGTTAAAAACGAAAAGAGCTTACGATTTTTCGCGAAAAGAGACAGCATTTCTGCCATAAATGTAGGACTTCTCGCCAAAAGCATGGGAGCAGAAAATCAATCGACCCGTGGGATTTTAGATTCTCTCTTCCTAACTTTACCATAAGATAAATGTTTTTCATCGACCATTTATTTTGAGGAACTCGGCTAATAAAAGGAAGACCGCATTTCCAGACTGGTGAAGCAGCGCTGTGTAAGTGGTAACTGAGTGGGTTTTATAGGGCCGGTTACTCAGTGCCCAAAGAGCCCGTCTCTCCAATTGTCTTTGCATGGCCATTGTTCAGTTATAAATGACCGATCTAAAAGATGAGTTTTGAGTTCCGAGGTCGCCCTACCCCCCTCATCTGATCGCGAAACCACCAACTTAATGAATCTCTTTCCTTTTAAAAGTTTACTATAATTTCTACTCAGTTGATGTAAAATTTAATTTCTTCAGTACGCCCACGTTTCAAAGATAATACCAGATTTAATTCTTAAAAATACTTGGCATTAAAATAATAGCTAATTCAGTTGCACAATACGCTCGTATGTTAATTCATTACAATGAAGAATAGAAATCAATCTTGGATCATTGGACTAACTTCTCGGATAAAATCTGAGCGATTCTTTCGTATCCTTTGAAATCATCGGTTAAATACTTAACAAGACCATTCAAAAGAAAGCGGTTGAGTATCGAAGTTTCCAGCTTGTGGCACTCTTCACGTTGCAAGCTATTAGCTAGCTATTCTTAGTATACAAGCTGGTGACTTTGATGTTGTCCTCTTCAAGTATTGTTTTACTCAAAGCTAAGAGCTTGAAACTAATTCGAGAGAGTCGATATAAAAGTTGGGAAAAATAGTATTACTTGTTGTTCAAATACCTTCAGTGATTCCTTCATCGTAACGCATGTTGAAAATTTCACCTTGGATGTCACCACGGCCACGCCATTTTGACTTCTTCAATAAAATTCCTTGCTAACAGAAGAACGGCAACCTTGACTCAAAACGCCTTTGACAAATCCTTCCATAACACATTACTTAAATTTGGTTCTGTTTTTTTTCTGGACAAAGGGCAGAGAGTTTTAATTTTCATCGTTTCAGTTCGCCAGGATGTTTCTTGAGTTGGACCGTGGCAGAAGAAAAAACCCCGCATAATTAAGGCTCATTTAGAATTACGAACAAGAAGTGATTTTGAGAAGCATTTAGCTATAAAAAATTGCGATAAAACATTTCTTAAAATTACTTTATGATAAAAAAATTGCTAAAAAAGCGACGACGTTAGCTAAACGTCATTATCAAGTCAAAATATGTTAGTGAGTTTCCTTTTGAAAAAAATTAAGAAAGTGCCAGGGAAAATTTGATTGTCTAGTATTTGAAATGTTCATCAAGAATCTTAAGCCCAATTTAAATACCTAGACGCACACCATACCTGCGAAACGTTTTGTTTAATATTTTTAATTATTATTTACTTTTTTCTTTTCATTATTTTTTAAATTATTATTTACAGCTTTTAATCAGCTATTGTTTTTCTAGTGTTTATAGACCGAAACTCACTAACATATTTTGACTTGATATTGACGTTTAGCTAACGTCGAAATGTCGTCGCTTTTTAAGCAATTTTTTAATCTTAACTGATTTTAAGAAATGTTTTATCGCAATTTGTTATAGTTAAATCATTTAGAATTTAAACGAAAATGCTCCGGAATTCCAAAACCTACTTTATTTTCCTTCAAATATAAAATATTAATTGTTCTATATTAGAAACTGTGCTACAGTTTTAATGGCAAGCTCTTATGTGTGGTTCGAAACCTGGTCCTTTGAACAAGAAACTTCGCTCCAAAGTAAACGTTCAACGAATGAAATGATATATGAAAGGAATCATATCACGGAATCACGTTTACTTAAACGCAGATGGCATGCTGTAGTCTCTCTATCTCTCCCTGCTTTTTTGACTAGGGCAGGCATAATGCAGAATGGATTTTCTGCGAGAGGTTGCCATACTTGAAAAAAGTTTAGATCGATTTGTCGGGGGAAAAAGAACCATGATTTAGTTGCCCCGATTAGCGAGTCTTTTTTTAACCATTTCTGACTGAAAAAATCCCTACGTTCTTTGATATGCCAAGGATAATTGAGAATCTACGAAAACCAATCTCGTTTGGAAAGGTATTTGTTTTCTTTTCATTAAACCTCCTTATTGAAGGATCATCCTGCGAAAGGAAAACAGTAGGGAGGGGCCATTCAATTTAACAATTGACGGGAAAGGGATTTGGTCAATTACAAAAGAAAATTCCTGCACAAGTAAAATGAAGGGAAAATCATGCTCAGAAAAGAAAAACGAAAAGCGAAATTAATTAAAGCAAGCAGCTGTTACATTTGCTCTTAGGATTTGTGAAATACAAAAACCCTGTGGTTGTAATAAGAAAAAAATCCTTGCGAATTTCAACACCATCAAAAAGTCATATTCAGAAGGTCTCCCCCACTCCTGGCATTAAAAATTCAATTCGCTGTCTCCCTAGGGAGCTACTGGGCAAGGACAACGTCGGTCGGCGAGAAGCAGAGCGACCTAAAATTACGAGAATGGTGTCATTTGATTGCTTCCGTGAACGGGTGCATCGTCTTGAATGTTTCTATCTCGCCAGCGAAGCCGGGCAGAATCGATACGTGATGAATAGCCGTGTGCCTGACAATCCCTTCTTCGCATTTCAGAATTCACAAAGGCAGAAAATATCACGGAATCCTTTTCCAGCGAAACATTTTATTGAAACAAACAACATAAGATGCACTACAACGCCATCCGCGTTGCAATGACTTTCGACGCCATTGCTGGTTAACGAGATTAACAAACTCACGAGGCAAAATGTATATTTATATTTAATTAAGTTAGCACAACAGAAAGACGCTAACCTCATTTTGACACGAAAATGCTTTACTATTGCCATAAAAACTATCCAGTTAAGCACGCATATTATGAAACATGATGAATTCATAAAGGCCACCTTTTCCAGCGAACAATTTTTTGAAACAAACAACATATTTGCTATTAGACGCAAAAACCCCTTCGTATTTCATTACGTGCGTGAAGAGAAAATACTCAATCGTGTCAAATATGCGCAATATTACAACAAACTAAACTTCCAGGATCAAACCGTTTTCATGAAGTACCTTTTCCTTGAATAATGAAGCACAAAATAGACGACAAGCTTTCTTTCAAATAATTCTTGGCTGTCACATTTGCAATTATTTTTTTTACCTGTAGACTGTGCAGAGTTGATCACAGATCCACTTAAGGTGTTCGATTCGTTCTCTGTCTTTGTTGAACCCATAAGTTACCAGAGAATTTTCCATTTGGTTTCAGTGTTCTACATAAGAGCACACTTGGTAAAATATTTGAAATGCAGCTCACTTTCATTTCGGCTCGACGGGCGATAGATTGTTGTCGAAGTCCATTACTCGTCGCTTCTAAGATCCCACCGCCTCTCTTGTTCAATATCCAATTGACTTGCCATTATTGAGCTTCATAAGGGTATATTTTGTTCAAAGATCCACTAAAACGCCATTCCCGTTACATGACTTTCGACGCCATTGCAGGTTAAGTTTATCATTCTACTGTGTCCACCAGAGAAATCTACGCATTTCCACTACCCTCTCTATCCTAAGAAAATACGAGCAGATAGCTCTATGCACAAAGATACCACTTAGCAGGGGAGCGACAGGCAAGACTTTTACCGACACGGAAAAAAATAAAACGACGAAACGATACAGAGATTCCGACTGGGTTTGGCAACCCAGTAACAAATGGGAATGATAGCGAAATTCACATCTACATCTACATGTTCCAGCACTCGGCAAAGTCCCTTTTTTTGACTTGTGGCTGTTTCTGCTTAGGTGGCCTCATACTGAGTGTAAATTAAACTGCTTGAAATATGGCTTTGCACTGATTCGCCAAACCATTCAAGTCTAAATATTTCCTGAAGTTGTCCATGACTTAGACGACGCCCAGAAATGTGGTCGAAAAAGACTCAGTTGAATGGTTTGGCGAATCAGTGCTTCCCCATTTTGAATAGGGTCGCCTTCTTTATTTTTCTATAAAACAATAAACTGAAGAACTTTGAAAGCATTGAGAGCTATATCATCAATTAAAACTGACATTTTTTCTGCTTCGCCTAATTTTGAATGGGTTTGTGTTTCTCAAAATCTATCCTAAAAATAGGGTCGCCTTTGTGTTTTAATTTTAATTAAGGCAATGCGCGTCATAAAATTAATTTGTTTTTAACCAAAATTTCCCAATAAATAGAGATCGCCTTCTTGGTTTTTTCGTAGTTTTACAGAGCTGCTTGCTGCGACTACACTGGTAAACACTGACTGAAGAGCCGCTTCTAAGACACTGTTGGTAAGTGATGCTTGTGTTTGAAGTTAAGTATAAGTAGATACAAACATGTTCAGAGAGATTTAACATAGATGCGTACAAGGTTATGCAGGAACTGATACAACGTGGAGAACAGTAGCTCAGTTTTCTGTATTTTGTCTTTTCAACTGTCGCTTAACAATGTTTGTTACCAAGGTTGAACGAAATCGTTTTTGAAGCTACTTCTGGCCGGAAGTTTGGTAAACATCTTGTTGCTGGAAATGAATGCTCTGTTATTTTTATTGTTTCCTAGGTTGAACATGGACCGTCTTAGTTTCGTTTTCTCGTTGCTGTTAATCGTTTCGGTTACTGCTACTCTTGGATCTGTGATCAAGGCAAAGAATGCAAAGGGAGAGGTAAAACTACAAAGAAAAATGGACGTATGTTATTGTCTATGATCAAAATTTTTGCTTGTAGTATTCTGAGGTGTCTCTCTTGAAATTTCCATGGCATTTTTGGTCCTTTTTACACCATGCATGACCTTCGAATAGTAACATTAAAATGACAAAATATACAAGCGCATGAAATGCTTCAACAAATCAGTTTGTTATTTAGAATCTGGCATTTGGCCATGCTGAAACCGGCTTTGCGTAAACAATTTTGAGTGAGAAGTCAAATTGAATCGGCCACAATTTCTTTGAAATACTCAAGTTTACATGTTTGCATGTGAAAATTTTCAAGCCTTTTAAAGGTTGCCGGAAAAAAGGCTGCACATGGGTAAGACGAAGCCGGGTATTATTTTCCCTTTGCATAAATATAAATAAATAAATAACCTTTACTTACCCTCGGCAGTGTGACGCATAAATTTGAATAAAAAATACTTTATACATCCCTAGCCTAGTACTTATGTTTCCAAACAAAGGATTTTTCACGTGAATGTACATGTAAGACTTAGGATGTATAAGTATCGTTATTGAAATTTAGGAACCATTCATGAGTGCTTACATAAGAAGGTATTAAAAAAATGAGGTGACCTTTTTTTTGGCACATAGGAACTTGAGGCCTTTTCGAAGCGATCTCATGACGCTGAGGCAGAATTGAAGGGAGAGATGAGCTCGAGAGACGAAGACAGCGAAATGTCCAAGCTAGGTAAATTATATATAGTAGCTGTAATTAATATATGGACAAACACATGAAATGCATTTCATTAATAATTGTGCGCCGAATGTGGGTCAAAACTGAATGTCAGTTGGAGCATTTAATAATTAAAAAGTTGAGCTATTCTTACCAAGATGTCTGATTCGCGCAGTGAAAAGTGGTGATCAGGGACCCATTCTGTATACAACTGCTGTTAATCTATCAGAATCGGTCTGAAAAAGCTTAAAGCACATTTACAGAATAGTACAGACGAAAAAAGGTTAAAACTTTTCCAGAAGCTTAAGTTGCAACTCTAGCTAGGGTAGCCCTCTGAAGATAACAGTAAAGCAACGGTCTGCCCCCACACGTGAAAATCAGGAGCCGACGATAACTTAGGAGTAGTTTAAGACTGAAACTTTTATCACTAGGAGAATAACAAGTGAGAGTATTTGATCTGTGGATTTCTTCAAACCTTTACTAACCTCTTTTATGCTTCCCTGGGTATGCAACTCTTCTGATAAGGTTTGAACAAGATCTTGATTTCGGTTCTTAAAAACTGTGCAAAGGTTATGCTATGATGAGACTAACCAGTTTATTTAATTTACAACTTACAGTTGGTGTGCCAAGAGGCCTTCATGAACGCTCAGTCTACATTACCATTGAAAACCACAGTGGCTATCGCTGGAAGCATCCTTCTATCGATTTCCAGTCTGGCACTAATGATAATGACTTGCCCTCTAATATTCGGAAGGGTAAAAGTGAATTTTGTAAATGTAGAGGCGCGTTGGTATAGTAGTAATCACGCTTGAACTTTAGTATTGGTTGTTGTAAGATACTACGTAACACAATATGCCCAAAATGACCATTTCTCTTTGGTAGGCATACATCAAACGTTTTTCTGATAAAATTCTTGCTTGAATACTCCTGCACCTTTTCAAGTCAAATGAATGCTTGTTTTGTTACATTTCCCGAAAGATATTCCCGTTTATCAGAATTGAATAGTCTCTTGAAAAGAGCTGAGATTTTATGTTATATCCAGTAGTAAGGAAATCAAAACAGTCACTCAGTTCAGAGCGCAATTTTCTATTGTCTATTTATTCACTTATGCACTATCAATTTAATTTTCGTAGAGGTTTTGGAATAATACCACTATTCATAATTACTGTAGCATTCTTTTTTACCATCTCGACGTAAAGGTACAAAATTGTAAGTTCTTAACATGTTTTCTAAACTCACAGGTTGTGTCGCGCTTTTGAAATGTTTAACGTCTATTCTGATATTACGGAATTTCAAACATGAGTATTGAAGCATCGGCAACTAAGTGTGTATGTATCTGAAGTAGGAGGAGGAAAGCAAACCTAAATATAATCCTTCAATGGACTTACGGAAGATGTGAACGAATGTCTTCCTTGGAACTGTATTTCCTTTATAGTCTAAACTTTTCTGTAAGGGAACGGTCTGCTTGTCAAAAGAGCATTCTTTGTGCCTAAAGTGAAAGGTTTTTTCCTACAGGTGAAGACATGCGGAACTTTGAAGTTCGTAACGATGATGGAGCCACTACTGGGACCTCTGGAGTCTTCGCCTACCGCATTCCACGCCTCGACAAGGCACTTGCTGTGATGTGGATGTCTGTTCCTGGGGAGGGATATGCGTGGAATGTGAAGCTGTACGACGGACGCAAGACGGCCGACTCTACTATGTACCATGAGCTGCACGAACACCCCTTCGGTCCAGATGTTAAGGGTACGAAAAACCTCGGTTCTGGACTAAATTGTGAGGGCTTTATGACCAGCTCTTTTAGAGCTACGTTGGTTATTACTGTTGCCAATGGACGTTATTGAAGGCCATGTAAACCAGTATGCTTGCATAACTAGCTCGTAAAACCGATTTTAAGGATCGCCTAACAGGCCAGTGTGCTGTGTAGTAAGTTTAGTGAGAGGCTTAGAGTATGGAAATGAAATCCTAAAGTACAATAAAGCAAACAAACTATTACTGCGCAGTGTGCTGTGTACTGATTTGTCATAGTAAATAAGGAACTGTATTGTGTTTATTTCATGATAAGTCTATTATCATCTTTAACCTGCTTATATTATTCCTTCATGCAAAAATGATTACTATAAAAAGTTGCAAAACAAATATTAATTATAAGATAAATCTGCATTATACAATACATAGTTTTCTTCAAAAACAAGTATTATATCCATAGATATGATATGACATAAAATAAGTCGTGATAATGACTTCATGGCTGGTATTTTACACTGCACTAGCATAAATTAACTGAAATATCATGTTTATCTTGTGTGATATTAGGTAGTTTATTACACCGCAAATCAAGCACGACTTGATGGAGACAAGAAATACGAGTTACATACAATTGTTGTCAAAATACCTGTTAAGCATTCGTTGTAAAACACCATGAAATTTTCTTCCTCGATCGAGTGTCCTGCACGCCATTTTGTAATCATCAGCTAAACCCTTTGATAACATGATATAGACGGAACCTCGACCATAACGTTTTTGACAAGACCTCCATTAAACATCTCTCCAACATGGGAATCATTTCTTCAGGAAAAAAAAGCCTCGAAAATGGGGTAAATCTCGAAAATTGTGTTTCGCCTTAGCGTTTCTTGAGTTTGAACATGGCAGGAAAAAAACTGCATAATTTAGAATTAATTAGCAATTCAATTTTACAGCCAGAATACGAATTCCTCCGGCATGTTGTTTCTTTTCAAATGTAAATTTGAAGCCATTTGGAAGAGAAAGTACGTTTTTACCTTATCCAATGAACACAGACAATAAGAGATCGTCCTTCTAATAAGACACGGAAGAAATATTTTTCTCCTCGTGGCCCCCTTGTGTAGCAAGCTAATTATGTATTATTACCACTTATGCCATCGAACGATGCCATGAACGATCTTCCTGTATTTCATCTTTTAACCTAAAAACTACGAATCACTTTGAGAGATTTATGGATGACACCTTGCGTATCCAGCAACATGGCAGCTGGAGAAAATGTTATCGTGAACAAAGTGTAGTTCGCACCCTTCACCTTCAGTGTTACCTCTTCCCATTTCCTTCTTTTCATGCATTCTTTCTCCCCTTAAAGTTTGACGCATGCGCAGTGCGTTAAATTGCTCATGCAAAGCTTAAATTTCACTCCAAAATTTGGTTTCGGATCAAAAGCATCGTGACCAGTAAAAGAAATTACTATAATATTGTTATTTCCAGAAAGAGCGCTGCAACGACTGATATAACAACAGTGTAGACATGTTTTCACTCACGTGATCAACGGCCATATTGATTTACTGAAATGAAAGAAAGAATTTGCATAACCAAAGAATTCAATTGAAGTAGGGTTATATTGGTATTGACCTCTTTAGCTTGTACGTCTTGTATTCCCATTTCTGGATTGTAAACCTGGCCCCAAAACCACTCGTTCACACCTCCATCTTTTTATTATTTTCCGCCGCTTACAAAACCGCCGACAGCTTTTTAAAGCAGACTACTACCGTGTGACTGACTCCTGCCCACACCACGCCGCAGAGTCTCCCAAATTGGACATTCAATGTTGAATGAAGTGAGAGCGGAGGTTTTAATTGCCCATGTTGTTGTACAATAGTACTTTATTTTAGATAATTTCACGAAAATTGCGTGCGTGTCCCAATTAATTCGTCAATAAATTTATAATTCCTCCTAATTTGAAATAAACATATATGCATGTTTTCTTTCGTAATCAGTGCATCCCCGTTGTCCTTACTAGAACCGAGAGGACTAGTGTACTGGTGTGAATGGTGCGCCAAAATGGCATTGTTTTTTTCTTTTCGAAATCAGAACCCACGTTTCATCAAGTACCTTAAGCGATATGCGGATCTAGCTAAGGTTAGGTTTTTTGAGATAGGCCCCTTCATAGCCATGAAATGATCGGTGAGACAAACCATGGTCTACAACAGAGAATGCGCTCTAGTAATGAAAATGGGCCCTTCCGCCGGAAGCCTTCTCCTCTCCCCTGTCCCTCACCTCACAGGTGTTCTATGGCCTTTCAGGGGTAGGATGAGAAATGACCCCGATATTGGTCGGTCAATTCTTGATTGGCTATCGTCTTATGCGCCGATCAAATCGAAACTTCAACCCCACCCCCCCCCCCCCCCCCTCCCCTTCCCTGGGCAAACCCCGGCAATCTGACTGCCTTCTGTGCCCGGGGAGTGGAGAATTTGACCTTTGCCTGCGTGGGGTGGGGAAAATTGAACCGGAAGAATCAGGTTTGAAGTGAGTTTTTTTGGGGCGACGAAGTCGTTAAGAGCCAAAAAACACGTGTTTCAACGAGATGGAAGAGTTTAAAGGAAGAGATACAGCATCTGTGAGTTGGGAACAGACAGACAAATCCGACGACAGGGTAGGGCATTTGAACACTATTTTGGCCCGAGGTGGGGGGGGGGGGGGGGCTGAAGTTTCGAGTTGATCGGTGCATTACTCTAAAGCGAATTTAAAGCCCTTAGGATGAATTTGATGGAACATTCATTCCGTTCAAAATGCGTGTAACTTGAACTTGTTTAGTCTGACAGATGAGTTAGTACTCAACAAAATACATAAACTAATGTTATTACAATAAACGAAATTTATTTTGATGCACTCAATCTTTATAAAGTTTTCATTCAAGAAAACGTTTCGCTGACACAACATACACTTGACTAAAGAAATTAAAAGTTCACTTGCACAATTTCTTTTTTTGCAAATTGACTTTAGCTTGTTGACACCAAACGAGTTAATTCTTACAATAATATTTTTGAGCAAAATCGAAGAAAGGTGAAAGATTTATGTTCCACTTTTTAGAAACCCATTCATGGATAAAAAGTTTGACTGTTATCGATAGATTGTTCGATTTAGTTCAATGACTAATCAAGTCTAAAAAACACAGTAACCAAAAAATACGAGAGTAAGCTACATTTTTTCTCGTTCCCCTCAGCATTGCTGACGTGCGAACGATTTCTTCTCGGTTTTGTTTTCGGTAAAATATCCTCGTATTCTGATGGCTATCCCAGGATTCCGTGAAGACTTGCTTCCATTAGCGTTCTTTTTAGGAATTCTAGGGACAAACAAAATAGGATTTGTATTGAACACTTCCATGCGGGAAAACAAAGTCACTTCCACTATAGGTTGAATGATATCAGATCAAGATTTCTAGAACAATTTAAAGAGATAAAAATTCAAAAAGAGAAGAGAATAAATATAGCTCACTCAGTACGAACAATGACTGGTTATCCGGTAATAATTATCGAACTCCAGTGATCCCGAACTGACTTCAGTGGCTCAGGTCTCGGATGTCGTCATTCGGATATTCACAAGTTGACATCGTCACTTCATCATCTTTTTGTGCTATATTATCTCACTTCGCGGCTCAGTAAATATCCACCTCCACTTCGGTAAATAGTTGCTAATTATTCTCGCCACCAGTTTGCTTAACAATGTATTGAAATTGTGAGAAGAAAATATACTCTTGGGAGTGAAAGGGTCAGATAAAGGACACTGGAGGGCACTGAAAAACGACAAGTTTATGCGCATGCGTACGTTGCTCGCGCATGCGTCGTCATTGAAAACCAACCTTAAAATAGTTGCCTTTTAGTCAATGAAACAAAATGAAAGGGTCAGTCAGATAAAGGGCACTGGAGGGCACTGAAAAACGACAAGTTTATGCGCATGCGTAAATTGCTCACGCATGCGTCGTCATCGAAAAACAACCTTAAAATAGTTGCCTTTTAGTCAGTGAAACAAAATGAAAACTGACAACAGAAATAACTACGAAGATGTTGAATTAGTATGTAGGCAGTTGGTGAGCTCGTTGCTTTAGGTAAATGTGATTATCACCTGACCGTGCCCGACCGTATTGAAACAACACTCATTTATTTGATTTTTGCCAGCGTTGTAAGATCCTCCCCCACCCCCACAGGAATCGGCTCTTCCTTTCCCGCTACCTCCTCCAGAGTAACCTCCACCACCTCCTCCCCCACCCCCTGCAGCTCCACTAGCCCCAGCGCCCCCTCCAAATCCCCCAGTAGCGTTATTTCTTAAGGCTCGTCCACCCACTCCTCCCTGAAGAAATCCTTTGCCACCTTCTCCGCCACGTCCAGATGTACCGTTAAAATCCTTCGAACTTCTTCCACTGGAATAAAATCCGCCGCCACCGCCACCTACATGACAAATCGAAATTATACCTGGGGTCTTATAGAATCTATCAAGGATGTCTTTCTCTGGTAGCTAGTTTCCCTCATAAGTAATCTGCGTAGCTGACGAGACATTTGATCGCGGGATTATTTAAACACAGTTTACGTGCTTTGAATTTCCCGGGCTATGACGTCACGATGGCCAAATATCACCCCCCTCCAGGCAATCTTCTGGAACCCAGGCCTAAGTTGATCCTTCCTGCTCCCTCCTGTTTAAAGATCCATTTCCACCCTGAATGCATCGCCCACCCACCGCATGATTTCGTGTATCACGATTTTACAAACTCTCAGAAAGGTTTTCAGAATCTTCTTCGACCAAAGCTATTCGTCAATAAATCTTTCAGATCTTGATTTGAATGCGCTCTCCATTTATCATTTAATAATTTTATTGTAATATTTTATGCCTATATTTGTTTAAAATATTTTGATTTGAAGTCGAATAGTATCGAATAACATGACGGATTGCTGTAGCGAACCGTTTTCCTAGCGCTCCACAAAGACAACAACCTCTGCCACTCTTTTGAGCCCAAGCATCTTTACAAGAACATTTTGCTTCTGCGTCCCAGGTATCTTAACAAATCGAAACTGACAAAGTAAAAGTAAGTTTAAGTAAGCCCTGCAGTTTCAGCACTGAAACAATGTCACCTAGCTCGTTAGCTTCAGAATTGTCCTATTCCTCTTGCGTAATAGCCGCACCGTAAAAATTCCGCTCCGGTGATCCTCCAATGTCTAAATCAGTCGACTCCATGAAGATAAAAGGTAATTGTTAGTGGTTTCACTTGTTAAAATCACACGGTAAACCACGCGACGATCAGGCTAATGGTGATGTTTCTTGTTTTCAACAGCACGAACTGGCGTGACAGAAATAGTTGGCCAATCGGAATACGCTATTCGACAATAGCGCAAGGAAACGATTGCGTTGCATCTAGGGTGGAAATGGGCCTTTAAACACGTTCGAGTAAATCAATATACCCTTTGCATAAATGGCGCCCAAATTTGAGTGACAATACTTTATAAATCCTTAATTAACTGAAGAGAGTGTAGTGTAACGTGAAGTGCTAGATTTCTATCCCATATGAACCATGTAAGCGTTAGCCCTACTGATGGAACTGGGCCCACACAAGGACAGAGAAAAACTCTGACCAGGATGATCAGCCTCGTGTTTATGTTTCAAGACAAAGGATTTTTCTCATGAATGTGAGGCCAAGGATGTATCAAGTATTGTTATTCAAATTTGGCCGCCATTTATGCAAATGGTCTGCGGTTTACGCTGCTGTACTTTGGACGCGATGGTCGACGCGACGGGGAGCAGCTAACTACTCGTCACCATGCCACTCGCGGTCAAAGAGCAACCATCGATTTACTCTCGCGTGTTTAAATAATGTCCAGATAAAACATCCTGCCAGCTACGCAGGGTGCGAATAAGCGTTTCGAATTTGAAAAAAATATCATGTATTCATTTTTTGCTTATTTCGCAACAGTAAATAGAATCGGTATACAATCGTACAAAATTAGTCCTCATGGAAGAAAATTACAACTTGAAAATTTTGACGTAATAAAGCATCTTTGATATGGGAGCCTAAAAGGATTATCCTCGCTGCTCTCTTATATATCTCGGCCTCATCTCCCTCACAGCTGTCTTTAGTGTCGTCGCGCAACGCCCGTCCTTGTTTGTGGGGAAGAGCGTTGTGTGTCTACTGACAATGAGATCTATCTATCTAGCTGTAGCTAGCTATCTATCCGTCTATCGATCTAGCTAGGGACGAAATAAGCCAGCGCCTTGATTAAATTTAGAAATCAAGAAACAAATGTTTCCCAGGGACTAGATTGGGCAGCTTATAAACATGCAAAAAATTTCGGTCAAGTGTACCATTAGGCGAGCAAAATCAAAATACTATTGCGTTGAACTTGATGAGAATATCGGTGACCCAAAGACCACTTGGAAAGTGTTAAATTACTTGATTGGGATATTTAACGTGTAACTACGTAACTAGAGTTAGTTTTCTTTTTCTCATTGTATCACGTAGACATAGATTGAGTTTTATTAAGAAATAATTGCAGTAAAAACTGAATTGCGTCTCTTTACAATTATAACGAAATATGCAACTACAAATCAAAATTACTTAAATGTCAAGTGTTCACGGTTCAACTGTCCTTACTGTAATAAAAATGTTTCTTGGTCAATAAAGTGCTTCTTTCGAGCTCTTGATAATGAAAGATTTCCCAAATCTTTGGGTGTTAACAATCGGCTGTGCAGACCTCCTCTGCTTCCTTAACTCATATGAACTATTACTTGAGGGAGGTAGGAGGCTAAAAATCTCGCAAGAAGTATTGCTTATAATACACTGAAATAGCTGGTCTGTTAAGCTCTCCTGGTGGGCCCTGATGGGTTCCAACCCGGTAAGCTGAAGTGCGTCTGAGTAATGCACCCTGGGAAAAATACATGAGAGGCCCCCTTTACAATCTTTCTAGCTCGACTTGAAGGTACTTAGGTAATGCGAGGTGGAAGATAGGACAAGACTAACGAAGACCTAATACACGCGCAATAATAGGTTTTAAGATCTGCACGCTTTAGCTGTACGAGAAAATACTGTTTCAAGTGAAGCTATGATCCTCACAGTTATGAACGGCCACCGCGCACCGGTGGCTCAGTTGGTTGAGCACCGGGCTGCCATGCGGGAGGTCGTGAGTTCGAATCCGGCTGGACCAACACTCAGGGTTTTTAAATAACTGAGGAGAAAGTGCTGCCTTTGTAATTACATCCGCAAATGGTTAGACTTTCAAGTCTTCTCGGATAAGGACTATAAACCGTAGGCCCGGTCTCGCAAAAATCTTCCATGTTCGGCATTAGTTCCCTGTTGGACATTACAGAACCCACAAACTATTCGAGAAGAGTAGGGGATGAAGTTCCCGGTGTTGTGGCTGTCCTCTGTGTGTATATGGGTGGGTGGGTATAGCAGGTCCACATCAGCTGAATAGCTGCCAAAACTTCAACCTGCTCAAACAAATAAACAACAAACAAACAAACGCAATTTTTGCAATTGCGTAAAGAAGCCTGAAAAATTCAGGACTTCAACGGGGTTTGTCGGAACCCGTGACCTCGCAATACCGGGCCGACGCTCTAACGAAGCCTCTGACGTTGGGAGCTGGTCATTTGTGGGTTCTAATGTTCCCGTGAGGAATGAATCAACGATGAAATGATATATGAAATGGATCATATATGAACTGCGGATATGAAATCAAGTGAAGCTATGATCCTCGTAGTTATGAAGGCAATTTTTGCGTACATCATTTCATCGTTGATTCATTCCTCACGCGAACATTAGAACCCACAAATGACCAGTGGCTTCATAGCTCAGTTGGTTAGAGCGTCGCACCGGTATCGCGAGGTCACGGGTTCAAAGCCCGTTGAAGTTCTGAATTTTTCAGGCTTTTTTACGCGATTGCAAAAATTGCGATCATAACTGCGAGGATCATAGCTTCACTTGATTTCATATCCGCAGTTCATATATGATCCATTTCATATATCATTTCATCGTTAAAATACAATTTCTTAGACGCTTTCTTAACAAGATTTTCGGTATGGTCATTCCACCGTAACGTATCATTTATTGTCAAGCCGAGTAACTTTGTGCTCTGTATGACTTTGATAGGACTTGCAGTCTATCCACACCCCAGGGAGCTGCGGACGGTGTGACATCAGCTATTGCCTCACTCAGAAAGGCAATCCTTTCCGAGTTTGACTCTTTGAGATCTTCCTGAAAGAAAGTAAATAGCCCAGTTGATCATAATATTGGGAATATTGACCTGCTTCAGTTTGTTGACCAACACCTTGTGATCTATATCTTTCGATAGTCAAAGAGAAGGACCCGCACAGAAGCACCACTACCGTCTGTCGCTTCGAGCCACTTGTGAATCATACTGATTAGTGTCAACACGGTTG
>NC_090873.1:6532792-6537792 GCF_036669935.1 Montipora foliosa | reverse complement strand
TTGTCAGCATCAGTCGCTATAGTGCCTTCATTAGACTGGACTTTACCTGAGCAGTTTCTTCCGTCTCCTCCATATCCTTTTTTGCAAGAGCAATTGTAAGATCCTATGGTATTCGTACAGGTGGCATTCACGTCGCACTCGTTTTCAGATGAACACTCGTCAATGTCTGAAACCAAATGAACATAACAAAGCGAACTCGAGGACTGCACTTTCAAACTCTTATTCCAAAAAAACAACATGGCGGCGACCAGGAAGTAGAGGTGCAAAAACACCACGTAACTAATGGGCACGCAAGGCGTGCAAAATAAAACTGTCAGTATCAGTCGCGATAACACCATTTGGACTTTCTTTACCTGAGCAGTTTCTTCCGTCTCCTCCGTATCCTTTTTTGCAAGAGCAATTGTAAGATCCTATGGTATTCGTGCATCTGGCGTTCACGTGACACTCGTTTTCAGACGAACACTCGTCAATGTCTGGAACAAGTTAAATATCGGAAGAATCGATAGTTGGTCATTCGAACTCTTTCAGTGAGAACGCGTTTTTCGATCTTTTCGATCGCGTTTCTCGAGCTTGCAACAAAATCTGTCTACTCCCAACCTCGCATCATTAACTTAATTGCCTTGAAAAATCCTATTACGATCCTATTTCTGAAAGAAGCCCTCAGTTGTCTGCCGGTTGCTGTAGATTAAATTCGCCTGATAGATAAATGTTCAAATACTGTCGCTTCGTTTCGGATTAGGTCGTCTGAAATCTGTACGTTTTGGACAAGCTTGGGTGAACGATTGAAATAGGATTAGAAGCTATCCGGCTATTCAACTTTAAAATGGCACGCCGTTCGATTCTTTGGCATCAGTCAAATTACGCTAGGGGCTACTTAGCTAAAACCAACTAACACAACATTTCGTAATTGTTAGAGGGGATCTTACCATTTTCGCAGTCTCGTCCGGTGAATCCCACTTTGCAGAAACACTTGTAGCTGTTCTCCTCGTACAGTGGCAGACACGTTCCATAGTTCGCACAAGGCCAACCGCTACATGGTGACTATAAAGATGTGAACCAGATTTATTTAGTATAAAATGCGATTTCTATGAGTGTGAGTAAGGGCCTTCCGGGGGGGGGGGGGGGTTCCCTGTTTACTTCAATCTGCTCGCTACTTAAAACTGTTTCACGTTCCCTTGTCCTCTCTTTCCCACTTGAAATCGGCCGTATTCCCTTGTTCCCCAAAACCCCTGGGAAACCCTCATGAGTTTGTCGCCTTCGTCCGCACTGCTAAGCAATGACTTTCTACGTACTTGACAACGCAGCGAAACCTTCATATTCCAATTCAAAAATTAAATTGACAAGTGATATTAAAAAGGTGGTCAAGATAATAAATCTGATATTAACGCTCACTGACGGATTGGCCTTTCAATATTTAATTTATTCCTTTCGTTTTTGCACAACCAAAATGACTTTGTTATATCTCGGCGACAAACGACGTCAGCGACAACCAGCCATGGTGGTGGTGGTGGTGATGTAAGAGCGTCTGCATAGCACTATCCGCATGTACGCAATGCACACCTATTTTCTAGTGTTCTGGGCCCGGTTGTTCGAAAGCAGATTAACTTAAACCAGGATTAGCGTAGACTTTTGTTTCATGTTTTCAACTTTTTGGTAAAAGTTTCTTTTGCTTATTTTTGTTTTTCAAGATTAATGTAAAGTTGTAACGAATATCAGCGTTGAACAGCATTTGGAAGTAGAGAAATAAACTCCTTGGTTAATTTTTAATCTGGGACTAGAGTTAATCGGTTTTTGAATAACCAAGAACCGGACCCAGGTTCACGATACTTCAGAGTCGCCACGTTTTTCACGCATATCGCATCCTATATACTCCATAAAATTTTGAATTTCTATGGTTTGTCTATATTATCGCGATAAAAAATAAATGAATGAATAAAAAAAGAACTGAAAAAGAGAAAAAAAAACACGCACTTTACGCCATAAAAGTCCAAGAAATTCCACATACCGCGATGCTGAAATGGTGAAAGGATTCGTTGGACATGAATTTGTCTGAGTTGTTGTACTTGTCCGAAGGGAGCAGTTCACAAAGCAGTTTACCGTTGATGTCCGGGTAAGCAGCCAGGTTGTATGAAAAACATGTCACAGTTTCCAAGCAGGCAAAGGAGCACTGGGGCATCCAGTCAACGTGACTATATCCAAGAATGGTGATATTCAAGTAGGAGAATTTGTCTTCTTTAAAGTTTACGAAACTGACACCAGTGTGTGGTTCACCGCGACTGAAAGCTTTGTCGACTTTTTTCTCTGCAAGAACAACTTTAACCAAAGTTTTAGGAAGATTTTAAGACTGAGAGTCCATTAAGAACGTCTTTATTTTGTTTTGTTTCTTTGTGTGAGTAAATAAAAAAAGGATAAAGGGTAAAGGGTGAATAAATAAATAAAGGTAAAAGAAATGTTTAACTGTAGTCTAACAGGACTATTAACATAGATAGTTAGGGGTGTTGAGCCTCATCATGTGGTTCACGGAAAATTCCGGACGCGCGTGTACGTCCGTGTGGACGCGTGTCCCCGAATATTCCTGGTTTCCGAAGTGTGGTTTTAAGTTAAGAACATTTTGAACTGTAGCCTGATGATTGTTCAAACATGAAAATTGAAGTCGCTACGCTGTGAAGATGTCTTTCTTTCATCGGTATTTGCTCTACTTCACTTATCGAGCACTCTGCAACTAACCGGAGCCCTCTACTTGCGTTTATAGTTCACCACTAAATTTTCTCCGAGTCTTATTGGTTTAAATTGATCACGTGACGCAATAGTGTTCGTTCGCGGACAGACACTAGGGAGCTTAAGATAAGGACGTTTTCGACGCGACGGCGACGTAAAGACCGATTAGGATTGGGGCGAGTTTAACTGCGCATGCGATTTCCAACATTCCCGCCGTCGCCCTCACGTCGGCGACGTCAGTTTGGGGATTTTGCCGTCGCAGTGAAAACGTGAGTATTTATACCGGTATTTCTTTCTTGTATTCTTCATTCCTTGCTTTTTTTTCAGTTTCTTTATTAGCACAACCCACCTGGGGATGTGCCAAGTAACTCTAGCGGCTTTTTGTGCTCTCTTCGCAGATAAAACTCAGGAAAATGACCGAAGACTCTGAAGCTAGTTCAGTGAAGACAAAACAATCTAAGTAAGTCTGTAAAGATAAATAAGCTGTTACGTTCAACGAATTCTTTCTTGTAAAACGATTATATATATAATATATTTTACTGACTCCAATACATTTTTTTATTTCTTAGTAACATATTGAATCCGAATTTTCTGAGGCGATAAAGAATTTTGGAGTTCTGGAGGCTGCTAAAAAGTGCAGAGATAAATATTTTGTTTTGAATTTTTTCACACTTAGCCAACAAATCCACTACATAGCTCATCGATATGTAAATGTGCTCTTAAGGCTTGTATAACCACACTTGGAAATATTTCTTCGATGAAGTGCTGTGAATCTAGAGCAATAATTTATGTGGATACGTACAGTGCGTATTAAACAGAACAATTTCATCCAGCAAATATTCAATAAATCAATACAAGGACTCAGTCTGGAAGAGGAAAACTACTGTTTCCACCGTTTTTTAAATAAAGTGCTAAAATAAACTTTAATTCCCTCTTTCAGCACAATGGAGTGGACAAATCAACATGATACATTATTCTTGAGAGAGGTCAGGGGATCAGATCTTTTTGAAACCAGAAAGGGGAGCCCGGAGAGAGGAAAATTGTGGGATGAGATTGCCACAAGACTCAATAACCTCACCCAATGCAAATTCAATGTGAACAAAATTCAAAGCAAAAAATAGGGAAGAAGAAAGAGCAAGTGGTATTAGTCCAGAAATACAAGAGATAGATACTCTGCTGGAGGAGCTGTGTGAAAAAGAGGAAGAAGCTAAAAATAAGCCTTCGACTGGCAACAAAAAGCAAAGCCTTCAGAAAGAGAAGGCAACTGCTGAAGAAATGCGGTACAAGGCAATGGAAACCATGGGAGAAACTCAAAAACGAGTGGAGAAAACAAATGGAGTGGTTCCAGCAAAGAAAAGCAGGAAAAGTACAGGAGATGCTATTGGATACTTGCAAAAGAAAGCAGAAGAAGAGATGGCATTAAAAAGAGAAGAAATTGAAATAAGAAAGCAGGAAGAGGCAAGAGGATCTCGTATATCAGAGCAGCAAACAAAAATGCAGCAAGATATGCTAAAGATTATTCAGCAACAACAAGAAGAACAGCATAGACAGCAGCAAAGAAACCAACAGCAAACACTACAGTTTATGCAGTCTATGTTAAACCAGCAGCAGCAGCAATCACAGGCTATGTTAGCTTTGATTGAGAGGTTGGCTCCCAAGGAAAAGCGTTAACATTTTTTTATTGCAACTTCTCTTTTTCAACTATGGCACCATTGTAATTTTTCTCTTGTTAGTGACATAATTTTGCATTCAACTGTTCTTTTAACTCCATTTCTGCTAGAGTGGTAGTTGATTGTTGAGTTATCATTATCATAATCACATTTTTTTTTAGTTTCATTGATCCAGTTTGAATTTAGCTGTATTATGCATGTGTCAATCAGGTGATTACCCTATCAGAATACAGGCTATGAAAATATGTCATATATTAAATTGAGTCAAATGATTATTGAAAGCCCTGACTACCTTGCAAAATATAAATTTGATTTGATTTTTTGAACTGACAAAAATTATTGTATTGTGAAAAGGTTTATTTCTTCAATACTTACATTTGTGTAAACAATGTATACCTTGTTAAACTTGATATTAGAGATGCCTCAACTTTGAAAGTACTTGCCTTTATCAGCATTAAACTGGGCCCAGTTGTTCAAATGGCGGAAAGTGCTCCTCCTCTAAAGAAATCGTTATAGTGATTTATGTGCTGGATAACACTATCTGACCTTTGAACAACTGAGCATTGAACTAAATGGCATGCCATTTGTCGTATAAGTGGATGCCATAGTAAC
>NC_090873.1:6522792-6527792 GCF_036669935.1 Montipora foliosa | reverse complement strand
TAGGTCTCTGCTTACGAGCCAGAAGGCTCATCAGGCTGGCAGTTATCTCCGGTTTCATTAGCATGAAGCGAACAGGAGTATTTCTACTCCCCCTGGATGGGATGCTAGTCCATCGCAGGGTTACCCCCAGCATTTCGCCAGTACCCATTTATGCACCTGGGTGGAGAGAGGCACCGTGAGTGTAAAGTGTCTTGCCCAAGAACACAACACAATGTCCTCGGCCGGGCCCCGAAACCGGACCACTCGATCCGGAGTCGAGCACACTAACCAAGAGGCCTCCCACAATTTCCTATGGGTAGTGCTTATTAATACAGGGATATTTTTACGCAGTATAAAGCCATGCGGAGAAAGCAGAATATTTTATCCGTCTTCTTAAGACGGATAAAGCGTGTAGGACGAATTTAATTTAAGGACGGTACCTACTATTGTTATTGCGCGTACGTTCTGCGCTTCTCGAGATACTCTGGTTTCCTATCGGTGATGCTTACCAAGACAACGATAATTTTGCGCGGTTTAAAACTATCCGGAGAAAGTTGATCTTAGTAAGTACTCTAGGTATCCAAAAAGAAAATTGGGGTAACCACGCATTTTTCAGAGATAATTAAGCTTCAATTTGGAAAAGAACGCCTATACATTGCTCTGTATTTTAAAGCTTTTTACAAATATTGTTGATTAATTATCTTCAAAAAATGCGTGGTTACCCCCAATTTTCATTTTGGATTTCAATAACACTTGTTAAGATGTGCTTGTTAAGACGTGATTTTCGCAAACCGGGTCTTGCTGTGTAATACCTTGTTTACTTTCCAAAATGTTTCTTAGGTAATTGTGAATGATGGCACCCGTTTACCAAATGTTCATAAATATTTAATTCATCTTGGCAGTGAGACATTCCGTTTTTCCGCAAAACGGGTCTCACTGTATAACACCTTGTTTACTTTCCAAAATGTTTCTTAGGTAATTGTGAATGATGGCACCCGTTTACCAAATGTTCATAAATATTTAATTCATCTTGGCAGTGAGACATTCCTTTTTTTTCGAAAAACGGGTCTCACTGTATAACACCTTGTTTACTTTCCAAAATGTTTCTTAAGACCCGTTTACAAATGCGATTTTTGTCGCAGCCACTTCATGAAAATTTTGTCCCTGAATTGCAGACATATCCGGAAATAACGTTTTTTATTTTTAATTGTTAACCCATTGCCTCCCAGGGGTTCCCCAATGACGAGTAAAATGGTCTGACGTTAGACAGAGTAAAATACTACGTCTGGCCGGTTTAAGCCGGTTTGGGTGTCAAAAGGTTGGGGACATAATTTTTCAGTGAGTTATTAATGTACCTTTTTTTTATTATTATCAGTCGCCTTTACAGAGTTAATGTTTTTAAAAATTAGAAATATCACAGCAACTAGTAATGAAAAATAATTTCCGACTGGAAGAGGGTAAAATAAGCACACACTTCAGCTAAATAAGACTGAGATTCTTTGATCTGTTGAAGAACGGTCTGACTCGTAACTTGCTAAACTGTCTCCTGCCGTCTTAATCTTCGAACTGAAGTCTGTGAATAGTTACCTTTTCCAGTTTGTTGAAAATTCAAGAACTGTGGGAATATCTTTTCGGCAAAAACCCTCTCAAGAAGTCTCAAGAAGATACTTTAAGTTATCAAATCGAAGACGATCGCTAAGGCACGATGCACGTCACAGGGAAAATGATATTCTGTTTTCGAGACACTTTTTCTCGTAAATTAATAATCATTATCCAGTAGCATAATTCGTTAACCTCACTAATTTACATGTCAAAAAGTGTTCTCTGATTAAGAATTTAAAAACGTAAGCTTTCCGCTTCCAGACTAAAGCCTTTAAAAACTAAGATGTAAATGGAAATATATACAAAATGGAAGAGTGAAAAAATTGTAGAAACGGTAAAAGGGAAAATGCGCTAATCTAAAAGAAATTGTAATCTATCGAATACTATGAAAGGGAAATCGCCTGAAGTTAATCACGTCACTAACGCCCTTCTTGCCAACGACTATCCACCTGCCTTCCACGGAACTTATTCTTTCACCGGAAGAATTGGTGGGCATGTATTGTATGTATTGTATAGTATGTATTGTTTTTCAATCTGATTGAAAATAAATCCACCGCCATGGCCCGCCTTCCTCATGTTCGTGGTATCACAGAACCCCTCGCTCGTCTTCTTTTTAAAGAACGGAATTAACTTTGTTACTAGACCTCACAAGACCTTACAACAAGAATTCCCTTCCTCCAAGTTTAGGCCTCCTATGGAACTCAAACGAATGTGGTGTATAAAATCCCTGGCGCCGATTGTTCCTGGAGCTACATTGGTGAGACTGGAAGATGTTTTTCAACGACTCACAGAACCCAAATCAAACTTCATCTTACAGGTTAGCCTCGTTTAATTTTGGTATTTTATAGCATTTCATCAGTATCTATGTAATAACTAAGTAGAGCCACTTCTCTGTAAGTGAGTGGGTGATGTACCATTCATTCCCCATCATAAAGAAGCCCAATGTGAACGCTTTACAAGCTGTCGTATCGTATTGCTGTTGTCCATCTCGTTGATTTTGTGTGCTTTGCTGTTTTATATCCGTTTTCTATATTATTTTTGTAATATTCACAGTGATAAGATACTGGGAATATTGAGGTAATAAATAAATAAATAAATAAATAAATAATAAATAAATGAATATAAAGATTAATGAATATATAAATAAGTGTTATGTAGTATGGGGAAGTCAATCTTTGGAGTCTAGGAATGAAATCCTAAAGTACATTAAAGCAAATAAACTATTACTTCGCAGTGTGCTGTGTACTGATTTGTCATAGTAAATAAGGAACTGCATTGTGTTTATTAAATGATGAGTCTGTTATCATCTTTAACCTGCTTATATTATTCCTTAAAAAACGATTACAAAACAAATATTAATTATAAGATAAATCTGCATTATACAATACATACTTTGTAAAACGTAAACATTTCTTCAAAAGCAAGTATTATATCCAGAGATATGATATGACATTAAATAAGTCATGATAATGACTTGATGGCTGATATTTTACTCTGGCATAAATTAACTGGATATCACGTTTATCTTGTGTGTTATTAGGTAGTTTATTACACCGCAAATCAAACACTACTTGATGGAGACAAGACATATGAGTTACAGAGAACTATTGTCGACATACCTGTTAAGCATTCGTTGTATAACACCTTGAAGTTTTCTTCCTCGATCGAGTGTCCTGCACGCCATTTTGCAATCATCAGCTAAACCCTTTGATAACATGATATAGACGGAACCTCGACCATAAGGGTTTGACAAGACCTCCATAATGCAAGTCTCCAACATGGGCATCATTTCTTCAGGAAAAAGAGCCATGAAAATGGCGTAAATCTCGAAGAGTTTGTTTCGCCATAGCGTTTCTTGAGTTGGAACGTGGCAGGAAAGTACTGCATAATTTAGTGTTAATTCGCAATTCAAATGCGTAGACATGTTCAAGGTTTACTTTCAAATGCAAATTTTAAGCCATTTGGAAGAAAAGATACACTTTTCTTCATCCAATCAACACAGACGGCTATGTTAAGAGATCGTCTTCCTAAACATGCGGAAGAAACATTTTTCTCCTCGTGTATACAAGCATAATTATTTAGTTTAATGTACTTCATGAGATCATTTTGGCATCATTTTTATTTTCTTCCATAGATTTTCAAAACTTGTTGCCAATTTTTGGGTTGGAGAGGGGAGTAGGGTTTGTGCATCAGTGAGAGTGTTCTCCTTCCACCAATACGACATGGGTTTCATTCTTGGACTCAACGTCATTTGTGGGTTGATTTTTTTGGTTGTCTACTTTGCTGCTCTCCGGATACTCCGGTTTTCCACTCTCATCAAAAACCAACCCTGACATTTGATTTTTTTATCATCTTTGACTTCCTTTGATTTCATTAGATTTTCGAGCTCCCCAATTTGTAGAGCACCTGTGCTCAGCTAAATAAGATGACGACCGAAATAAAGTAATATGACGATGACGATGACTATGATGATTATGATGATGACGATCGCGATTGTTATTATTATTATTATTATTGTTATCATCATCTGCATATATTTTTTTACTAAAAGTGGCTTTTCTTCAAGGACCTTATCTTTATTTCCAAATTTTTTTTAGTCAGAATACGATTATGACATGAATTTTTCTTATTACAAATACGAATATCACCGTAATTTTATGACTTTTTTTTTTCTTTATAATTAAAAAAATTGTGCTTGAAGACAGCTCTCTTGCGCTTCAAAATAGTCTCTTTTTTAATGGACATGAACTGTAAATAGGTTTTAATAGTTCTTTTTTTTTCTAATTCTAAGGGGGTGTTTACATGATACCGGTACGAGTTTCATTCTGGTACGAGTTCATCCCGGTTCTTACTTATCGCTCTGTATTTGTTTACATGATACCGGTGAAAAATCTCATACCAGTACAACTCATACCAGTATGAGTTCATCCGGGTAGTTGTACCGGATCGAAATTCTCATAACGGTATGAAAAGTTATACCGGTATCATGTAAACGCTACATTGACTCCCATTCCGGTACGAGTCGTCAAGTCGTGGTGGACTGGGACTATTGACGCATGAGTTGTATTTCTAAATATTATTGTTTTGGTTCATGCGTTATCCCTGTGTCAATATTTGTGTCGTCCATGTAAACGCGGTGTCGCGGTGTCGGTGTCGGATAAAAAACATCGTGACCAGTAAAAGAAATGAATTATAATATTGTTATTTTCAGAAATAGTGCCGCAGGGACTGATCTAAGGGACGGACCATTAGAAAAGTGATGGGGGGGGGGGGGGGGGGTGGGTGGGGGATTTTCAGCTTGTACGAATTTTTTTTTCGCGCACTGCTTGTGCAGGAATTTTTTTTTCCAGGTGAAACCCCCTGCACGAATTTTTTTTTTAGACAAATATTGCTTTTTTTAACAGTGAAATCTTGATTCA
>NC_090873.1:6492792-6520292 GCF_036669935.1 Montipora foliosa | reverse complement strand
AAACATGAGCCATGATTTGCTATTGTTTTGTGCACCAACAGGGCCGTCTTATCACGTGACCGAAAACCATCTATAGCCCACACTTCAATTACATACATTTCTTTCAGTCATCGAGTCCTTTCATGATATGGTAACAAATGAGCCCGACAAAATGACCTGCTCCCAACTGTGTGGCTTCAAAGCCCAGTTAGTAGAGCATTGCACCGGCATCGCAGAGTTCATGTGTTCACCTGAATCTTTCAGGTAACGATAAAAAGACAATTGCTTAAATTGTACAGTTAGTGCAAAGATCTCTTCTACCTTTCGTTTCTACATATTTAGCCACAAATATCATTTAAGAGTAGAAGTAAAAAAGGTTGGTTCCACATTCTAAAGACACCTATATATAGCTCGATTGGGATCGAAATATATCTTTCTGCTGAATCGCTCAGCTGTTATCGGTCTTTTTATAAAACTCATTAATAACTGATGAGCAAATAGGCCTATCAGGTCACCGAAAAAAAGTCACGTGAAGAAGCTTCAAAGACTGATAAAACAGTTTTCCTAAGAATTCTTCATGTAAAGTCACTACTGGCATGGCATAGCATGGCATAGCTTGTTTTCCTTGCATTGTATGCTAATGTTCTCCTCTCACAATGAATTCGCCGGTTGTTTTTATCCTGCCTGAAACTACTCGGCTTCGCCTCGATAAAACACTTCTGCTTTTTTATTAAACCGTACTTTGAATAGGAGTGGTTACACAGCACTAAGCTCTGTAACCACTCTTTCAAATGTGGTTTAACACAGTTCTTTTAAACGCTCTGAATTCAGTATTCGCCTTTAAGCACAGTCTTAAACGAGGGGTTTACCTCGGTGTAAAAACCTGTGAAAAATTTTCTTTGTTTTGTTAGCTCGTGGTAGGGTTAAGTTATTGTTTGAAGTTTTTTTGCTCTTTTGTTTTCCTTTGTGTTACGTCATCTGTGAGTTTCACAGATTTTTACACCGAGGATGAGCCTAAACGAGAACTTCTTAAAAGATCTATGATCCCCTTTGATATGTTTTTATTTATAATTTTATGTTTTAGTCATTATTGGTGTTTAATGTGGCATTATGATAAAAAGATCAAATCTTTTTTTCCTTGGGTGTCAAAACTATATTAACTAAACACAGAAACCCATAAGGGTTGAAACGTTTAACGGCCCCTTGTGTGCAGGAAAACAAGCTTCTGAATATTCAAATTGCTAAGTACCATATTTGGAACAACAAGAGCGAGGAGTTTCCAAATATGGTACTTAGCACTGAAACATTCAACCAATCAGTTTGCACTGAATATTCGGAAGCTGTGAACGCGCGTTACACGTTTTCTGCTAAACACTAAGTGACCCAAACTTTAAGCCTTATTAATTTTAAAATGCACTTTTATATTTGAACTGGAATTTTCCTCTTTAATGGTCCGCCGTTACTAACTTTAAAATCTTGAAAGAGCTGGATCGAGGAGAAAATGACGTCAAAGACTACTCTACTACTGAATTGGTGCCAAAACAATAATGTAGCTCAAATTTTGCATAATAATAGAATCAAATTCCCTAAAGACTTTTCCGCTATTGTTCTTTCCACAAACATGGCTGCCGTGACGTCAGGTACAATCAAAGAATGTAATACGTTTGGACGCGGCTGAATCAATATGCAGCACGGGAGTTTCGGGCTTTCAGATTTTTAAACTCGTGCTTTGCATACATAGTAAACTGCATTTACACGCTGAAATTTTAAGCCAGTGAGTAATGCCGTCACTTTTGCCTAGATTCAACCCTCTGAGTTCAGTTTTGAACGTGAGTAATGGCGGACCGTGAAATCCAAAACTTACACTCAAAGTAAACAGCCTTTGGATGAAAATCAAAGCTCAAAATTTTGCCACGCAGGTGTTAAGCAAACACACTTTCAAAATCTGAAGAAACATAGGACGTGATTTTTTCATCATAGTACCACTTTAACTAACCATTAAGTTAATGTTGATTTGTAATGAAAACTGCAAACCAAATGCTTTTTAAAAAAGTCAATATTTCTCTGATGTATGTGCGCTACGTTACTAGCCATTAATGTTGCTTTCGAATGAAAACTGCAAACCAAATGCTTTTAAAAAAGTCAATATTTCCCTGACAACTCTCTGGGGGGGGGGGGGGGCAAAAAAGACATATCCGATAGTGCATTGAAAATTTTGGAAACGTAATCAATATAGTTTTTATAGTACTGGACAAACCTTTAAAATCAAATCACATATTACTTGTGAAACCCGTAATGTAATTTACATGATTCAGTGCACTAAATGTAATCATCAGTACATCGGAGACACCAAACGTCGTCTTAAAGACCGCTTTAATGTTCACATGATCCTTATACCGCTCTGTACACTAGTCGTGACTCCATCAGAAAGGCTCGTGAGGCATTCCTCATACACAGAGGAAGAACACTGGAGCCTGCAGGCCTTAACAGAAGAGATGAAATGTAATTTAGTTTAGCTACCTTTTAATTTTCTTTTGTTTCTTTTATCTTGTTATCATGTGTTATTGTCTTTCCTCTTTTTTGTGCATTTCCGTTTTTACTAATTTTACACAAAATATAAAGATCTTGTAACAAGCATTTATCCATTCAATAAACCTGAAGAAGGCTGGTGTTGGCCAGCCGAAATATTGTAACAACGCCTATGTTCACGTTGTCTTGACCCACCTTTGCAGTATATTTTCTATTTTTAAAGTTATTATAAGCTAAGCACATGTTAAACAAACACTCTCTTCGCACATCATGCCCACGATGTTAGGAAGCCAAAAGCCAACTGTACAAGAGCCTAAATCTGGACATCTGGACTAATTGCAAGTTGCAATCGTTAACAGATTTGTTCTTTATTTTTAACCTAGTTCCCAGGCCCTTTCTCTTCCCTTTGGGATGGGGCCCAAAGCCAAACAAAAGGTATTGGGAACGAGGTTGCTTAATTTTCTGTACGTCGTAGAAAAATGGCATAATTTGAATACAAGATATTTTTTATGAGCAAGCTCTGAAACTGAAAACATAAAGAGGAATCCAGTTTAAGAAAAAGTTAAGTAATTAATGAATTCATTTAACTGAAATAACACATTTTTAAATTACTACAAAAAGGTAATGCAAAAAAATGACAATTCCCCACGTGGAAAACGTTGTCACGATAGAAACGAAACGATAGATAAAAAAAAATATCGCGCAACAAAATTCGTTTCAAGAAGAAGTTAAAACAATGCCAACGAGAAAAATAAGTAAATAAATTAATTGATAAATAAGAGTTTAGGACACGTGGAAACTCAAGCATTTCTAGAAAGGAATGGACTCGCGGTATTTTCATAAGCCCTTCAAAGTTACAGAAATAGAGAGTTTTTGAAAGTTACAATTCTCACCTTGATCCTCATGCCCCAATCCACTTTTTACTTTGGTGACAGTATGTCTGCATTAGAAAAAAAGGAGTTTTCGTGAAAAAATTGTGAGGGCCTTCTCCAGACTAAGTAAATATTAGTTGTAATTTATTTCGTAACATTGAGACAGACGGGGGTTGAAAATAACATGCTATAAAGTGCCCTAAAGAAAGCAGTTGGTTAATTGAGGCTCCCGTTATTGATGGTACTCAGAAATAAATTCACCTCCAGTTGATAGTCATAACTGAAGAAGGTCTTTGACCGAAACGTTTTAGTAAATTTCTAATTTTTTAACTTTTTAACGTCAGAAGTTGTCCGTCCTCGCTTCCTTTTTACTCACTATATATATAGGGAGGCCTATTGGACTGCGCAATTATTTACCCTTAATCCTCATGGTCTTAATAAAAGGCAGGAATCTAGATCGAAACACCGCATTAATTACTACAATTGAGTAGTTGCGAGTTGAAATTTTCCCAATACGATGCATTTTTATCGATATGTCACCTATAGTTCTTTATTTGTTTTTGATTGTTAAATCTATGTCACCTTGGAGTTTAGACCTTTGTTATAGTTCTTTATTTGTCTTTGATTGTCAAATCCATGTCACCTTGTAGCTTTGACCTTTGTTTTGTTTCGTTTCCTTAATTTCAATATTTCTGCTCTGTATATATAAGCTGCTGTTGTTGTGATTTGCACTCATTGTAAATAGTTTTTTTAGTTTTTAATTTTTAACCTGAAGAAGGCCGAACGGCCGAAACGTCATAGTAAACTTCGCCCAGAATAGTCAAGAGTTTGTCTCTTCGTCGCTTTTCCTTACGTACACTTAACTATATATATATATATGTGTACTATCTTGCCTTAGGACTAAATCTTTCATCAGTGAGGGCGTATTCATCTCTGATTATATTGTATAATAGTTTTACCAGGTTTAATTTGTACATATCCGATGGTGCATCTCATGATAGGTAAAGAAATATCATCCCAGTCCTGCAGTGTAATGCACATTATGAAGACACTTTTAAATAGCTCGATTGGGATGGAAATATATTTTTCAGCTGAATCGCTCAGCCTTCATCGGTCTGTTTAAAACTCATTAATAATTCCCGAGCGAAACACCCTCTCAGATCACCGATAAAACGTCACGTGCACGAGCTTTTAAGACTGATAAAACACTCCTCATAACAACTCTTTATCTAAAGCATACTAAAGGGCATGGCATGGCATAGCTTGTTTTTCTTATATGCTAATATTCTCCCCCTCAGAATGGACTCCAGCGGGACGCGCTTTTTGTGGAATGTCTTTGAAGCCGTTCAATAAATTCGTAGGTCGTTTTTTATCCGGTCTAAAACTACTCGGCTTGGCCTCGATATAACACTCCTGGTTTTTTATTAAACTGAACTTTGAATGGAAGCGGTTACACAAAGCTAAGCTCTGTAACCACTCCTTCAAGTGTGGTTTTACACAGTTCTCTGAATTCAGTATCAGCTTTCAAGCACAGTCTTAAACGAGAACTTCACAAAAGATGTAGATCCAATTTTATTGTAATTTGGTGTTTTAGTCATTATTAAGTTTGCCTCAGTATAGGATTATTGTCTTTGAAACGCCCTCTTTGAAAGCCCATAAAGGATGTATGTATGTTGTTTAACTAACCATTAATGTTGCTTTCTAATGAAAACTGCAAACCAAATGCTCTTAAGAGCTTCTGCCTGAGAGAGCGGGGCAGACTTGGAAATGAAGGTCGGCCGATTTCCCTTAAAATTGGTACACAAAGTACTTTTGTCGACTTATGTAATATGCCAAAGTTTCAGCTTCAACGACTTTTTTTTAGCCGAGTTCTGGATATCAGCCCCTCAGGGGTCCCCAGAGGCTGATTTTCAGTGCAATTTTGGCCACTTTTAAATCTCTCTTTTAGCAACAGGAAATTAATTTCAGGCAAAAACAAAAACCATCTTTGTAAAGCCCTATCCTCAGGCTTTTATGGGTGTGAACATTAGCTCATATCAATTTTTCGCTAGCCTGTGGCTGTTATCACAACTTGGTCATATTTGAAGCATATGGGAAGCAACCGGAAATGGCCTGTTTTTCAGACCAAATATTTTCCATGCCCATGTTTTATATCTTGAGGTCTTAGTATCCCTGCAAAGTTCAGCCCTTAGTTTAGTAATATCAAGAAAAAAATACTAAGGTTGAGGCTTTTTACTAACAAAAAAACTTACGAGAAAATGGCTAACCAGGCCACTTCCGGTTAAAGTTTCAACAAAGCGTGCCTGCAAAAATCAGCCATTTAATTTCGATTATCTTTTTTCCTTCCAACTTATGGTAAAAAGAGACTCTGAAGTTAATTGTCACCGAAAAGACTTGCCGTTAATAAGAAATTTTTATGTGATTGTTTTAGGACCGATCAGATAGTGGTCCGACAGCGGTTATAAATTTCTTTTGAAGAAGTCTTGAAAATTACGGACAATAGAGCCGCTGCGAAAACTCTTTATTTACCTAACAACACATCTCTTGCCGGTAAATCACAATGCAAAATTGCATCTTTTTCGTCCAAACTGCAATATTAAGTTTATCTCCTTTGTTCAACTCGTTCAACGTATCACGTCTGTGGCCCGTAGTAATAAAGCGCTAATTAAATCAGGATAAAAGCAAGCTTTGTAGTTCCATTCAGTAGTACTATAACCCACCCGTTTGGGCTTTAATATTTTCTGAAGAAAAAAGAACTTATCGGTCTCTTTAAATGCAACCACAACATCTGTCGTGACACTACTTGAGAATCGTTTTGAACTTGTATGAGAACCTCAATGACATGATTTGTTTACTGAATATTTATTCATACCCAGTGCCCCAGTGTAAATGGCTCACATATGTTGTAAATGATTGATAAGGACGTCCAGCACGGTCCGTTTCCGCCGCCAATCCGCTAAATTGCTAGAAGATTACTCACGGGCACTCTTTCCCTTTCTCTATCAGTATTTTCCTTTTGTTGCTTTCTCAAACAGCACAAATCCATGGTGGCATCCATACTGCATATATATCCAAAGATAGGACAGGGGTGGAGTGGGTTATCCTTCCGGCAAAGACTACTGTTTTGGCAACTTCGGAAATAAAATATTTCAGCTTTCTTGGAGCCCTTAAGAACTTGGGGGTTTTTTATGGCACCCGTAGCTGTAGATCACATGAAAAAGTAAGTCTTTATGGACTCACACTGAATTGCTGACCCTTAACTCTGGTTTCGGTAATAAGAAGCAACCTAGGCGGTAATCGCCCTGGAGGGCCATTATGCATGCTGTAGGTGATAAGGTAAGTCGTCACAAGGCCTAGTGCCCGCTCGTACCTGCTGGAGCTTAAATTGGTCACTGCTCTTCTTTCCTGGACAGGATAATAATCACTGGTGCCCATTTATACATCTGGGTGGAGAGAGGCACTGTTAAAGAAAATTGCCTTCCCAAGACGACATGTCAACGCCCTAGTAACCAGGACCGCCCGATCCAGAATCTAGCCCGCTAACGCGCTATGCCAGTTTCTTTTTGTGTAGAATCTGAATGTAATGTGGACTTTAATCTGTCTTAAATCAACAAAATGCACCGGGGAGGAAATAAATGGCCAGCACTTTCAAAAGAAAGTGGACACCTTGCCGGTTGCTTTGTTTATTTGCGAGAAAAGAAACTAACTGCGATCTATTATTCTTTTGAAAGTGCTGGCCATTTATTTCTTCTTTTTCATGTGATCTACAGCTACGGGTGCCACAAAAAAACCCCACGCCCTTAAGGGCTCCAAGAAAGCTGAAATATTTTATTTCCCAAGTTGTCAAAACAGTAGTCTTTGCCGGAAGGATAACCCACTCCACCCCTGTCCTATCTTTGGATATATATGCAGTATGGATGCCACCATGAATCTGTGCTGTTTGAGAAAGCAACAAAAGAAAAATACTGATAGAGAAAGGGAAAGAGTGCCCGTGAGTAATCTTCTAGCAATTTAGCGGATTGGCGGCGAAAATGGACCGTGTTGGACGTCCTTAATTATCAATCATTTACAACATACGTGAGCCATTTACACTGGAGCACTGGGTATGAATAAATATTCAGTAAACTAATCATGCCATTGAGGTTCTCATACAAGTTCTATCATAATCATTCTCTGCAATATCAAGGAAACGAATCTGTACGAGAAAAAAACTGAATTCCAAGCCAGTCATAGCCGGCAAACTACGATAACCTCGTCACGTACGGTATTAATCGACCTGTGTATATCTAACTCGCAACGACGCACTTGCGACCAATTTATCGCTGGGGCTAAAGTTTCCAATGTTACTTCACTTTTAAGGGATTGTAGGAAAGGGGCATGTCTGTAAAAGTGAAGCCAGGTAAGCGTTTTTTGTAAGTGAATTTATCCAGACACTTTGCAAATAGACTGGAAGAGTGACTGCAATTTGTGTTAGACGATTAGCTTTAATTACAAAACGATTCTCAAGTAGTGTCATGACAGATGTGGTTGCATTTAAAGAGACCGATAAGTTCTTTTTTCTTCACAAAATATTAAAGCCAAAACAGGTGGGTTATAGTACTACTGAATGGAACTACAAAGCTTGCTTATATCCTGATTTAATTAGCGCTTCATTACTACGGGCCATAGACGTGATACGTTGAACGAGTTGAACAAAGGAGATATTAAAACTTAACATTGCAGTTTGGACGAAAAAGATGCAATTTTGCATTGTGATTTACCGGCAAGAGATGTGTTGTTAGGTAAATAAAGAATTTTCGCAGCGGCTCTATTGTCCGTAATTTTCAAGACTTCTTCCAAGAAATTCATAACCGCTCTCGGACCACTATCTGATCGGTCCTAAAACAATCACATAAAAATTTCTTATTAACGGCAAGTCTTTTCGGTGACAATTAACTTCAGAGTCTCTTTTTACCATAACTTGGAAGGAAAAAAGATAATCCAAATTAAATGGCTGATTTTTGTAGGCACGCTTTGTTGAAACTTTAACCGGAAGTGGCCTGGTTAGCCATCTTCTCGTAAGTTTTTTTCTTAGTAAAATGCCTCAACCTTAGTACTTTTTTCTTGTTATTACTAAAATAACAGCTGAACTTTGCAGGGATACTAAGACCTCAAGATATAAAACATGGGCATGGAAAATATTTGGTCTGAAAAACAGGCCATTTCCGGTTGCTTCCCATATGCTTCAAATATGACCAAGTTGTGATAACAGCCACAGGCTAGCGAAAAATTGCTATGAGCTAATGTTCTCACCCATAAAAGCCTGAGGATAGGGCTTTACAAAGATGGTTTTTGTTTTTGCCTGAAATTAATTTCCTGTTGCTAAAAGAGAGATTTAAAAGTGGCCAAAATTGCACTGAAAATCAGCCTCTGGGGACCCCTGAGGGGCTGATATCCAGAACTCGGCTAAAAAAAAGTCGTTGAAGGTGAAACTTTGGCATATTACATAAGTCGACATAAGTACTTTGTGGACCAATTTCAAGCGAAATCGGCCGACCTTCAGTTCCAAGTCTGCCCCGCTCTCTCAGGCAGAAGCTCTTAAGAAAAAGTAAATATTTCTCTGATATGGAACAGACATGGCCGAAAATGCATTGGAAACAGATCTTAATAGCCTGAATAGTTATTATAAGCTAAGCACATATTAAACAAACACTCTCTTCGCACGTGATGCACACGTTGTTAGGAAGCTATAACCCAATTGTACAAGAGCCTAAGACTGGACTAATTGCAAGTTGCAACCATCAACAGATTTGTTCTATATTTTCTCGTTCCCAGGACCTTTCCGTTCGCTTTGGGATGGAGCTTAAGCGAAGGGAAAGGTCCTGCGAACGTAGTTGCTTAATTTTCTAGAAAAATAGTAGAGCATAATTGGCATAATAATTTGAATACCAGACATTTTTATGAGCACCCTCTGAAACTGTAAACATATATCGTATATAAATAAAAAGAGAGTTCCACTTTAAGAAAATTTTAAATAATTAATGAATTGGTTAAATTGAAATAACACATTTTTGAATCACTACTAAAAGGTAAATGTAACAAAATGACAATTCCTCACGTGAAGAACGTTGTCACGATAGAAACGAAACGATAGATAAAAGCAATGATCGCGGAACAACATTCCTTTTAAGAAAAAGTTAAAACGATGCCAACGAAAAAAATAAGTAAATAAATTGATTGATAAATAAGAGTTTAGGACACATGAAAACTCACAGATTTCTAGAAAGGAATGGATTCGCGGTACTTTCATAAGCCCGTCAAAGTTACCGAAAGTGAGAGTTTTTTTAAAGTTAAATTTTCACCTTCATCCTCATGCCCCAATCCACTTTTTACTTTGGTGACGGTATGTTTGTATTAGAGAAAAGGAGTTTTTGTGAAAAAATTTTGAGGACCTTCTCCAGACTAAGTAAATATTAGTTGTAATTTATATTATTTCGTAACATTGAGACAAAGAGGGATTGAAAAACATGCTACTAAGTGCCCTCAATTGAAGCTCTCCCTCATTGATGGTACTGAAATAAATTCGGTTTAAGCAGTGAAGCGCTTCCAGAATCGCCAAGTCAGGTCCGTGTTCAGATTAAAGTCCATCGTTCACCTTTGTGGAGGGTAAGAGCCTTAGAAACTTCTTTTTTCTCATCTATACTTGAGCTTAGGTTTTGGTTAAGGCTGGTTAAAAGGACTTAATATTGTAAAAGATGACAAATATGAAAAGAAAATGATCTTTGCTTTCAATTTATCGCACCTTGATAACCAAAGCTAACTGACCGAGGGTTGCAAAAATAAGCGAATAGGGACAACATTTCCGCGCGAAAATATAACTTTTAATCGGTCACCAGACATGATGTAGGTTAGAGCTTCTTTACCCACAGAATAATTCGCCTGAACGCTTCCAACGATATTTTGATGCAGCAATAGAGAAATTCGTCTTGTCTGGGAAACGTGTCGTAATCATGAATCAACATTGATCTTCTCAAAAGTCACACGTCTTCTTATAGCCATGACTTTTTATCCTCTCTTCAAAGTTGCTATCTTGCATGTTTTTAAAAATTCCGCGTAAAGGCGATCTCTATGAAGCAACGATGATGGCTACTGCAATCGCCACGCGACAAAACAAGAATATCATTGGTTAAAGAGGGAAAATAGGGACTCAAAGATCTACGACGGCGACATCGACGAAAGCGTCACCTCGAAATATAATTCTGCTCTGTCGTAAGTCTTTTACGATTATTCCATCTCGTTCACGTCGCACAATGTGGGCGAATCATCCTAAAAATAAATTGGCACGAGCAGGTTTCAGAGTAAAATAGAGGATGGAAGGTTTGCATTTGTACACTCACATTGTCGTAAAACCTCAAAAAAATTCCTGAAAGCGATAATATTCCCAACTTCGGCATAGAGAAAAACTAGGAACTAAGGACATCTACTAACACACTGATCAAAACAGAATGATCAAGTAGTCCTGCATCCTCACACCACCCATCCCAACGTGCTTGCAACGCGAAATTCAGTTATAAAGCTAGAGGACGAACGAGATCAGAAAGAGATGTATTGATGTAGGCAACGGAACCATACAACATTTCCCTAACCCGTGACCGGATAATTGAAAACGAAAAATGACACTCTTAGAATTGATAAGTTTGAACAGGACCTAAATGTAACCAACGCGTAAACGAGGAACACGAGAAGCCGGAGCAGTTCAACTTTCTTTTAGTTTAGCTTCTGATTGGTTGATAAATTAACACGTGATTTTTCGTAGACCACTCACATTGAGTAAATTGGCAAATTGATGCAAAAGTCCGTTCGAGTTCAATTTTAATCTCTTTTGCAAAACGTGGCCAAGTGCTATAATTATTTTTTGGGGTAATTAGTTGCACTCTTGTACGTGTATGCGTGGAAAGTGAACTTCGACTTGCTTTGAAAGGGAAATTGAGGTAAGTTTACGTGTGAGACTGAAAAGTTTATAACTCACAGTGTTGTCTTGTTTTGCAGAAACATGGATGTTCCGAAAACAGCGTTTTTCCTCCTGATTACCTTGTTCTCAGTTGCTGTGATATCAAACGCTTCTGAGGGACAGACAGGTAACTAACAACAATAAAGAGAAATAAACGTACAAATGATGATTACAACAACAACAACAACAAAAACAAGCTTTGGGTGTGTTCCTTTCGGCGAATCCAAAAACGGATTTTTGATCAAAGATTCAGCAAATTTCACAGTCGAAAGGAACGCAAAATCCGAAAAAAGTGTTTGATTCTATGCTTATATACCAGTATGAGTTGTGTAAAAGCTATTCGAGTCCGTGCAATGAGGAAAATGTATCATGAACATGCGGTTGGTCAAGCAATTGACCCTTCGTTGCTCGAGTCAAAACATTTCTTGTACAGTCGATTTTATCACTTTTCGAGTTATTGTTTTTCTTTCAGATGAAAGATATGGCTTTCGAAGATTTTCTGGAGTGGAACGTTGGCCAACTCCAGTTTTATTTCAGGATGAGAAGAGGAAAGTCGACAACAGGAAACAACAAAGAACGGGCAGTCAAGCAATTGCCTGTGGAAGTTTGAAATTAAAACCCAAAACTCCCTTGGTTTTTCGTTAATTCTCATTCATGGGGGGACTCCAATATGAAATAGACGGGGATGCTCGTCGTCTCGCTTAGGGGGGTAAATTTTGGATTTTGGTCTCGCTTAGGGAGTTCCGGACAAAGCGCCAATAATTTAAGCTGCCAAGGTCTCGTTTAGGGTTCGCGAAGAAACACAGAATTACACGAAGAGAAACAGAAGTCAAATTTTCTTTTAGGGGTCAAAATTTGCTTAAGCCACGCCCAGATTGGTCTCCTTTAGGGGTCACAAAAAGCTTGAGCCATGCCCAGACGGTCTCCGTTAGGGGTTAAATACAAAATTTCCGACGAGCATCCCCGTCTGTTCCATATGGGAGTCTCCTCCTCCTCCCCCCAGGGCAACGAGATCTTTCTTATTTCCTGTTGTCAGTTTCTCTCCTCGTCCTGAAATAAAACTGAAGTTGACCAAGGGTCTACTTCAGAAAATCTTCGAAAGCCATATCTTCCATCTGAGAGAAAAAAATATAAAATTGACTCGAAAAGAAATGTTTTGACTCGAACAATGAAGCGTCAATTGCTTGACTGCCCGCATTTCGGCATGTTCATGATAAATCTTCTTCATTTCACGGACTGGAATAGCTTCTATTCAGCTCATACTGGTAAATAAGCATAGAACCAAACACTCACCTTGATTTGATCGAGAAAAATTTATGACAAACGGTAAATCTTTGTTCGCAAACCGGCACAGAAAAAAACTTTTATAGGTCTCTCTCACTCCGAAGTCTATAATTAATCATGAAAATTATCTTGATTACCCAGCATGCACCGTTTTACCGAAAGGGTCTATATGATCCGGCTGGAAAAACCGCTGTTAAAGGTGATTAATTTCAAATTCCCAGTGAAAGGAACGCCTGTGATCACATATCCGAAAATCTGGATTTAGATTTAAGGATTTCAACCAATGAATCTTTTTTCAAAAAGGATTTGATAGATAAAAAATCCGGATTTGGATGCGAAATCTTTTTCAAGATCAGAAATCCGTTTTTCGAAAGGAACACATCCTTCTACATTTCTTCCAAAAGAATACTATGATAGCTTATGATTTATATCCTGGGTGCCAGAGGTTAAATTTTTCATTCGCGAGGAGCGAGCGGTTAAAACGGCAAGGCGAAAAAGCTGGTCACGGCGGTTTACAATCTCACTTCCATGATTTGTGATTATGAACACGGTCGCTGATTGGTTTTCATAGTCAGTGCCAGTTCTTTCGAGTAAAAACAATATAACACTCAATTTCACTGGTTGAACGGCGATAGTTCACACCAGTGGCCACAAAACCGGTTTTGAGCGCAACGACTGCTACGAAAAGAAAACTGGCGGTGGAGGGCTGTGATTTCAACCGAGTATTTATAGGTTTGCACATTACAATACACAGCAAATTCTGGATATTTGGAGATTTTAGAATTGAAACCTGTTCAGGAATTTCATCAAGCGTGAGGATGTGTTTGTGGTCCTGCCAACTGGATCCCGTAAATCTTTGATATTTGTTCCTATTTGTATGATCGTGGATTCGTTATCCAAAAGATGCTATGGTAGTCGTTATTTGTCCCTTGAATGCCTTGATTGATTTGCATATCCTAGAGGTGAAAGAAAATCCGAAAACCGTGAACACTAGAAATGTCGTGTTTCGAGTAAGAAACCAGAGTAAGAAACCAGATCCACTCGGCTATCGCCTCGTGGATCCACAGCTACTTTGACAATGTTATGACGAAATTCATGATCAATAACAGGACAGACGCATGAAAAACTGACATCAATTTGTTAAATTTCCATCAAATGGTAAGAGTAAATCGTTTCAGTACTTTCTATGCTGCTAACGAAATTTAACGACATTTCAAGTTACGTTTATTAGCACATAACAGTTCAGTTTTCGCTCCAATACAATGATATTTTGGACTGATTGACTGAGATTTCCGTACGAAGCGAATGTCACCAAAACCAATACTCATATACCTGAAGATCCCGCTTGAAGTCCTCCTTGGTACAATGACCCGAACAGACAATATAGCAGTCAGGATTTCACGTTTGAGGATCCATCCACGTTTTATTTTCGCCAGCAAACTTCCCTTTAAATTTTAATTTTCCGGTGTAAGCTTCGGTTTTTTTACTTTTTATATGTGTTCTCAAGTCCAGACATGTGTCTAGTTTCATCCCCCTCGAAAGCGTACACCCCAACAGCGGTAATTGTTGATTTGAAAAAGCCTTGCTACGTGAATTGAGCAACATCTGAAAGTTTCGTCGGCTTACCCTAAATTAAACGCTTCCCCGTGTGAAAGCAAACAAATACGTTTGCTGAAGCATCGAAGACGCCTGTCGATAAAGGAAGAAATTGAAAAAGGTACGCTTGTCGAGTATTTCTTTGTCCGTACTTTCCCTTTAACACACGAATTTGCTGACAGAAGGCATCATGCTATTCACCCATTGACTTCAAAAGGCAAAAGAACTTGTTAAATCTCCAATTTAAAGGGAAAGTACGGTCTAGAAAAAGTTGCGAAAACTTTTCCCCAGGAATTCGAAAATAATTGCCGTTTTGTCCAGTTCCCTGTTAAAATGTGACAAGAGCGCTTTGAAGTTGCCTCTTTCGTGACTCGGAGAGCGCCATCTTGGATATGACGTGTTATGACGTAGCAATAGTCAACAAACGTGTTGGTCCTTACCAAGTTCTTCGATCCGCGCCGATCACTTTCCCGATGTTGTGTGACCTTTCTGGTTCGAGAAATTCAAATGTACGGTGAACTATGGTAAACGATTTTGTGGTTCAATAGGTAGTAGGCCATGTAGGACATAAGTGCGACTGAAACTCAAGTCACTTAATGCTTATAGATTTTCTAGTCAATCAAACTAGGCGGCAAAAATCAGCCAGAGCAATTGTAAACAAGACAAAAACCTTGAACATGCGACAAAGAAATATTCAACAAGCGTACCTCTTTCACTTTCTTCCTTCAGCGACAGCCGTCTTCGATGCTTCAGCAAACGTATTTGTTTGCTTTCACACGGGGAAGCGTTTAATTTAGAATAAGCCGACGGAACTTTCAGATGTTGCTCAATACACGTATCAAGGCTTTTTCACATCAACAATTACCGCTGTTGGGGTGTACGCTTTCGAGGGGGATGAAACTAGACACATGTCTAGACTTGGGAACACATATAAAAATTAAAAAAACCGAAGCTTACACCGCAAATTTAAAATTTAAATAAAACGTGGATGGATTCCTCAAACATGAAAACCTGACTGCTATATTGTCTGTTCGGGTCTGGAGGAGGACTTCAAGCAGGATCTTCAGGTATATGAATATTGGTCTTGGTGACATTCGCTTAATACGGAAACTCAGTCAACTAGTCCAAAATATTATTATATTGGAGCGAGAAAACTGAACCAAGCCATATATAGACGAAATATGCTGAAATTGCAGTCAGGAATTTGCATAATGACTATAAAAAATGTTGGACACTGACTTATTTGACGTTCTCAAAAAACTTGGTAAAGACGTTTCGACCCAAAACCTTCGGTCATCCTTGGTTTGAATTTGACAAAAAAGCGACAGCTCCTTTCAGCGGTTCATATTTGCGTATGTGCGTGACTACAAGCCTCAGTACACGTGACCTCTACGCGAGACGAGGAACATTATGCAAGTGAAACATAAATGTCAGGAATTTCTATATGTTCATTCCCCGCATTCTGGTCTCTCTTTGAATGCCAAGCCTCCGGGAAAAGTCTCTTGTGATAGTCAACTGCCTTGTCAACTATAGTGGCGTGGTCAAAGTCCATATTATGGCCAAATTGGTTTGCGTGTTGCGCAATTTTAGAATTGCCGTCGCAAACACGGACAGTTCTTTTATGTTCACTAAGCCTTGTGGCAAGAGCTCTATCCGTTTGGCCATAATATGCCAAATCGAAATCAAGGCCGTTTACTTTGTATACAGTACTTCGAGACTGAAACAGGGTTGGTTTGTCCTTTGGTCTTGAAAAGATTGTGCCTAAAGTGCTGAGTGGTTTAAAACCAACTTTGACTCCGTTGTTGCGTAGCACTCTCGACACTCTTTCTGTTACGCCTTTCACGTAGGGCAGGACAACAAATGGTGTTCTTACTTCATTTGTAGTGTTGTTAGTGTTGGAGTCGGGATGCCTGGCTTTGCGTGCGGAGTCACATTTCTTGATAAATTGCAAGGGATAGTTGTTGTTCATCAAGACTTTCATAACATGTTGCTTTTCTTTGCGTTTTCCTCTATTTGTTGACTGGATTTTCTCCGCTCTATCAAGGAGTGTATTAGCTACTGATCTTTTGTGTTGAGCTGGATGATGAGAGTAGAAATCAAGATATATATTTATCAGTGTGTGTCGGCTTTCGGAACACGTTGACCTGTATGCGACCGTTTGCTCTAACTGTTGTAGTGTCTAAAAAGGAGAGACCGTTGTCGCTTTCAACCTCACTAGTAAATTGTATGTGTGGGTTAATAGAGTTGAGGTGGGCATGGAACTCCTGCACGTACTCCTTTGGCAGACAAACGTGGCTGTCATCGACGTACCTATACCATCATCTTGGAGGATGGGCGGCCGCGGAAATTGTTTTTTCCTGTACAAATTGCATTACCAGGTTGGCTATGGTTGCATTCACAGGCGATCCCATGGCGCAGCCAAACGTTTGATGATAGTGCTCTTTTTCATAAGTAAAATAGCTGTTCCGCAGAACGAACTCTAACAATCGCATTATGTTACCCTTGGAAACGTTAGTGCGCTCTATTAGGTTATTATCGCTGTCTAATCTTTCACGGGTGACCTGCGGAGCTAATTCCACCGGGATTGACGTGAATAGACAAACAACATCGAAGGAAACCATGATTTCATCCTCGGTGATTGTTTGGTCTCTTATATATTCCGCAAATGCAGTGCTATTTTTCACGGAATATTTCTCGTCCAGTAGAGGGGATAAAATCGAAACTAAGTATTTCGATAGGCTGTACGTTGGAGAGTTGACACAACTAGTTATTGGACGAAGTGGTACGCTGACTTTGTGGATCTTGGGGAGGCCATAGAAAGCTGCAGGGGTCGCGTCCGTGCTGTGGAGTTAGTGATATAACTTAGGGTCCAGTTGGGCTTTATCGGGGTCATCAATGCAAGGACTAGATTTTATTTCGGAAAGCAAGTGATTAAGGTCCTTTTCAACTCGTGAGGTGGGATTCCTGCGTTTGTCAGTAATCTTCTCGTACGTATTGTTATCATTTAACAAAGTGTTGACTTTTCTCTTGTAATCACTTGTGTTCATAACAACAATGGATCTGCCCTTATCTGCTGGTACAATGGATGGATCCTTTTTAAGGTTCCTGCTGTGAGTTGTTCCTTGGAAATGTTACGAGTTGTCTCAGGAGTGCTATTTTTCAAGAAGAGTTAACTGAATAGAGTGTAATGTGAAGTGCTAGATTTCTATTCCATATGAACCATGTGAGCGTTAGCCCTACTGATGGAAATGGGCCCACACAAGGACAGAGAAAAACTCTGACCAGGGTGGGAATTGAACCCACGACCTTCCGGTTAGATCTCCGCCACTCTACCAACTGAGCTACAAGGTCAGACGGGAGCAGGCCGTGGGAAATGAAGATGTTAAAGGCCTGGATAGAAATCTAGCACTTCACATTACACTCTATTCAATTAACTCTTTTTGAAAAATAGCACTCCTGAGAGGCAGTGAAGTTGGGAGACAACAACCTGGAAGAGGTAGCGTGATCAACCAACAAGGAGGAACAGATGCAGATGTTAAGACCCGCATCGGAAAGGCAAGAGCATCGTTCCTAGCCCTGAAGAACATCTGGCGATCCAACCTTATAACATCTCGCACCAAAATCCGCCTGTTCAATTCCAACATCAAGTCAGTCCTACTGTACGGAGCAGAAACATGGCGAACAACCAAGACCACCATCAAAAGAGTTCAGACTTTCATCAACACGTGCCTACGAAGAATACTGAAGATCCACTGGCCAAATACCATCAGCAACTCAGATCTCTGGGAAAGAACCAACCAAGTGCCAGTAGAAGAAGAGATCAGAAGAAGAAGATGGCGATGGATAGGGCACACCCTGAGGAAACCACCGACAAACATCACACGCCAGGCCCTGACCTGGAACCCTCAGGGGAAGAGAAAGAGAGGCCGACGAAAGAACACCTGGAGAAGAGACCTGGAGGCGGACGCCAAGCAGACCGGCTGCTCCTGGAGAGAGTTGGAGGGAATCGCCCAGGACCGCGGACGCTGGCAGGCTGTTGTGGATGGCCTATGTCCCTCCAGGGGCTCAAGGCCTAAGTAAGTAAGTAAGTAAGTAAGTAAGTAAGTAAGTAAGTAAGTAAGTAAGTAAGTAAGTAAGTAAGTAAGTAAGTAAGTAAGTAAGTAACAGTTAGAGCAAACGGTCGCATACAGGTCAACGTGTTCCGAAAGCCGACACACACTGATAAATATCTTGATTTCTACTCTCATCATCCAGCTCAACACAAAAGATCAGTAGTTAATACACTCCTTGATAGAACGGAGAAAATCCAGTCAACAAATATAGGAAAACGCAAAGAAAAGCAACATGTTATGAAAGTCTTGATGAACAACAACTATCCCTTGCAATTTATCAAGAAATGTGACTCCGCACGCAAAGCCAGGCATCCCGACTCCAACACTAACAACACTACAAATGAAGTAAGAACACCATTTGTTGTCCTGCCCTACGTGAAAGGCGTAACAGAAAGAGTGTCGAGAGTGCTACGCAACAACGGAGTCAAAGTTGGTTTTAAACCACTCAGCACTTTAGGCACAATCTTTTCAAGACCAAACGACAAACCAACCCTGTTTCAGTCTCGAAATACTGTATACAAAGTAAACGGCCTTGATTTCGATTTGGCATATTATGGCCAAACGGATAGAGCTCTTGCCACAAGGCTTAGTGAACATAAAAGAGCTGTCCGTGTTTGCGACGGCAATTCTAAAATTGCGCAACACGCAAACCAATTTGGCCATAATATGGACTTTGACCACGCCACTATAGTTGACAAGGCAGTTGACTATCACAAGAGACTTTTCCCGGAGGCTTGGCATTCAAAGAGAGACCAGAATGCGGGGAATGAACATATAGAAATTCCTGACATTTATGTTTCACTTGCATAATGTTCCTCGTCTCGCGCAGAGGTCACGTGTACTCAGGCTTGTAGTCACGCACATACGCAAATATGAACCGCTGAAAGGAGCTGTCGCTTTTTTGTCAAATTCAAACCAAGGATGACCGAAGAGTTTCGGTCGAAGCGTCTTTACCAAGTTTTTTGAGAACGTCGTTTGACGTTCAAATAAGCCAGTGACCAACATTTCTTATATTGACATACATAGACGACTTTCACTGTTATGCACTAATAAACGTATTTAACTTGAAATGTGGTTAAATTTTGTTAGAAGTATAGAAACTACTGAAACTATTTACTGTTACTATTTAACAGAAATTGATTTTATCAAACAAGTTGATAAAGGTCGAATAACCACCGTGAAAGATTTGGAAAGCTGACGTTTAGAGCGTTAGCCCTTTGTCGGAGCGCCATATTTCGCATTGTTGTGTAATTCCCGCCACTAGGTCACATAGCGTAACCCATTGTTCACGCCGTCGTTTAGTTCGGGTTATTGTTTCGCTTTGCATGCACGCTTAGTTACCTCATTGTCACAGTTAGCGCATAATTAGCTTGGTGCCTTTGTTACCACTTTTGCCTGCTTAGTTTGGGTTGTATTTGCATCTTGCCTTCGGTTAATAAACGTGTTCTCTCGCTCGGAGTTTCGGCTCAACTCACTGGCGTGGTGGCAGCGCAACTTTTTCAAAGAACCCACGGAAAGAACATCAAAGCTGTTCTTCGATTTTAGCCGCCTCTCTGAGCAATCAAGCCAGAATTCGTGAACCGTAGTGATGACTTCACACAGAGCGCCGAAACAGTGGTCGCTTTCTTCGAATGAAACTATTACTTCGATCGAAGCCTGGGAAAACAATCTAAAGTACATCTTGTCCCTCGATCCGAACTTCGCAGACTTTCTTACTGATGGATCTTCGTGGGGTAAAAAAACAAACGCTACACCCCTACGTGGTTTCTCCAACGATCCTGAATCTGTTCCAACGGCGAGAAGAAGGACTGCTGCTCAAAAAGTAACACATTTAGAAATGATGCTCGGCCAAATTGCCAATTACGCCCCTATCATTTCTCGGAACTCAATCGTCAAGAATTCTACATCAATTAGCGGCGTTTGGCAATCGATCCGACAGCATTATGGCTTGCAGTTAACTGGCTCCCGTTTCTTGGACCTCGCGAACATTTCTTTGAAGCCTGAACAGCGTCCTGAGGATTTATTCCAAATCTTAATGGCCTTTATTGAGGACAACCTACTCACCAGATCCAGCGGAATCACTCATTATGGCGAGATCCCGGACGCTGACGAAGAACTATCTCCATCCCTCGAAAATTTTATTGTTCTCACTTGGCTACGCCTACTCCATCCCAACCTTCCACGACTTGTGAAACAACGTTATGGAACCGAATTACGTAGTAGGACGTTGGCCTCTGTGAAACCTGAAATCTCTCAAGCTCTCGAGTCGTTACTTGACGAGCTCCACACCAGTGATGAATCAAAGGTTCTACGCTCTGCGCCCCCGACTGATCATCGCTCATTTGTTCCCACACGACGCAGGCTACTGCCTAAACCTCGAGCTGTCAAGTCTTGTCCTCTTTGCCAGCAGGCCGGCCGCCCAGATTTTCGGTCACATTTTCTCAGCGGTTGCAAGTTTCTGCCCGAGCCTGATCGTCTCTTCATGTCCAAGATTCGCCAAGTGGCCGGCATTGAATTAGAGGAGAGCAGTTATGATTACCAGTACTATCCTGATCTGACTAGCCCTCCGGGTTTTGAAGAATTCACAGATATGCAGCATTGTCCCTCCAGAGTCCTACCTACTATGACACCCCCTGCCACTCGTCGCGTAAACGTCTCCCAGTCTCCATTCCTTCACGCTTTTTATGGTCATCACCCTTTACGCCTTACAATAGACACCGGCGCAGAAACTAATATGATGAGAGCTTCTTTAGCCAAGCATATTGGTGCTAAGATAACTAAAAGCTCCCAGACTGCTTTGCAGGCCGACGGTCGCACCCCGTTAACTGTTGTTGGTGAGACCCGCCTTCCGCTGATTCGTCAAGGCAGACCTCTTACTTTGGAAGCTCTCGTTGTCGAGAATCTTGATGTTGACATACTCGCTGGAACACCCTTCATGGCTTCCAATGACATTGCAGTCCGCCCCGCTAAGCGTGAGATCATCATCGCTGGGTGTGACGTGGCGTCTTATGGTTGTTCCCAAAGTCCTCAGACCCACTACGCTGTCAGAGCTTGCCACCTCCTTCGCGCCCCGAATACTAACACAACCGTCTGGCCGGGTGAGTTCCTGGAAATTGACACCTCCTCAGTGCTACTTAAAGATGCTACACTTGCCATTGAGCCCCGTATGGATTCGGTCTCTTCTAGTCACCTCAAACCTGCTCACACCTGGCCTCATCCCGACATTGTCCAGTCCATTGGTGGGAAACTGAGACTTCTCAACAATACCGAGGAGCCCCTACTAATCCGCAAGAACGACCATTTATGCCAAGCACGTCTAACTGTTCTGGAGTCCTCCATAGAGCCCTCCTCAACCCAAGCTGCAGAGCCGTGCCCCAAGTCTACTACTCCTCCCTCTTCTTCCGTCGAGTCCGTACATGTAGACCCTGACGGTTTGTTGTCCCTTGCTGAGAAAGCCGCGTTCATTTCGCTACTGAAGGAATTCCAATTGGTTTTCGATCCCCGTATTCCTGGTTACAATGGAGCTGCCGGGCCGATTGAAGGGGTTGTGAATATGGGCCCTGTCGAGCCTCCCCAGCGAAAAGGGCGTGTCCCACAGTACTCTCGCGATCAACTCGACCTGCTTCAAACCAAATTTGACGAACTTGAGGCTCAAGGCATTTTTAGTCGACCAGAAGATTTAAACGTTGTGGTGGAATACTTGAATCCATCCTTCTTGGTGAAGAAGAGGAATGGCGGTTTTCGCTTAGTCACAGCCTTTACTGACGTGGGCCGCTATAGCAAGCCCCAGCCCTCACTAATGCCGGACGTGGACTCCACTCTTCTCAAGATTGCTTGCTGGAAGTACATTGTAGTCTCTGATTTGTCTCAGGCGTTCTACCAAATCCCACTTGCAAAGAACTCCATGAAGTATTGTGGCGTGGTTACACCCTTTAAAGGCGTTCGTGTCTACACGCGTTGCGCAATGGGAATCCCCGGTTCCGAAACGGCCCTCGAGGAGCTAATGTGCCGCGTCCTGGGTGATCTCCTTCAGGAAGGGTGTGTCGCTAAGATTGCCGACGACTTGTATTGTGGTGGTAACTCCCATCAAGAGCTCCTTTTAAACTGGCGAAAAGTCCTCTCGGCTCTCGATCGCTGCAACCTTCGCCTCTCACCTGCGAAAACCATAATCTGCCCAGCTTCTACCACCATTCTCGGTTGGATATGGTCCCAGGGCTCGATCCGCGCTTCTCCCCATCGTGTAGCTGCTCTTGCTTCTTGTGAGCCACCCAAGAATGTACGCGGTCTCCGTGCTTTTGTTGGCTCATACAAAATGCTTGGTCGGGTCCTTAGTGGAGCTGCTAAACTCCTCGCTCCTCTCGAGTCGCTTACGGCTGGTCGTCAATCTCAAGACACCATCTCTTGGTCTGATGAGCTCCTAGTATGTTTTCGCTCCTGTCAAGAAGCACTCACGTCTAACAGATCCATCACCCTCCCCAAGCCTGATGATCAACTTTGGATCGCAACCGATGGTTCCGTCAAGATGAATGGCCTCGGCGCCACTCTTTATGTGCTTCGTGACCAGAAGCTCCACCTTGCCGGATACTTCAGTGCCAAATTTAAAAAGCATCAAGCCTCCTGGTTACCATGTGAAATAGAGGCATTGTCTATTGCCGCTGCCGTCAAGCATTTTGCCCCTTATATAATTCAATCAAAGTCTAAGACTTATGTACTGACTGACAGCAAGCCGTGTGTCCAGGCCTTTGACAAGCTCTGCCGTGGACAGTTCTCCTCCAGTCCCCGAGTGACTTCGTTTTTGTCATCTGTTAGCCGTTACCAAATCACACTGCTCCATTTGGCTGGTTCTGCCAACCTCCCTTCTGACTTTGCTAGTCGTAACGCACCAGCTTGCGACCACCCTCGCTGCCAAGTTTGTTCATTTGTATTCGAAGCTGAAGACCTAGCTGTGCGTCCCATTTCTGTTCATGATGTGCTATCGGGGAAGACGTCCCTTCCTTTCACAAGCCGTTCCGCCTGGCTCCAATCGCAACTAGAGTGCCCGGATTTGAGACGTGTCCACTCTCATCTTAAGCAGGGCACTCGCCCGTCAAAGAAGCTGACAAACATTAAAGATGTCAAGCGTTACCTGAACCTGGTCTCCATTTCCCGTGACGGCCTACTCGTCGTAAAACGCGATGAACCTTTCGCTGCGCCCCGCGAATGTATTGTCATTCCACGCTCTGTTGTTGATGGCTTCCTTGCTGCTTTACACGTGAAGCTGGACCACCCCTCCCGTCACCAGATGAAACTGGTTTCACAGCGTTATTTCTTCGCTTTAGATTTGGACAAAGCCCTGGATCGGTGCTCGCAGTGTTGCCACCTATGCTCTTCCCTGAAGAAAGTTCCATCCAGCCTCATTGAACAATCAACCTCTGATCCCCCCGACGGCTTTGGTATTTCCTTCGCCGCAGACATCATAAAGCGCTACCGTCAGCTAGTACTTGTCGTCCGCGAGACGTCCACGTCCTTCACTGCAGCCTGCTTGTTGGATAACGAACGTCGTGAATCCATTCGCTCTGGTCTCCTCCGTTTGTGTCTTGAGCTGCGACCTCTGTCTGGCCCCCCTTCCGTCATAAGGGTAGATCCCGCTCCTGGCTTTGCTTCTTTAGGTGACGATGAAATCCTTAAGCAGTATGGCTTTGCCGTGGAAGTCGGCCGAGTCAAAAACCCGAACAAGAATCCTGTGGCAGAGAAATGCGTCGCAGAACTTGGTGATGAGCTTCTACGTGTTTGTCCTGAGGGTGGTACAATCAGTCCTCTTTCCTTAGCTGTGGCGACAGCCAATCTCAACACCCGTATCCGCAACAGAGGATTGTCTGCCCGCGAGATGTGGCTTCAACGCGATCAATTCACTAACGCACAGATCCCTTTTTCCGACCTCCAAGTTGTTCGACAACAGCAGTCGTTGCGGCTCCGTAACCACCCCACAAGTGAGAGATCCAAAGCCCCAGGCTGTTGCCCTCGCCCGGCCACGCCCGTTCAAGTAGGCGATTTGGTGTACATTACTTCTGATGGCTCCAAGACCAGTGCCCGCAATCGGTATCTTGTGGTCTCCGTGGATGGCCTATGGTGCAACGTACGCAAGTTCACCGGTTCACAGCTGCGTTCTACCTCCTATCGCGTCAAGCTGTCCGAATGTTATCGTGTTCCTGACCTAACAGAGACCACGTCTAACCTCTCTCGTCATTACAGCTCCGCTTCCTACCCTGAAGATACCGACGAAGAGCCTCTCACCCCTGAGCACGTTGACGAGGAACCCACTCCCCTCCTTACACCTCAGAGCACTCCGAGTCCGGCTCCTGCTGTAGTTCCTAGCGAGCTCGCTACCCCACCAGATCCTCAGCCTGACATTCATCATGTGCCCGAGTCTTCCCCTCCCCCGAGTGGAAGCATGACTGTTGACATTGATGCCCATATCCCGGAGCCTACCTCCTCACCTGGCCCACGCCGGTCAAGCCGTTCAACTCGTCGTCCGGCTTACCTCAAGGACTACATTACATATTAAGGACAATGTTAGCTATTTGTAACTGCTTGTGTACTATCAATTCCCAGCCTATTTTTATTTCGTATTTATTACTCATCTACCTTAGCGAGGAGAAGAAAGAAGAAGTCACGCCATATTTCGCATTGTTGTGTAATTCCCGCCACTAGGTCACATAGCGTAACCCATTGTTCACGCCGTCGTTTAGTTCGGGTTATTGTTTCGCTTTGCATGCACGCTTAGTTACCTCATTGTCACAGTTAGCGCATAATTAGCTTGGTGCCTTTGTTACCACTTTTGCCTGCTTAGTTTGGGTTGTATTTGCATCTTGCCTTCGGTTAATAAACGTGTTCTCTCGCTCGGAGTTTCGGCTCAACTCACTGGCGGAGGGAATGACGAAGGGCTTCGCTCCGACGAAGGGCTAACGCTCGAAACGTCAGCTTCCCAAATCTTTCACGATGGTTATTCGACCTTTATCAACTCGTTTGATAAAATCAATTTCTGTTTCAATCTACCACCGACGCAGCACCGTAGTTTCTTTAGAAACTAAAATTTTGTTTACTTTTGCCATTTGATGGAAATGTATAAATCGATCGTTTGTTTTCATGGAAGTTGTAACGGGATCTCGCAGAAAGCCACGGTAGACAGATTGAACTTGATTTCCAGGCATTTATTTCACAGCAATAAGCGCAGGATAGCATTTCAAGCTCTCTTTCGCTTTGCAAAACTCCTGCATATAACTCACATATAAAACCCTGTTTAACGACTGCGAGGTAAATCTGTTCAGAGGTGGAGCCAATATCAATACAGTTTAGCCTCTGGATTAAGATTCAAGTCTACAAAGTATTGCTCTCCTCGCCTGTGTTTTTCTTCTTTTCATCAAGTACATTTAGTCATCCGGAGAAATCCTTGGCTATTGCTACGTCATAGCCTCGTTTGCATATGCAAAAACAAAGATGGCGGATTTCAATTTAAATTTGCCTATTTTTGAAGCGTTATTGTTGGCTATTTAAACACATCTTGTCCAAATGAGTGGTCAAGTATGACAATACAGGTAAAGAACTTTCGATTCAGAGAAACTTTTTCTAGACCTTCCTTTCCCTTTAAAGCAATTTGGCTTTGATATCAAGCGAATTATTAGCCATCAAAAACTAAGAAATTGTTGTGTGGCAAAAGCGCTAATGATTCCATGCATTCTGTAAAATTTCGCATTTTCAAAGCATCGTTGCTCAGAGATTGGGGAGTTTAAGAAACGACGACTGCTTCGACTACTACAACGCCACAAAAGAATAATATCATTGGTTAAAAGAGCATAAATAATCGTGCTGAGTGCGTGCAGAACGGATTTTAGCAAGTATGTTAGCGGTCATCTGCATAACGCGACGTGAAATCACCAAATTTGAGGTTTTTATGACAGCGTAAGCATGCAACAGAGAATCTTTCATTTTCTGTTTTCCCTCTGAAACCGATCGTAACAATTTATTTCAGTTAGGATACTTCGCCCATATTGTAGAACGTGATCGAGACTGAATAATCTTTGGAACACCAACATGGCGGCAGTGACGTCATAAACGCTCTATACCAGTTGCCCTTGGTCTCATCAAAAAGGATGGTAAAGCACGCCAGCAAAATCGCCATGAACATTAGCTAACTGAACCTGAATTAAGAGTGGTACTTCCAAATATTAGCTTCTGTTAAGTAAATCCTGAAACGATTGGAATTTTAAAACGCTTTGGCTTTCTATGAGGGGAAAACCGGAATTTCGAAGAAAAACCTCTCGGACCAAAGAAAGGAAAAAATAACCAATTTTATCTCACATTTAACGAGTTAGGAAACCAAACCCTTCCCTTATCAAACAGGTACAAATGTGCACACTTTGTTTGTATTGGCCAATATCAAAAATACCATAATACTCTTTGTTTGTTCATCCCAAATTTTGCATAAGCACTGTTTCCAGTTTCTCTTGGGACCATTATAAGTCCCAAGAGAAAATAGAAACAACGTTTGTGCAAAATTTTGGAGGAACAAACAAAGGGTATTATGTATAGTATTTTTGATATTGGATAATAGGTAATCACATGATTTCGAGTGCATTTGAATGGCTATCTGAGACTTTCTTGACAAGTCAGAATACTTCGTTTATTTGATTACCTCTTTATGCACTGAGTTACCCCTTTTTTGCACGGTGTGAACTGAAAACTGCGTTTCTATTAACCAATCAGACCTGGGTATTTTTTTTGTGCGTATTACTAAGAGTAAAAGTCCACTTTACTCGTTAATTTAGGAAGAGGCAAAAAATTTAAAAAACTCCAACTGAGAGGCCGGAAACAATCAACTGGCTATTTGCAAAGCGTAACTGAATTAATTTTTAGACCTCGGAAATCAAATTCATCCTATTGTCAGATTGGAATTTGAACTTCAAGATTCAACTTTGTAGGACCTTCATTAAGTATATTTGATTATACTATTACAAATTAAATTAGCAATTATGACCAATCAGAATTGTGCTTTTATATTGAGAGTATCATAGAAACTAAACCTGCGTAACATTGTCCCTTCTAACAATATCTACATTTGTAGACAAAAATTCCAATGCCCAAACTCTCACGATTGTTCCA